>NC_053149.1:25563237-25888287 GCF_016808335.1 Panicum virgatum
GTTAATATATATACAAACATATTGTTCAAATGTAAAAATATATGGCTACAGTTGTGCAGAACTTTAACCTTTTCATTTTGCTCCAACCTCCATAACTCATCCAGGAGGTTAATAACTGCTTTTTTGGAGCGAAGTTTGCCAAAATCTTTATGATTATATGTCTGCATGTAGGAAAAATAAATATATACATCAGCGCAGAAAGTAGAACTTTCTATTCAGTGGCAACTTGGCATTTCATATGTTCATAAAATGTGGACATGATTGATTGTAGCAACAAGTACCATTCAGTTTAGAATTTTATTTAGATATACAGTCTTCGCAAAGATAACCAAAGATTACGTAGTGCAATGTTCAGTCACAGAGCAACTTATTAATTATTTTCAAACATATTATAGGATTCTGAGAACAGGACAGAAGAAAAGCGAAAGTGAACAGGGAAATGTGTGGCATGCTATCGCTCTAATAATATCCCAGACATTCAATTATATTCGATCCTTTCTTGTGAGGTAGTGGATTCGACCATCTATTCATTAAATTTTATGTATACAAAATAGATTTTTAATGGCTGGGTAGCCACAATGGTAACCAACATGGAGGTTGGCTGTGGTTGCATGAGAGGTAGCGCTATCCTTTCTCCCACCAAAATTTCCACCGTTTGGAACAATCAATTTAAGCACATATGATCTCGGCCTTTGAAGTGCTGCTGTAACTTTAACCATTCCAACAGGAACCTCCAGATTTGAAAATCCAGGTTACCACTAATACATTTACTTCAGCACAAGTTGTAAGATTTCTACAAATACGAGTCCCAAAAGGAGCGGGATGAAACTTAGAGGTTTCTCCTATTGCTCACACAACTTAATTGTGTATATATTTTTAAGAGTAAATTGCATTACAGGCCCTCAAACTTGTCCGGAAGTTTTAACTTGGTCCCTAAACTCTCAACTCGTCAATCTAGATCCCTAAAGTGTGTTAAGTGGTCATCTGAGATCCCAAATGCGCCATGTAAGAAACCAAAACTGACGTGGCATGCCACATGGCACCATGGTGGCAAATATTGGCAAAAAAACCTATATAGTCTCTCATCTCTCTCACCCTCTCCCTTTTCTCTCTCTCTCTCTCTCTCTCTCTCTCTCTCTCTCTCTCCCCCCCCCCCTCACCCTCTCCAATCTCTCTCGCACTCTCCCTTTACTCTCTCTCTCTCCCTTATCTTTCCACCATGGGCGCCTTCTCTGCCGCCGCCTCCTGCTGGCCATTGTGCTCCTCACCACCATCGCCTTCTACGGAGAGTAAGGCATAGTTGACGCTGAGCATGAGCCACCTGGACCATGGAGGCCGCTAGCGCGAGCTTGTGCCGACCTGTCGCCGCTCCACCCGTCAGGACCGTTGCCGCCATGGCGCGCTTGTTGTGGTGCCGCTTTGCTATGATACTGGCAGCCCACGCAAGTAGCGAGTCTGGAGGGGTCAACGCACATGGAAGCACGGCGTAGGGCTGAACGCTCGCGACCCGCGTTGAGGACGCCTTGGCAGCAGCCCCGTCCAGTGCGGCGGCGCCATGTTCTTAGCGGCATGGCAAGGGAATCAGATGGGGAAGTGGCCAGATAGAGGTGTGCGGAGCGAATGACATCGAACTTAGCGCGTTGAGTGTGGCGCGCGGGGCGAACAATGGACCTCCTGTTCCTATCGTGGGCACCCGGCCGGGACCCTTCGTGCCTATGACCGGGGGCATGTTCGGGGTCATCATGGTTCAAGGATGGCAGTGCGCGAGGAAGCCATGTTGAGGTGGGTGGCGCGATGGGCGTCTGGGCGGGCCAACAGTGGGAGGGAGGAAGACGATGGGGAGATGGCGCTCATGGACAAGGCCGCCTCACCCAGTGGACCTCCCCCGCTCCCGATGGCAGCGGGTCGATGTCTCTCCCGTCACACAGGCTGTCCAAGCTGCCCACGCACGGGCCAGTGGAGCTCCCCAACATGTGGGCCGATTGAGCACCACCCGCGCCCGGCGACGATGCTCCCCCACGCGTGGGCCGGCTTTAGATGGTGGTAGCGGCGGGTGGGATTGAAGCAGAGCGTGGGGACGGTAGTGGCGGCAAGGGCGAGCATGAGCGATGGAGAGAGAGAGAGAGAGAGGAGTAAATCGGAGTAGATGTGACATTACGGGTTTTATGCAAATTTTTGCCACCAAGGTGCTATGTGGCATGCCATGTCGGCTTTGGTTGCTTACATGGCGCGTTTGGGATCTCGGATGAACAACTTAACACGATTAGGGACTCGGATGGATGGTTTGAGAGTTTAGGGATCTAAGTGAAACTTCGGAAGAAGTTTGGGGACCTGGTGCAATTTACTCTATTTTCTACGCTTTGTACTAGAGTAGTTGTATTTTGTTCCATTTTTTACTGTTTGTGATGCCTTTATTACTGAATCAATTGCATGAGATTGTTAGCCGTTCAAGTGTAATTAAGACATACTAGTCATGTGCTTGTGAATTTGCTAGCAAGAAAATACAAACAAGTTAGCATCCATTAAAATGTTAAACTCATTGATCTAGGCTTTCTTAATAAATATAAAATACTTGAAGATCGATTAAATTATTTTGTGAAAACTCCTATTAGCTCAATATAACCCTTCAAAAACTAAACTAACATCCGCACAATGTCTTTGCAGTGGCGAAATTTATCTACAATTATAATCACGATGGAAACACATGAGATACTCATTCTTAAAAATTGAACTTGTTCTGGTATTAACTAGGCAATCATATAAGGAAACCTTTAACAAAAAGATATAAAGCACATAAAAATAATTCGTATAATAGGAAAATGAGTATCTCATTGTTGTATCGAGAAAAAATATGAAAACAATGGACAATTACCTTATCTACTCTTCCAGGCCTGGGATAACGGAGAACCTTCCACCCACCCTTATATGCCTTGTGATTTAAAATGCTTGAAGGGGTGTGGTCCACTGGTTCTCCTGGCTTAGCTACAGTTAAGGGAGCAACATCAAGTGGTTCACCATAAAATGTATTTGGAGGAGCCATATAGCTCTGACTATAAGGCATAGTTGTTGGTGCTGGAGCCATATAGCTCTGACTATAAGGCATAGTTGTTGGTGCTGGAGCCTGATTGAGTGATTCCCCATCAAACAGTTTGAATTGTTTGTCAACAGGGTTACCATCAGTAGAAATAGCATTCATCACTCCTTTTCCCTTGTTGCTGGAGGTGGTATCCATGTCACTCTGAGCAATCAGAAGATAATATAAATGATAACAACTCAACATAAAAAAGGATGAAATAATGCATAATGTGAAGTATATATGAAGGGATATTACTCCATATAATATGAATGCAAAGGATGACCTTCCTTTGCATCTGGAGATCATAAATGAAGAAATAAATAATTAAAAAAATAAAAATAGTGAGCCAGATGATTACATATATGATCCCAAACTGATGCATTAATCAATTCTGAAACAATAACAATGAACATTGCTATAAATTGTCCCTCCTAGAGATCATGAGAACCCATTTAAATTACTTAGTACTCTTCAAGCTCCTAAATAAAGCAAACCTAATATATAAACTTGGTGGATCCATTAGCAATGCTTGGTGGAATTCTTTCCTGGAGGCCACCACTGCGGGTTTGCCCATAACCAATAAACATTACAGAAAAGTTCCAGAAGCTTGAACTTACTTAATTGCATACTAGATGGTAGATAACTGCGGGTTTGCCCACCACCTAATGTTTAAATAATTGCATACTAGATGGTAGATAACCTGTTAGAGAAGCTTGAACTTACTTAATTGTGCATGGTTACTTGGGTGAAACATTTAATTTTCTATACACAAAAAGTTCCGCTGACGTATATTATATTATTTGCACACCTAGTCTCACATTTAATTTCCACTGCTTTTCTATAGAGTGGGAGCGAAAGGAGAAAAAATTAAGAAGGATAGAAAAGCAGTAAATTTAAGGGTAGGGACATGGGTAGTGTTCAGGCTGTGGTGTAGATTCACCATATATCGATTCAATTTCATCAACGTGAGCCTAGAGCAGAGCACTTGGATGAGTCTTCTTCCCTCTGAGCTTCGCATTACCTCATCATATCCGTGTACCCCTCTACCAGAGACAACGAGCAATGGAGCCCTTTAAGGGATAACCTCGACTTTTAAAGTAAGGTCAGTCAAGCTATTTTGTTCACTGAACCACCACTAGTGCTGTCCTTTTCTCCTTCGCTGTCATGGAGGTACTTGTGAAAATAGGGTTAGAGCTCAGACCTATGGAAACAAATAAGGCTTTCACTAACCTAAGCTCAGATCTAGAGGGGAGAAATTAAAGGAGCTCCCGTACAGTAGTGCTGAGATCTAGTCCTTCGATCTGCTCATCTGTGACATGTAGCTAGGCATGCATGGTTTGGTGGTGCCACTCACTGTACACTTCGTTAATTATGCAGACAACAACTTGCCACTCGTAGGGATGCTGGATTTTCCAGCCATGCCCTTTGCTGTTACGAGAGCCGAAACAATTCCGATCCAGGGATTTGACATGTTAGCTTGAAATAAAGAAATTAAAGGCAACACAAGCAGCATCTCTTTGACTTGCACGAGAGGGAAGGTGGTGCCTGAAGACCCCTCCACGGCTCCATTATTCATGGTAGGATAGATGAGAGGGGCAAAGGTTTGGGAGATAGGTCTGTACCTTTGTATTTCCAACGACAACCAAAGGTAACAAAGAAATATGATTCATGGAATTGAAGTATTTCCAATGACAGATCTAGATCTGAAATTTTCTTGTAGGAAAAAATAACTATCCTTATACGAAACAAAAACAAAAATCCACTGTCTTACCTTTTCGATCTCAACTCTTTGCTCCCGCAATATCCAAAGCCTTTGAATCGATGAGATTTGAGAAACCACCAGGGAGAAAATATATATGTGATGAGAGACAAGATCAAATGGAGAAAGAATGAAGACTAGAAAGAAGAGGAGGAGGAAAGGGACCAAACCAAAAAGGCATGTCTTTAATTTTTAAATGGAAAATCTTGTGGCATTAAATGTAGGCCCAATTTTTTTTATATATTTGGTCATATTTAATGATTAGCTTCCAAAATATACAAAGCTGTAAAGAGTTGTCTTATATGTAACTGACCACCACATGCATATCTCATGTATATGTGGTAAGACAGTCTGTCTCCTCTTGGGTTTAAAGAAAAGGCAATAATATATTTGCAACAGCTTCTGTATTTGTTTCCTTTGTTTATTTGTGCATGCTTGATCTTGCACTATGAACATTATCTTTGAGCATATGGGTAGAAATGGTAATCCGATAGGTTGTGCTACGATACAAAGAAGCGAGCGATTTCTAGGTTATTAGCATACGATGACTAGCAACAAAAAAAATACTTGTATGACATGAATCGTTCTTTTATTTTATCCAATCAGCACTCTCTTGCATTACATCAAGGGAAACATTGATCTGAAATTTATGTCACACTATGTAAGAACCGCATTATAGTGACCCACACAAAGGTGACACCACTATGTTGCGCGTCACCCTAATATGAAAGGTAACGCGCACAAATGAGGCGCATCACCTTTTGTTCTCCTAGGGCCCCAATTATGCCTCGCAAAAAAGTGGCCCGTCACCTTTGACAGAGGTAAGGTGATGCAGCTCATGAAGCGCGTCACCTATAATATAGGTGACGGGCTATATGTGTAGCCCGTCACTTGTATTCAAATCATAGATGACGGGCATTGTTCTCGTAGGTACAGGTGGCGATCCTTAATGAAGCCCGTCACCTTTTTAGAGCACACAGGTCACCTAAACCCTAGCCCCTTAACCTATGGTCCTTGAAAGGTGATTGTCAGTGTAATGGGAACGGAGGTACCCATAATCCCAGATAAACGGGCGATTAAGGAAGCGTGGCCCACCAGCGATGTCATCCGGAGACGTCATCCTGGGGGCCCCAGCCCTGAGTAACCACCCACGGAGACAGATGACAGCATGGAACGGGTCAGGCTCGGCCCGGCACGAGAAGCCCGGGAAGGCCTCATCCTTCCCCTCGAAGACACCCGCCTAGTAAAAGATCTTTACCAGGCGGGAAATCCCGAGGGTTACGGCGCCCAGCCACCTGGCTCGGTACAGAGCCCGATGGGGCGCGTGGCTTCCCCGTAAGAACATCATGATTACAAGGACGTTGTGCACTAAGATGATCAGGAGATAGGCGGCTGATAGCTTATCCCTGGGCTACCCATCCCGTCAACTTGAAGATGGACGGTGACTGTGACCCACCGTCGTTTACCGCGCCCCTCGTCGCGGTAAAACCAGGGCAGCCCCGGCCATCTCCCCGGGGTTGACTAGGGTCACCCCGGACCATGAGGGTCTGCGGGGTGACCCCAGCGCCACACAGCTGCCTCGGACCACCCCGGGTGTCCCATAGGACACCCCGGAGTACGAGGGCCCGCCAGACGCCCCCAGATCATCCAAGGACGTAGGGGTCCACCCGCCAATATCCCATGGCCACCCCGAGACGCCTCGGGACGCCCCGAGGCCGTCCCGGTGCACCCCTGACACCGATGGGCCCCCCAAAGCCTGCCACGCCGGGCCCGACAAGCCGACTACCCATCTAATAAGGCAAGGGCAGCCTGGAAGACGGCGCCCACCATACAAAAGCAGCGTTCACACGAGTTAAAGAAGAGTAGAAAAGGTAGTTGTAGCCTATAAATAGAAAGATCCCAGGACATGTAAGGGATCCCTTTTTTGGGACCTGATGCAGACATTCCGGGTTTGGCTCTCCAACTCGGGATCAGCAAGAACCAATCACAACACACATGACAAAGGGTGTTATGCCTCCGGGTGGCCTGAACCTGTCTAAAATCATCATCTCAACTCGCTTCTGGAATGGGGATCCTCACATGTTTTACACCCCTAGTCGAATCTCTAAACGGGGGTTCCCTCGAATCCCTCCTAGTTGTACTCACTGTTGGCGGTTGATTTCGATGAATTTTACCGCCAACATTCCTTCAGATTTCATACTTTTAGGACCATATTTTGATGATTTTCACTAACATTAACAAGTTCCACGAGTTTTGGTGAGTATTTGAATTCAGGAACGACATATGCAAAAATGAGCTGAAATGGGAAGAATTCCAGGCTGACCGGCCTAGGCCAGGCCGGCCGGCCTACCCCCATGGAGCTTCATCATGCAACTTTGTGGTTCATGGTTCTGAGAACAAGAACAATCCAACCCAAGGGTGTCTCATGCAAAAATCACAAGTTGAGACCAAAAGGCTTGAACCAAGTAAAGATGGGCCCGATTGCAGTGACAAACCAAAGACTGAAGACTCAAATCGACTTGAGGAGCAATGTGCAACTCATGATCAATGTGACAGAGCAACGGAGACCCGAGACGAACCAGGTTCAGGCCGACCGGCCTAGGTGAGGCCGGCTGGCCTCTAAATTTTTGCGTTGAAGCCAAGCAACTACTACCGACCTCAGGAGCATCCACGAGAAGGCGGTGGGAGATCGGAGGCACCCCCAGGCCAGCCGACCTAGGGGAGGCCGTCCGGCCCCACTTGTCGGCCTCTGAAGCTCCCCCTTGGCGTGGATGTAAAGCATAACCGTCTTACCTGCGTGCAACTAACGCCAAGCTTAGTACTGACCCTGAAGTAGTATAAATAGAGCTCCACCCCTCACTTCACAACATACCATCCAAATGAGAAGAGAGTTCTCTTGTTATATCCTTTGTATTAGAATATAGTGATTGAGGGGGCTGTTTGAAATTGGAATACATGCTATAGATATAATAATAGATTAGAGATCGAATGATCGAATAGTATCATTTTCAGATGTAATCAATCTTTTGATTGTAAAGCTTGTAAATCTCATGATCTTGACTTGTACGCCATGTTTTTTTTTGAACGAACCGGCA
Organism: Panicum virgatum; assembly: GCF_016808335.1. Lineage (NCBI taxonomy): Eukaryota > Viridiplantae > Streptophyta > Magnoliopsida > Poales > Poaceae > Panicum > Panicum virgatum. Next base: position 25,571,168 of record NC_053149.1, read on the forward strand.
CAAGATGGTGCCCATTTCATTGATAAAGAAGGAATAAATATAAGTAGATAGTCATGGAAGACTACATACAGGAAAAACAAAGAACACAGCCAGAAGGAGAGACAACAATAAGGTGCGCGACATCCACCAACATACACTCTTAAAAAGCCGCCGCCGAACTCCCGCTGTGACCTCCCGTCAACGGAAAACCTAGGGAAGAAGACCGCGCCGCACCAAAAGGCGACCGCCATGCGGGACCCATCACCGAAGTACCGATGCAGAACCACACTCCATCTGACAGGAGATAACACCAGATCCAGACCTCTCGCAGGCTGCCTCGCAGTCTCGCAAAGGCACAACTGCACGGGGGCCTCGCCACATCAGCCGTTGGACTCCACCTCACTCTCGTCGTCTCGAAGAAACACCGCACGCGGGGGCCTCGCCACATCCGTCACAGCACCACGTCATAGATCCGTTTCAGAAGTCGCCATCAGGATAGAGGCGGAGTTGCCCCGCTTTCTAGAGCCTCGAAAGAACAGCCATGCCCCAACCGAAGACCGACATCACCTCATTGCTACACCCATGCAAAAGGCTCCCGCCGCCATGCCAGCAAGACAAGGTAGTCACTTGTGCCGTCTTTCCGACGATGTATCACACCGGAGTAGTCTAGTAGAGTTGAGCCACCCGCCGCAATCCATTGCAAGCTAAGTCATCGCACGATGTCGATGCCATGAGCACCATCGCCTGATGCTGTCCCGCACCACATTGATAGTTGCCTAGCAACAGATCACGGTCTGCGGCCAGCAGCCACACCGACAAAGTGAGATAACCTCTGACCGCCACCAGGGGTGCGAATGCCACCGCACGAGCTTTGCAACCCATATGAAGCTCGCCAACCTGCACTAGACCGCTCGACGCCACCACCGAAAGGGGCCTTCCATGAGCCGTCGTCACCAGCAATGCCAGAGCAGAGTTGGGTCTCAAAAGACGATGCCTCCAAGGAGGGCACGACGCTAGTGGCGCCGCGGTCACTCGTCCAGAGAACTGGACAGGGTTTTCACCTAGAGAACCCATGCCGCAGGGATGGAGATCCAAGATGACGCCCCCAACGGGGAAAACGACACCCTAAGACGCCACCATCATCGCTGCCAGCAATATAGGCAAAGGCTTTGGCCCAGAGCATCCCATATGCACCATAGCACGTACCCCCACCTGACCCTCCCGGGACCACGACCGTGGATGGCGTTCCGGGGGCGGCGCCAACAGACGTGCCTCCTCGCACCTCGTGCAGACTACCTTCATGCTGTCGTTGCAGCATGCGAGTCTTCGAGGCCCTCGCCGGCCACTGTCGTCCTGACACGTGTCGATGAAGGCGTCCCATGCCAGCTCGCACCGCGAGGTGGCAATGCCCGACACCCCACGAATCGCCTGACGTCGCTAGAGGCGGGCACGAGCCTAGGTACTTCGGCACGTAGTCCGCCACTGCAGACCGCCTGGCCGCCACTTCCATGGCGCGTCGCATCAGGCTGCCGCCATGGCCGCCCACCGCTACCCCGGCCCGTCGTACGCCGCTGCAGGTTGCCAACACCGTCGAAGCTGCCAACGTCGCCCCAGATCCAGCCGCGGAGGGTCCGGATCCGGTCATCTAGCGGCCACCACCGACGCCGGGCGTCCTCGCGGGCCTATAGTACGCCGTAGAGCAGCACCAGCTGCTGGGTACTACTGTGCAAGCCCCCAGGAGCACCCCACCAACAGACGTGCCTCCTCGCACCTCGCGCAGACTGCCTTCATGCTATCGTTGCCGCATGCGAGTCTTCGAGGCCCTCGCCGGCCACTGTCGTCCTGACACGTGTCGATGAAGGCGTCCCATGCCAGCTCGCACCGCGAGGTGGCATTGCCCGACACCCCACGAATCGCCTGACGTCGCTAGAGGCGGGCACGAGCCTAGGTACTTCGGCACGCAGTCCGCCACTGCAGACCGCCTGGCCGCCACTTCCGTGGCGCGTCGCATCAGGCTGCCGCCATGGCCACCCACCGCTACCCCGGCCCGTCGTACGCCGCTGCAGGTTGCCAACACCGTCGAAGCTGCCAACGTCGCCCCAGATCCAGCCGCGGAGGGTCCGGATCCGGTCATCTAGCGGCCACCACCGACGCCGGGCGTCCTCGCGGGCCTATAGTACGTCGTAGAGCAGCACCAGCTGCTGGGTACTACTGTGCAAGCCCCCAGGAGCACCCCGCCCTCCGTGAGGCGACGGGCCGCCAGGACTGGTGCCCCAAGCTGCCGCCGCCAGCCTCGCATGCCGCCTCCGCGCGCCGACAGGCCGCCCCACTCACCCGCCTCGCCAACCGCCGTGCAAAAGACCAGGATCATCAGATCCGGTGACGTAAGGGCTGGATCCGCGCCGATGATGCACCAGCATGCCACCATGCCGAGGCCCCTAGCCCTGTCCCGCCCCGGCGCCTGAGCCCCCCACGGGCCGATTTGCCCCGCTGTCGCCTTCCTCGCCGGCTGCCGAGCTTCCGGTGACCTGCTCGGGCGGCGGCGAGGGTGAAGGAGGCGGCGTGGACTAGAACGACGGCGCGAGGGGGGGGGGGGTTGTACGCCATGTTTTTAAAGTAAAGCAATGCCTTTGAAGCTTTTGAGCTTTTCCCGGCAGCTTTTGAGCTTTTCCCGGCTATATCAATTCATGACGTGGCCACAGGGGGTTCTGATTAAGGCGTCCATTACCTTGTACGTACGGTTGTAAACAGCCTATGCAATGCAACCTGGATGTATTCCCCGTTTCATTTACAGAAAGTGATGGCATTCCTTCTGAACGGACTTAATTAGACTCTTGAAGCCGCCAGTAGAGAATCGTTTCTTTAGCTTGACTTGTACTCCAACCTTCTCCTGACATGATCCAGTGATCCAGCTGACCATCATGCAACTTAGGCACAGATCACAAGTCACATGGAGGAAACAAAGCCATCATCTTGCGCACGGCGCACCCATAGCATAATTTGCAGATTGAGGACCTCTACTCTCTCCATTTGCTCATTGATTGCTATTTGCTACCACTACACGGTGGATCCATAGCCATGGCCTCCAGCCTCGTCAATCTGCTCCTCATGGAGGTGGCGGCCATCGTAAGCATTGTCCTCCTCGCCATCCTCGTCGTGCTCAGCTCCTACCGCCGCCGCTCCGGCCACCCGGCACTCCGCCTCTTCGTCTGGGCCGCCTCCACCGGTCCACCCTCTTCCTCCCTCTCGTGTCCTACGCCGTCTCCGCCGCGGCGAAGTGGGACGCCGCGCGCGTGCCGCTCCTCCTCTTCTGGACCGTCTTCCTCCAGATCCTGCGCCTCGACCATCGGCAGCGGTGGCTCCACCGGGAGCAAGTTCCGGCCGTCGGTCGAGCAGCTTGCAAGGATGGGGTGGGTGGCGTTCCTTATCATCAGCAGTGGCGGCACCGCCGGGAGCCCGCAGCTCACCGGCGTCCTCCTTTGGCTGTGGGTGCTCAGCCTCCTCAAGCTCATCCACAGGCTCGTCGCTGCCGAGCTCGCCAAGAACTCCTTCGCCGTCGGCCTCAACGCATACCTCGTCGCCGACTATATGAAGCAAATCCACGGGCAAGCTCAAGCAGGCGAAGGCGGCGGCGACGAGGTTAAGGTGCCTCCTTACTTTGTGATGGGTGAGGACAAACTCCACATTGAGGCGAGACCGCAAGGGTACCGCATTGACCGGGCATCTCCGCCGTCCTTGTCCATTGACGGCGGGCATGGGCATGGGCATCTCGTCACCGTGGACATGATATGGCGGCTTTCCTCATCCGGCGACCCGCTCCTCGCCTCTTTCCCGCACCTCAAGGATCTCTGCCTCTCTTTCGCCCTGTTCAAGCTGCAGCTCCGGCGGTTCATCGGGTGCCCACTCGCTGAGGCCGGCTGTCACCGTGCCATGGCGTTCGTGCAGGACGGGCTCCTTAGTGGGAGCCCCGAGCGGGTGTTCCAGGTGGTCGAGACCGAGCTGTCCTTCCTCGCCGACTTCCTCTACTCCAAGCTCTCCGTCTTCTACGCGAGCGGCTGGTGCTTCCCGGCGCTCAACGCGATCCTTGTGCTGGCCACGTGGATCAGCTGCCTCGCCGCCGGTGGCGCCATCGTGCACGACATGACGAACCGCGGCACGACGCTCGCCATGGACTACCTGCAACTCAGGAGCTACCTGCAAGACCACGACACCGTGTTCCACGTCATCGTCGGCCTCGACGTCCTCGTCTCCGTCTCCTTCATCGCCGTCATCGTGTTCACCGAGGGGTGGGAGATCGCCAGCTACTTCTGCTCCGACTGGATCAAGGTGTCCACCATCTGTGAGTACGCTCGACGCCCGTCATGGCGCAAGTCGCCGTGGGCGCGTCGGAAGCTCGGCCGCGTGCTCCGCCTCCGGGCCATGCAACAATGGGATGACCGCTTCTGCCAAATGTCCATCCTGCAGCTCCGGTTCTGCTACTGCGGCTGCGTCTCCCGGCAGGTCGACCGGATCGCCAAGGAAACCGTCGTCGTGCTGGCGGCGGTGAAGTCTGCCATCGTGGAGACGCTAAGAACAAACCAGGGCAGGCTCGTGAATGGCGAGCTGTCCTTGCAACGAAACGGCGTCGCCGACAAGCTCATCTGGGCTTGCCGCATTAGCGCCACCGGCGACGACAATGCGGAGCTGGTGCTGGGCAGCCTATCCGAGCAAATCCTCTAGCGACGCTACCAGGCTCGCCGAGCTGAAGCGCTCCCAGGGTGCGCATGGCAGAGTCGACGGTGACAATGACGGCGATGAGGAGAGCGAACGGGTGGTCATTGCGACGCGGCTATCACGTTACTGCGCCTACCTGGTGGCGCTGAAGCCGGGTCTCCTGCCGGACCACCGCGTATGGACGGAGGAGCTCTACGAGGGCGTGGTCGAGGAGGTGACGCGGGTGCTCGCGCGCTGCGCCGGGCCGGTGGTGCGGTACGAGCGCGCGGCGACGTGCCTCGCCGGGAGCATGAACGCCATGCTCAAGAAGGCGTCCAAGCTCGGGCGGCAGCTTGTGGAGGAGCTCGCCGACGAGGAGCTGACGTGGAAGGTGCTTGCCGAATTCTGGGCGGAGCTCATCCGCTACCTTGCGCCGTCAGAGAACGCGACGGCACAAGCCAAGTCGCTCCGCAGCGGTGGCGAGTTCATAACCGTGCTTTGGGCATTGCTTGGTCACGCCGGCATTGTTAAGCGGCCAGAGAGCACTGGTATCTCAGTCTAATCATCAGTTTCCATTCTCTTCCTTGTATGTATGTGGTTTAATTTGGGCCGGTACGTCAAATTGTAGATACAGGTCTCTATCTATTTTTTCTTTTAGTTTATTAGTTTATTTCCACTTCGTTGATCTGGAAAAAATTGGATGTTACCATAATTAATTTTATGCTGAGTTACTATGCTGTTGATATAAGTCGGTTGAAAAATCATAGATGCTAGCGTCCGGACGTCTGAGTCTGATTCCGGGTACTAGCGTTGGACCGTTGATGACTATTGACTATCAAAATTTCTACAGGCACATATTTCCATGTTACATGCAACATTCAAAGAACAAAATGCTCTTCTAGCACACGGAAAAAAACCCACCACAACATAGATGGATGTTTCGTGCAACATTTTAGTTAAAGATATATATACAGTACTACTACAACGATTGATTGGTCTTCTACAATATTTACAGTGAACAAGTACCTACAACATCGCATATCACCGGTTGAAACACTACAGGAAACTGGAATTTCCTTGAGGGTGATATCACCGACAGGGTAATCTAATTTACCGACAGGAAAGCTGAAAACTAATTTCCTTGAAAAACAATTTACAGTACTGGAAAAATTCAAAGTTCTTTCTCCAAATTACCACATAATAATTGCAATATTATCTAAATTTGGTTAAAAGATTTTAAAAAATAACATGATAACATATTTTTGGTTCATAATCTTGCCATAAAAAATTTAAATAGTTTTAGTAAAGTTGTACCACTATATTTTCGAACTCGTATGCACCTCAAATTTGGACACAACCTTATTTTCAGCATAACATTAGAAAATATGAATTTACATTACCAATTTTTGTGAAAAAACATATTTTCCTACTTTCAATTTCGGTGGAAGAAAAAAAGCCATATGAAAATATTCAAAAAGTAGTAATTAATATTTTTCTACCATGATTTTAGAAAAATTCAGAAAAAAGAATCATCGAATTGGGAGTTGATATGAGGGAGAAATACCAAAACCAGTTTTAATCCAGAATTAAAAGAAGGAAGACCAACTATACATGTGTTATTCATTTGAATCCATCTAGTAATCTATTTTTTCTGTGTATGTCTGATATTTTCTTGTGAGTATTCGAGTACCGACAAAGAAATTATGAATTTCTGTGTGTGTTATGAATTTCCTTGTGAGTGTTTACCCAACCGACAAAGAAAATCTTAATTTTCCTGTGTGTTCATAATTTTCCCAGAGAGGTTTTAAACAACTTACAGGCAAGAGTGAATTTACCAGTGTGTTCGGTTATTCCCCTGTGAAGTGTTTCGGCAAGCAACAAGGAAAATCGAATTTTCTTGTGGGTTTCTTGAAAAACACTCAGGGAAATTGGGCACACATAGGGAAAAACGGTTTCAAGTAGTGAAACATCCAATAAACATACCACAACACTGGGGAAAGAAAGGTAATCTCACCAATAACTTATTACGACATTAGAAAATAATATTACCACATCACATATCAACTGTCATAACATTTCCCAACAACCGTAGCAACATAGGGGAAAGATAAATCACAACCAAAACTCGTCAATATCCAAATCACATGCTGCAACATTAGAAACCTGTACACTCGCAGAAAAAAAAATAGAATTCCCTGATTCCAGCAACCCCATTGTCATCCTATAGAACCTAACGTTATTTTAAAACCTCATGAGGGCAAGATGCCCCCCACCCCCCTAATTTATACTGGCTCTAACAAAGGAATGCAAAACCATTTTTGCATCTCGGCGGACACTGTGCCGCAACAAATCCATCTCCAACAGATGAGGCATCGCAGCATGCAGTTTGCATCGTGAGGAGAGAGGTGAGCTAAAAATGGATTCCCTCTCTCCTCCTACGCAAATCCGGAGGCGAGCGGTGGGGCTGGCAGCGCGAGTGAGCGCGAGTGACCTCATCCCCGCGCGGCAGGCCGCAGCCGGCGGCGGGCCGGAGCGTGGTGGGGCGGAATGGCGGCGGCGCTCCCTGCGAAGCTCGAATCGGCCCCGGCGGAGCTTGAATCGACCGTCACGGAGCTTCTTGTGGCGGCCCGCGCGAGCACGTGAGCTTCGATCCCGGCCGGGAGGGGGCACCGCCGTCGCCTCCGCGTCGGCCGTGCGGCCGCGGCCCGCGGCCACTGGCGGGAGGGAGGGGAGGGGGCGCCGCCGGCGGTAGCTGAAGAGGAGGGAAGGGGGCGGCGCCGGCAGTAGCTAGAGGGGAGGGAAGGGGTGGTGCGCTGGAGGCGAGAAGAGTGGAGGGGTGGCGCACTGGTGCCGGGAGGAGGGGAGGGGGTGGCGCCGCTGCCTCCGCCTCGGCCGTGTGGCCGCGGCCCGCGGCCACTGGCGGGAGGGAGGGGAGGGGGCGCCGCCGGCGGTAGCTATGGGAGGGGGCTGATTTTTTGCGTCCGCGCTGTTGGAGACTCGATTTTTTGCGTGCGTGAGGCAAACACTGTGGGCTACGCAAACTCCCGAATGCCTCTCTTATTTTCCTTTCTCTTTTTGGAGTCAGTCTTATCGTGGAGCTGGTGTGCCCCGGCACCGCTCTCAGCCGCCATTGGATGGCTGCCGAACGGATCAGATAAAAATAAGCTGACAATCCTACAACATGCATGCAGGTGTCAGAAGGGAGAGGAATGGTGGGATGTGTGATGCGTGTCAAAAGGCTTTCTCTTGTTGGAGTCAGTCTTATCGTGGAGCTGGTGTGCCCCAGCACCGGTCTCAGCCGCCGTTGGATGGCTGCCGAATGGATCAGACAAAAATAAGCTGACAAGCCTACAACATGCATGCAGGTGTCAGAAGGGAGAGGAATGGTGGGATGTGCGATGCGTGTCAAAATGGAGAGGGATGGTGGGATGACCGGATGAGAAGAGCGAATTTATTTCTACAAGCGTCTCTTCATCTTCCATTGACTGTCTTCTATCATCCCCCACTCTCCACTTTTATATATTTATAAAAATCATTCATAAATAAAGATACACATATGTGCGCACCCGTATATTTATAAAATCATTCGTAAATGATGTGTGCTGCTGCAACATGAATAAGAACTTTTCACATGGATAATAACAATATGTGCGCACCCTCACATGCAAATAATTAATAAGATTTTTCTGTCACGCACAAAAGTTTGTGCGTCATAACATAATTTGTATTTTGATCATTATTCATGCTAAATATCTGTGACATGAATAACACGGCAGGGTTAGTGTTTATTTGGTAATATTAATGATTTATTCTTTTAAATAAGCATATGAATTTTAGTCTTTTCCTCTTGAGCAACAAGAAGTTTGATGATATATCATTTTGATGTGTATTTGCTCCACTAAAAAAATTAAGCATAAACAGTTGTATATGTGCATGCACAAAAGTATGTGCATCATAAGATAATTTTTATTTTGGTCGACATTAAATATCTGTGACATGAGTAACACATCAGTGTTAGTGTTTATTTTGTAATATTAATTATTTGTCCTTTTAAATAAACGTATTACATTTTAGTCTTTTTCTCTTGAGCAGCGAGAAGTTTGATGAAATATTATTTCAACAATTGATGAGTGTAAAAAAATATGTGTAAAAGAATTGCAACATCATGCACAATACTACATGCAAAGGGATATAAATATCATACAATTGATGAGTGCATCTGTCATACTTTAAGCAGTTTTTTACTGTTCATCCATGCAAAACAATATGGGTATTGCTTTAATTTATCAGTTAACAAAAGAAGTGCATATATTTTGTCAATATTTCAATTTGGTTATGCAAAACAAATATATGCATTTATCATGCAAATATTTTTGTGTTTATTATGCATAAGAAATGCACATCAATAGAATGATTTATATGTGCAAAAAAGAGTGTGCATTTGTTATGGTATTTTTTATGATTTCTGTGCAAAAAAATAAATGCATCTATCAATTATCATGCACATATGTTTTACATTTTCATGTGCTTATAAAATGCGCATCGGGATATGTTACTTTTCCTCTACATCAACACCATGCAGCAGTATTTGATTTGTTCTTTGCATGAAAATAGGTGCATCATGATGCAGTGAAGAACATTCTCACATTCTTTTGATCACACCCAAAATTAGTGCACCTAACATACATTACTTTGTAATGTATACAAAAATATGTACATGCATTTATTCAGCGTTTTTGGAATTAACTTTGATATGCACATGTATTTATTCAGCATTTTTGAAATCGACTTTGTTGTTTAGAAATAAGGTGTGTCAATCTAGATATTTTTAAGTTCAAAAAAATATCTACATATTTTAAATAAATACAGTTGCTCACACATGCTTGCCGGTGAGCACACACCGATGGTTTGGGAACAAAACATATCTTTAGTGTAGTCTACAGTGACTAAAGCAATGCTCATAATAGCTCTTCTCAACTTTTACACGTCCCAAGACGTCCTGTACTTGTATTGTTTTCTGTGCATAACAGACCATGAAGCACTTTACTCTCTCTAGGCTTTTGCACTCATCACTGCACTCTCCCTCTCTCTCTCTCTCTGCCACGCGTCGTCAAATCTTTGCATTCATCGCTGCACCTGGATGGCTCATAACACGGACGCCGGGCCACACAACATCCAATTGGACGCTTCCCCACCGCCCCCACCCCCCCACCCACCCACAACACTCGTGGCCTCACATAGCCTCCGCTCTAACGTTGTAATACACTTGAAACAAACTCTATATGTTTCTTTGACGTCGGTTTCATCCGGGGGCTCCCATGAACAAGCCTTGGATCCATGGATCAACCAAGTAATTAACCAAAATGACCAAGTTGACCTCCATACACAATTGAGGAAGTATCACTCACAAGCCAGCAAAGGTGGCGCATAAGATGACTCCAATGGGCTGGGTCAAGTTCGGCCGAACCCAACTTGACCTCCACGGCCAGCAACCGCCTTGGACAGACTTCTACCGACCTTAGGAGGAAATTCCCACTTTGCAGCAGTCAAGTAAGTGGATCCAAGGGTTCGGTCAAACCAGGCCCACAGCCACCAACCGTCCTATAACACAGATCCCACCACCTCCACTGCTGGCCAGCAAGCCTTTCCTAAGCTTTCTCTACAACTTGGCAGTAAGCCCCCAAAACCCAAATCACCATTGCATTCATGATCCCTTTGGAACATGATATTCACAAAATAAATGAATAAGAAAGAACAGAATTATTGGAGTAGACATGCAATTGAAACCCTACGCACAATTGGTAAGTCTTCATAACGGATGGAGCGAGCGATGTTTGTCCGTTCCCTTAATTCCAAAGGAATAAGAGTACCAAAACAGAAAATGTCACAGTTTTTGGGAAAGAAAATAATGACAGCAAGAAAAGGCCAGCACTGGCAAAGCATGAGAGAACATAGCTTCCACGGCACCGTCACCATGAACAATAATCTTTGTCCCGTTGGTTACCTGCTGTATGCAGATTGCACAGCTCAGGCGCACCTTTGCAGGCGTTATTGCGTTAACCCGAGAAGGTGGCCTTTCCTGGGGGTTTCTTGGAAGAAGAAAGAGACTAGCTAACAGAGCTGCCACAGCACTCGCTCACAGCCAGATCACCACGTGCTCGAGCCGTGTTGCTGTCATGTTCGTAAGATACCGGTGCGGTTCTTTTGGCATCTTTTGCGCGTACGCTAATCCTCAATGTCGCGTATCATCCCTAGTCCCTACTGGCTGCACAAAGTGCCATCTCCAAGATGTGGAGCATATATAGCTTTTTGCATCCACTTCTGCCCAAAAGTGCCATCTCAAACATAGGAAAGGAGAAAAGAGGAAGTAGACACGTACATAAAGCAAGATAATAATTGATACTTAGCGTGCTGGAGACACAATTGTTGCTGAAAATGCTGGAAAACCTGCAGTTTATGCTACTTGTTCTTTTTCTTAGGGGGTGCTTAATGATTTATATATGCTACTCTTCTTTTCCATTGCACCTCAGCATTTCGGCCCAATCCAGAAGGACCAAGATCGGATTGGGCCTGGTTCAATCCCGCGGGCTGGTACGGGTGGGCTTTGGCTCTGCGAAGCAACAAATTAAATTACTCTATTCTATTTCCAAAAGAATGTCGAAATGAGGATCTGCTGCAGGAGGTGCTGTAAGAAACAATAAACTGAATTATTTTTTAGATGTGCTAGTAATAGCTGGCTATTACTCATCTTACTAAATTTCTCTCGGATTTTGACACTCCACATTACTTTAAAATGTTTGTTCTTTACTCAGAATACAAGTACGTTTCTTTAACTTGCTCCAGCTCCAATTAAAATGTTTGATTTTTTTTTTGCTTCAAATGATAATGCGCTATGTTTAACTGCAAATTTCCCTTGAGCACTTGCGAACAGAGCAATGATCGCCAAAGTCACTATAGGTCATGCAGCACTGCAGCCTCTACAGATCTTGGCGATTAAATCTCGAGAAAATGGACAACAATGGGCGATATTCACGTGCTATACAAATTCAAAAAGGGACCGGAAAGTGCAAGCACAATAGACAATACATTTGTTCAGACCTAGTCTTCTGCTGGCAGCAGGCCAACCTGTACATATTAGATGTCGCTCCCCCTCCCCACCCCCCCCACCCCCACCCCCCGTGAGCCCCCGGCGGTCACCTCCGCCGCATGGGCTCTAAGCCGACCATGCGCTTGAACCCACTGCTCAGCGACCTAGAACGGCAACGTCAGCTTGCTGGAGCACTACAAGAAATCTCATAATCAATGACAAATTTTGCGTGACATTTATATATAAAACTTCATAGACTGTCAACATCTATGACGATTCAAGAATTTTTGTCACAGATTTGCAAATGGCCCATTTGGGCTCCAATTCGGGGCTGGTTTCTATGACGAACCAATGACAACCGTCATGGTTTGAATATTAAAATTGTCACGAATTTGATGCTATACTCAAGCACAAATTTGACAAAATACATCCCTTACTTTAAAGAAAATAAGATGTATTACTTCTTTTTCTTAAAAAACATGGGTGTTGTGCAAGGTAGGAAATAAGAAAAAAATAAATTGTATTTGTATTGTGTGCGTGTGATGGAAGAAAAAAAATTCTCCCGCGGCCTCCCCATAGTATGCATGTGACAAAAATTGGCGATAAAAAAAACAAATAGCCCCTGACAAAAAAAAAACGATAAAAACCAAATAGCCCCTCACAAAAAAAAGGATAAAAAATTGGAAAAAAGAGGGTATGGAGCATTCAAACTATGGTCTCTAAGACCAAACTGCCGCACCATACCATTACGCATTCGAACCAGAGTCTTTGGTACAGTGGTTTATATAGTAATATTTTTGCCTTAATTTGGAAAAATAAAAAGAAATATGAGGTGAAAGGAGATCGAAGTATTGGACCCTGATCTCCAACCTAAGACCCGCAGACCTTACCCCTTAAGCTACACCTTGTCACCTTGATTTGTTGCGATCACTAGTGTTACTTTATTTATCCACAAGTATCTTGTATCTTGTATTGTCTCATGTATCTTGTCCAAATTAATTTTCAGGTGTGGCAAGGACATTTGGTCGTTCAGACTAGGGTCGGGTAAAGTTCATCTCAATTTTGTTCCCTGATTGTTACTATTTAAGAATGATACTAGGTTTTTTTTTTGCGGGTAAGAATGATACTAGGTTAATAGAGTGCAATCTTAAATGTGCAAGTTGTGGTACCACTGTTCACCTGCAGGTCTATATTGCTATATGCAGAATGAGCTACTAATGATATATTAATTGCATTGTGCTACATAGATGTTACCATGTCTGTTACGTGGCCTCGACCATATTTTGTTGCATCATGAACTTTGCATTCTTATATCAAAACTCATTTGGCTGTGTCCAGTTCTCTTCTCACCCTTGGACTTGTGAATTTCAGGGTCAGGTTTATTTGCCTCATGATCAGCAGCTGATTCTTATTACCAAAGCAGGCTTTAGGTGTCTGGTTAGTAATTCTTGGTGGTTGGTAACAACAATTTCATGCTCTTATTTTCGTTAGAGACAGGACTGCCTAGAGTACTATATATATTTGTGCGGGTGTATATTGTTATTTTGGTTGCAGATTACGAATGAGAATATATCTGTGCTGATGCATATTTTAATTTTGGTTGTAGATTATGGACGAGAAGGTCTAGTGGATGCAAAGATGAAAACATTGAGTGTGATAACTAGCTATTCAATGTGCTTCTTAATTTTAAACTTGAGATATATTTTTTTTGACATGATGTAACTTGAGATATTGGCTCTAAATATATACTATGATTTCTGGGCTGGAATTGTTGTTTTCATTTATGGTCAAGTGGTGGGCTGAACTTTATATGGGCTGTGTATAGCTAATAATAAATGGTGGGCTGAGAAATGTTTGGTCCATTTTAGTAGTCTAGTCTGAATTGGCACATCCACAAATGAGCTACGTGATGTCATCTGATGTCATTGACCACGTCAGCAGCGTCATGTCATCGGCCATGTTAGCATCACTTTATCTGCCACATCAGTGCCACTAAGTAGCCATGTCATCGCTTGTGTGGATAATGTGTGATCTGGCAATTGAATCCGTGACGTTTATTATCGTCATAAAAAATGGTTTGGGTTAGATTCCGGGGGGCCGGGGACATTTTATGACGGTTTCAAAAGGTCATGGATTACACAATCTATGATGTTTTTTTAAAAAACATCACGAGGTGTAATCTGTGACGCTCAATATATGACGAAATTTGAGATCGTCATAGATACTGTTTTATGATATTTTTTTAGTGATCTGTGATGAAATTTCGTCATCATGGATCAACAGATTTCTTGTAGTGGAGCCGCAACAGCTGTCGACTGTCGATATCGTGTTGTTCACCATGAAATAGCACCATTGCTCCCCTCTAAGCTCAGTTTGGATCTGATGGGAAGGAGAAAGAGAGTGACCTGAGGCTAGCTTGGATCTGAGGGGAGCAAAGAGAGCCCACAACTAGAGAATTGAATATTAGTACTGGACGGAAACCGCAGATTAGTACTGGTTTCCCGCTAGGTACATTTAGTACTGATGGCGATGCCCGGTACTAAAGGGCGCCCTAGAGAAGAGAGAGAGAAAAAAAATTGCGAGGGAAATGAGAGAATATAAAAAAGAGATGTTTGATTAAATAAATAGGGGGGTAAAATTTTGAACTGAAGCAGTAGTGTTTCGTGGCGGCCAACCAAACCTTTTCATCCTATAACTCCTTTGTCACTTTCCCAACAGTTTACTCTAACTTCCCAGGGATACATACCACCAATGTGATTACATGACGCGGCCTAGAGACCACCGTGTAACCGTGTAAAAGTTATTTGTATAATAATTACCTTAATAATATCAAGTAGCCAGGTCTTAAATATCTTCCAAGATGCATTATGCACTATCATGAAAATAAAATTTTGTGATCAGCCCGTAGTTACCTGCTCTTGTATGATTCCCAGCTGAACCTCGCATAAGGAAATTTATCATAAACTTGAGAAAGTTTTTTTTGGGTTGGTGTTCATTTCTTTCAGAAAAAGAGTCCATCAAACCAATAAATATTTTCTATTTTACCTTTCATACTGTTGACGTCAAAAAGAGTCCATCAAACGTTGATTAACAACCTATTGGCTATTGTCTAATAATACTTTCTTGCAGGATCCTGAAGGCCGATAGACCTAGTGATCTACATTCTTTATAATTTTTTGATCAAACCCTTTACCTTGTCATAGCCAGTCTTATATGCCGATTTGAATAGTTTGGTCTTGTCATCTTAGACTATCTCGGTTAGGTCCGATCCTTGAGTAATACGATCAGATAGACTTACCGGTTCGATTCAATCGATCATGACCCAAATCATCAATCGACTATTTTAGCAGATCACAGCTGTGAATCTTGAGTAAGTTTTCCCATAATTAGATTCATCGGTATGTTGGATTTAATTTATCACCCTAGCGGTTAGCGCTTTCTCAATTATGTCCGATCCGACTAATTTTAATGGTAAATTAGATTTAATAAGCTAGATACGTTTCTTTGTGCTCAAACTTATTCTTAATTCTAGCTGTCATATGAGAATCGGCTATATAGCCGATGAATCTGCGAGGGTATCATGCTACATGGTTGATATCAACCTTATGGAACCGATGAATCTGCGAGCGTATCACGCTACATGGTTGATATCGATCTTATGGAACTATTCAGAACACCAGCCGATGAGTTCCTTGTTAATTACTTACTGATTAAATTTCTTTTACTTGTCAATTGTTGGTTAAATTGACTGACACACTAGGCCTTAGCTTATCGTGCTCCGCAAGGTTTATCACACTAAATTTTGTGGCAATATATACATATAGCATAAAATTTTAATAACATTACACTGCTAGAAAAACAGCCGTTAGTACTGGGCCGGAACCCCCCATTAGTACCAGGTAGCTGACCGGTACTGCTTGTCCGGTACTAAATAGCACCTCATTTAGTACCGGTCAAACTGCCCGATACTAAAGGGTTTCTTTAGTACCGGTCGGTAACACCGACCGGTACTAAAACCCTTTGTGCCCAAATGTTGCTTTTCATTCCTGCCTCTTTTTTTCGTTTTCATTCTTTTCTCTTTCCCACACCGTACCACCGTTCGTCACATTCAAAAAATCACATCACAATCACAAATATTACAACCATTTTTTTCTTATTTTCTTTCTTTTTCCTTTCCCACAACACCGGTCACCACAATCAAATAATCACATAATAATCACAATCACAAATTTCAGAATAATACATTTTACAATCACAAATTAAAAAAAACAGAAAAAGAATGCGACAAGCAGCGCCGCCAGGAGGGCCTGGCCCCCGCGCGCCGCCGGGAGGGCGGCCTGCCCCCGCGCGCTGCCGGAGGGCCGGTCGGACACCCGCGCGCCGCCGGAGGGCTGCCTCCACCCGCGCGCCGCCGGAGGGGCGGCCGGGCCCCCGCGCGCCGCAGGGATGGCGGCCTGCCCCCACGCGGCCGCCGCCGGAGGCCGGCCTGGAGGCCACCGCGCCCTGCAGACTGCCTGAGGAGGGGGAGGGAGGGAGAGAGAGAGGATGAGAGGACTTAGCAGGAGGAAGAAGATAGAGATAAGAAGATGTGTGGCATACTGGGTGGTGGTCGGTATTTAATAAGGACGGTGGTGGCGGTGGAGAAATTTAGTATCGGCCCGAGACACCGGCCGGTACTAAATATCGTCTTTTAGTACCGGTCGGTGTTTCGGGCCGGTACTAAAATGGCTCAGGGGACGTTTAAATTTGGAACCGGTACTAAAATGACCCGGAGCAATGTTAGTACCGGACCAAAATATGCCCGGTACTAAAGGTCACGGAGAATGAGCCATTTTCTAGTAGTGTTAGTATTTACGCTTTAGATCATAGCAGGGAAGGAAAAGACAAGAGAGAATGATTAATAGCTTTGTTGTATTTGTGAGGATAAAACAATCTCAATACATTTCTTAATTCTTATTATATATGTGTGCTACCCCTACTGTATACACAAGAATCAAATAGTGGTGTTAATTGGTGAGCTTTAGATGCACCTCCAATCCTCTTTTGTTCAAAATTTTATTCTACTTTTCCCAAATCCATATCCAATTTTGGAGAAGTAGTACAAAATTTTAAATTAAAGAAGGTTAGAGATGTAACTAAGGGTCACCAATTGACACCGCTAGAACCAATCTATAACCATACTATGTACAAATTTTCACCGAGCCACACTGGTCAACCAAACTTCACATTGTGCGCACTGGAGAAATGCTTAGCAGCTGCTACCATTTCGGCCGCTGGGTCATACCCAGGGCTCCCAGAGTCGGCCGCCTTATTAGCCGAGCCGAAGCAGACGAACCACGACGCCATGACCGACCATATACCAGAAGTGGACTTGATCTTCTTCTTCCCCATCAGCTTATGATCAGCAACCCTGCTATATCGTAGTCGACTAATGAGGAGTTCGTCTGCGTTGCTCTGAGTTCTTTGTGCTTATGATTGAGTAAGTTGTTCTGGCTGTTCCGTTTGCAGACTTTATATAGCAACTGTAACTGTGGATTGCACACTGTCACAGCTTCCTTGCTGACCAAAGTTGAAACCACAAAAATGAAGTTAGTGTGTCGACCCTGGAGGTCACTGTCTTTAGACTACAGAAAGCCTGGTCACCGGCCAGCATGCACGCATAGCAGTTTCAATGATACACGTCAGATTGTCATGCCAAAGTAGGCTGGACTACTGATTAAACATGAAAGGGCCGGGATCTTAGAGTTGCGTGTATATATAGCAACGAAGAAGGTCATAAAGTGAAGCCGACGCCATATTTCTGTGTCAGGATGATGATGGCGTAAAGTAGTATTATGTTTCTTGTATGGCTGTAGCGTACGCTTGAACACGTGTCTAACGCGTGCACGGGACCTGCGTGTCCGTCTTGGGCCAGCGATAAAGGCTGAGCCGGTGTGTCATGAGGAACTAGCCTATGTATCATTTGAAACTCTGAAACTGAGAACGGACAGGGGTTCAGGGTCGTCGCCCTCCCCGGCCGAATTCCGTGCGCTTGCGCCTGTCTCACGTCGCCGGCGATCATCGACGGCCAAGGGTCATCACAAGTGGTATCAGATTCGGTTCTCCTCGGCACCCCGCTGCTCGCTTCCTTCTTCTGTCCCCGCTCAAGTCAGTTTCGCTTTTCCGGCGAACTCGACCCGCTTCCGCCGAAAATCCTTCCAATCTCGGCGTCCCAGCCCCACCCACCGACTTCTAGTCGGCGGCGGCCACCGCCACTCGACGGTTAGCGCTCCAGCACCGTCGTCCACATAGTTCTCGCCACGCTGCTTAGGTTTAGTGTGGGGATCGATTTCTATTGCTGCGCAATTCACTACTTCTGAGTCTCAATTATGGGTGCCACGGCGGACATCCCGTCGTAGTTCGTGGGTTTCGTTGTGTGGTCGCTGTTTTCCGTCGGCTTAGCACCGCATCTCGCACCTTCCGAGGTTTTCTCAAGTCGTGTCGCGGGTGTTCTGCTTGCGGTGTGGTCACCACGGCGCCCCCTAAGCCCTCTGTGCAGACTCAGTTTGTGCTCTCGAAGATGGATGAGCGCGCAGCGCAGGAAGATGCACGTTACGAGCATCTCATGGAGAATTTGGATCTCCTGTTTGCTCAGGTCGGGACCATTGCTGAGCATCTCATGGAGAATTTGGATCTCCTGTTTGCTCAGGTCGGGACCATTGCTTCTCATCAGCAGTAGATGGCTGCCCAATTCGATATCAACACGAAGATCGTGGAACAAGTGTTGCTGGATCAGCGCACTCTGAGCCGGTAGATTGAGGCTACTGGTCAGGCGGTGGCTAATCTGACGCTGAATCGCCAACGCCCCGCAGTCCTTCTTCTGAACCTGCTTCTCCTCCGCCCCGACGCACCGTGGCCGGTACTTCTTGTTTCCCCTCCAACCACCATGCTGCTGGTTTTTCTAGGCGTTCTCAGGATGGGGACAGTCCAATTCGAGCTGTGTTACCCAAGCTATCTTTCCCGCGCTTTGATGGTTCTAACCCAACTATTTGGAAGGATAAATGTGTTGATTATTTCACTCTGTGAAATATTCCTGAGTCCTTTTGGACTACAACTGCTGTGTTACATATGGATGATAATGCTGCTAAGTGGGCCCAAGTGTATAAGCAAGAGCATGGGTTGGGTTCCTGGAGTACTTTTATTGAGGCTGTAGAGAAGAAATTTGGAGATGTTGATTATCGTGATGCCTTGAGTTCCATCTTTGATCTGCACCAGACTGCTACAGTTGAGGAGTATGTTTCTGCATTTGAGGACTTGCAATATCAACTATCAATGCACAATAGGCATCTTGGGGAAATGTTTTTTGTTACTCAGTTTATCAAAGGTTTAACTCCTGAGATCAATGCCCAATGCCCCTGCCACTTTTCAATGCATCATGAATGATGTGCTGGCACCTTTCTTAAGGAAATTTGTGATGGTCTTTTTGGATGACATATTGATCTATAGCCCTTCCTTTGATACACATGTCACTCACTTACAGCAAGTGTTGGCTAAACTCAGAGAACATCAGCTTTACATGAAGCTCAGTAAGTGTTCATTTGCCCAGCATCAAATTGAGTACTTGGGCCACATTATTTCCCAGGAAGGTGTTTCTACTGATCCCAGCAAGACTGTGGCCATGACACAATGGCCCACTCCAACTTCTGTCACTGAGCTTAGAGGTTTTCTGTGCCTCACAGGGTATTATAGAAGATTTGTGAAGCACTATGGATTGATTATTAAACCACTGGCCAAACTACTTTAGAAGAATCAGTTTGTCTGGTCTTCAACAGCTCAGCAGGCTTTTGATCACTTAAAACAAGCAATGTCATCCACCCCAGTTCTGGCCTTACCCAATTTTCAAGAAGTGTTTGAAGTGGAGACTGATGCTTTCGATGTGGGAATTGGTGCTGTGTTGATGCAGAAAGGACAACCCATAGCTTTTCTGAGTAAAGCTTTGGGAGAAACCCATAAACATCTCTCCATCTATGAAAAGGAGTTCTTAGCCCTTATTATGGCTGTAGATAAGTGGAGGCCATGCCTTCAACGCAATGAATTTGTGATTAAGACTGACCACAAGAGCTTATCATTTTTGATGGAACAGAATTTACATTCAGACTTACAGAGAAAAGCTATAACTCGACTGATGGGTTTACAATTCAAGGTGGTGTACAAAAAGGGCAAAGATAATGTAGCTGCTGATGCTTTGTCTCGAGTTGGCCATTTAGTGGCTATTCAGGCAGTCTCTATGTCTGTACCAGTTTGGGTCCACGACGTGGCTAATTCCTATGCCACTGACAGTCAAACTCAAAGCCTTTTAGCTCGTCTGACCATCCATAGTCCTGATGAGCATGGATACTCTCTGCATCAGGGTGTCATCAGATTCAAGGATAGAATCTGGGTTGGTGATAATTCTGGGTTGTAGACTAAGATCATCACTGCTCTCCACTCTAGTGCTGTAGGGGGCCATTCAGGACAGAGAGCTACTTATCAGAGAGTGAAAAGAATGTTTTATTGGAAGGGTCTTAAACAACAGGTGGAGACTTTTATTCAACAATGTGCAGTCTGCCAACATGCTAAACATCTGAATACTAAACCAACAGGGTTACTCCAACCTCTACCCATTCCACAAGGTGTATGGCAAGATCTGTCTTTGGATTTCGTGGAAGGATTGCCCAAGTCTGATGGGTTTTCTATCATTCTAGTGGTGGTGGATCGTCTGACCAAGTACGCTCATTTCTTTCCTCTCAAGCACCCTTTTTCTGCTCTAGTTGTGGCTCGGGTTCTTTATGATGGGGTGATCAAGTTGCACGGTATGCCAAAAACAATGGTTTCTGACAGAGATAAGATATTCACAAGTTTGGTTTGGACTGAGTTGTTCAAATTGGTGGGGGTCCAACTCCATTTTAGTACAGCGTACCATCCCCAAACGGACGGCCAAACTGAGCGCGTCAACCAGTGTTTGGAGATGTACTTGCGTTGTGCAGTGAGTGATGAACCAAATAAATGTCACGCCTGGCTCGGACAAGCTGAATTCTGGTACAATACGAACTTTCATACAGCCATTGGTTGCTCTCCATTCAAGGCTTTGTATGGCTACGATCCTGACTTGGGGGTTTCTCCTTCCCTGTCTTCGTCCACACAACCATCAGTGTCTGAGTTCATGACAGACCGAGTTTTGCAGTTGGGCATTTTGAAAGACAACTTACTCAGAGCTCAAAACCGTATGAAACAAGCAGCCGATCGCCACAGGTTTGATGTGGTGTTCCAAGTTGGGGACAAGGTCCTTCTGAAGCTCCAACCATATGCTCAGTCGTCCTTGGTCAATCGCCCTTGTCCCAAGCTCACCATGAAGTATTTTGGTCCCTACACAATGCTGGAACGGATTGGTTCCACGGCATACAAGCTGGATTTACCGGCTTCATCGCTCATTCACCCCACTTTTCATGTTTCGCAGTTAAAATCTTTTGTTCCAGATCATACTCCAGTCTTTTCGGAGCTGCCTCATCAGGTTTCACTGGACGCGACGGCGTTGCAGCCGGAGGTCATTCTAGAGCGTCGCCTCGCCAAGAAAGGGAATCGTGCTGTTCCGCAAGTGTTGATCAAGTGGACCGGTGTGCCGGCTTCCTCAGCTACTTGGGAGGACTACTACGTGCTCAAGACCAGGTTTCCCGATGCTCTTGCTTGGGGACAAGCAAGTGATCCGGCGGGGGCAAATGTCAGGATGATGATGGCGTAAAGTAGTATTACGTTTCTTGTATGGCTGTAGCGTACGCTTGAACACGTGTCTAACGTGTGCACGGGACCTGCGTGTCCGTCTTGGGCCAGCGATAAAGGCTGAGCCGGTGTGTCATGAGGAACTAGCCTATGTATCATTTGAAACTCTGAAACTGAGAACGAACAGGGGTTCAGGGTCGTCGCCCTCCCCGGCCGAATTCCGTGCGCTTGCGCCTGTCTCACGTTGCCGGCGATCACCGACGGCCAAGGGTCATCACATTTTGGCGATACAAGCGCATAACCTGGTTAATGAGCGCGGCGTGCTACATGCTACAACTCTATTTCGGGCATGATTTGGTCGGGGAGAAAGGTTAGAGAACAGGGAATTTGATGGGGGCAAAATGAGTTGAAACCAGTCCTGGATTAATAAAGAAAGGATTTCATTCATCCAGAATATATTTTCAGGATTTAAAATAAATCTAGAAAAGTCTAGATGCATCTTTTAGACCATGATGAATATATCTAAAAATCCAAAATGAAAATTCCTGAACATCATTTGGGACACAAGAATCCTATATAAAATACTTGGAACTCGTGAATGGATTCTTGGTGAAATCGAACAACCTAGCTCTAATCCATAATGCGGACCAAAGATTAACAAACAACTTTAGATAATAAAGGCCCCACTAAAAGTAAAAATATTTATTTGGTACCTTCGGAGAGGGGTAATCTTAGTGAAAGACAATGTAATTAAGCGGAACTGACATGGTAGTAAACAGTGCTGCTTTTGCTATAAGGATATGAGACTATTCAACATTTATGAGTGGCGTCTAGCTCCTATGGTATGGGCAAGTATGCATGCTACTTTTGGGCTTCCACAGCCACACAGTATGCCACACATTGGCAGAGGGGGATTAGCGCCATTTTTAAATATCTAGTGTTACATGAATCAACAGCTACATGTTGGTCTCTGTGGAGGAAAAATAATCTAACTTTTTAGTATAAACAAATATCTTTTTTGCAGGTTATCTTTCACGATTTCGCATTGGCTTCGCATGTGGGCTATCCTCCAAAAGGCTACTACACATGGTTCAGTTGCAGCATTATCTAAGCGATTAACACAAATGGTTGAGGATTTCTTTTTTACCCAGGCATATGGGTGGAGGGTGTAGTCTACGGATTGATAGTCATTAGTGTACTTGCTTTCTCCCATTTTAATGTTGTGTGTCTTTTTTGCAGAGGCTTGGATATTTTTTGAAGTAGTGCCATATAATTTGGATGTAACTATAATTGAGTTTAAGAATAAAATTCCATTTTCGAAAAAATTGAGGAGTACAAGACATATAAAAAAGAAAACAATTTGACTGCCAGTATATCAGAAGGAAATGGCAGCCATACTATATAAATAGTTTTCTTTCATCCAAAGTGTGCATAGTCAGACCGCTGCATTAACTGTCAAGTGCACCGCACAAGCAAAACACAAATAAGTTTACACAAAAGCACGAAGCACAAATAAGTTCAGTAATTAATCGAGATATAAGAAACCTTTTCTTTGATATCACCATTCAAAAAGTTGCCATTGTGCATTATGAACAACATCATTGATACTGGTATATTTATATACCATACACAGAGCATAATAAATCATACTTATTTTTAAAGCTACCTCGGCAGAGAGCACATAACAGTTGTAACAGAGTTTAATTATTGACAATCCCATCCTCTGAAAGGAAACTTATTTGACATATGTAGCAACAAATACTACTCCAGATCACAATCTGTGCAACTTGATTGTGAATTTTTTACCAGTCTAGCAAGGCTCTTTCCCTCAGATCATGCGGAAACATGATTTTGAAAATTCTAGTAGGTAGCACTCTTTCCTTTGGCTGAATAACTAGCACCTACAGCACTCTTTCCTTCAGCGGATTGATTCATACCTGCACGTTTATTTAACTAGTAAATGACATTTCTCTAGGAAAAAAATTGATTAAACTGAAAGCAGCACCCACCTGCAGCATCTTTTCGTTCAGCAGATTGACCAGCACTTGCACCACCATTTCCTTCGGCTGACTGATTTGCACCTTCAAATGTTTTTGAAGTATAGTAACTTAAATTATTTTTCTAACATAATAATGACATGAAATTTCAGATCATCTAAGTATACATATATTTTCTTAAAGTGGCATTATCATCTTGCCCATCTTAACATATTAAGCATGGAATTTTGTGTCAGAACTCCTTTCATCTGTTCATATATATACATTACTTTTCAGTTTTGTGTTTTTTATCCTGGAAGGACTTTGTTGATCCCATTATCAAAAATGTATATACAAGAAAAAAACTAAAGCTATAAAATGTTATAGCACTCATTGGGCTCCATCCATGCTCACTGTAAGTGGGGAGAAGAACAATTCTCGTTTAGATTAGTTAAGGGCTAAGATATATATTAGAAACATGTTATATCTGTATGAAGCCAAGAATGAATGTTACATACTACTTTAATGCCATACCACAACTTTTCTCATGCTGATCATCCGACTTCTGCAAAAAGCCGACAAATAAGCATGTACTGATCAGTATCAATGTAAAAAGGAAAAGAACTTAAAAATGAGAAATGTTAATATATATACAAACATATTGTTCAAATGTAAAAATATATGGCTACAGTTGTGCAGAACTTTAACCTTTTCATTTTGCTCCAACCTCCATAACTCATCCAGGAGGTTAATAACTGCTTTTTTGGAGCGAAGTTTGCCAAAATCTTTATGATTATATGTCTGCATGTAGGAAAAATAAATATATACATCAGCGCAGAAAGTAGAACTTTCTATTCAGTGGCAACTTGGCATTTCATATGTTCATAAAATGTGGACATGATTGATTGTAGCAACAAGTACCATTCAGTTTAGAATTTTATTTAGATATACAGTCTTCGCAAAGATAACCAAAGATTACGTAGTGCAATGTTCAGTCACAGAGCAACTTATTAATTATTTTCAAACATATTATAGGATTCTGAGAACAGGACAGAAGAAAAGCGAATGTGAACAGTGAAATGTGTGGCACGCTATCGCTCTAATAATATCCCAGACATTCAATTATATTCGATCCTTTCTTGTGAGGTAGTGGATTCGACCATCTATTCATTAAATTTTATGTATACAAAATAGATTTTTAATGGCTAGGTAGCCACAATGGTAACCAACATGGAGGTTGGCTGTGGTTGCATGAGAGGTAGCGCTATCCTTTCTCCCACCAAAATTTCCACCGTTTGGAACAATCAATTTAAGCACATATGATCTCGGCCTTTGAAGTGCTGCTGTAACTTTAACCATTCCAACAGGAACCTCCAGATTTGAATATCCAGGTTACCACTAATACATTTACTTCAGCACAAGTTGTAAGATTTCTACAAATACGAGTCCCAAAAGGAGCGGGATGAAACTTAGAGGTTTCTCCTATTGCTCACACAACTTAATTGTGTATATATTTTCAAGAGTAAATTGCATTACAGGCCCTCAAACTTGTCCGGAAGTTTTACCTTGGTCCCTAAACTCTCAACTCGTCAATCTAGATCCCTAAAGTGTGTTAAGTGGTCATCTGAGATCCCAAATGCGCCACGTAAGAAACCAAAACTGACGTGGCATGCCACATGGCACCATGGTGGCAAATATTGGCAAAAAAACCTATATAGTCTCATCTCTCTCACCCTCTCCAATCTCTCTCACCCTCTCCCTTCTCTCTCTCTCTCTCCAATCTCTCTCGCACTCTCCAATCTCTCTCGCACTCTCCCTTTACTCTCTCTCAATCCCTTATCTTTCCACCATGGGCGCCTTCTCTGCCGCCGCCTCCTGCTGGCCATTGTGCTCCTCGCCACCATCGCCTTCTACGGAGAGTAAGGCATAGTCAACGCTGAGCATGAGCCACCTGGACCATGGAGGCCGCTAGCGCGAGCTTGTGCCGACCTGCCGCCGCTCCACCCGTCGGGCCCGTTGCCGCCATGGCGCGCTTGTTGTGGTGCCGCTTTGCTATGACACTGGCAGCCCACGCAAGTATCGAGTCTGGAGGGGTCAACGTACATGGAAGCACGGCGTAGGTCTGAACGCTCGCGACCCGCGTTGAGGACGCCTTGGCAGCAGCCCCGTCCAGTGCTGGCGGCGTCCTGTTCTTAGTGGCATGGCGAGGGAATCAGATGGGGAAGTGGCCAGATAGAGGCGTGCGGAGCGAACGACATCGAACTTAGCGCGTTGAGTGTGGCGCGCGGGGCGAACAATGGACCTCCTGTTCCTATCGTGGGCACCCGGCCGGGACCCTTCGCGCCTGTGACCGGGGGCATGTTCGGGGTCATCATGGTTCAAGGATGGCAGTGCGCGAGGAAGCCATGTTGAGGTGGGTGGCGTGATGGGCGTCTGGGCGGGCCAACAGTGGGAGGGAGGAAGACGATGGGGAGATGGCGCTCATGGACAAGGCCGCCTCACCCAGTGGACCTCCCCCGCTCCCGATGGCAGCAGGTCGATGTCTCTCCCCTCACACAGGCTGTCCAAGCTGCCCACGCACGGGCCAGTGGAGCTCCCCAACGTGTGGGCCGATTGAGCACCACCCGCGCCCGGCGATGATGCTCCCCCACGCGTGGGCCGGCTTTAGATGGTGGTTGCGGCGGGTGGGATTGAAGCAGAGTGTGGGGACGGTAGTGGCGGCAAGGGCGAGCATGAGCGATGGAGAGAGAGAGAGAGAGAGAGGAGTAAATCGGAGTAGATGTGACATTACGGGTTTTTTGCAAATTTTTGCCACCAAGGTGCTATGTGGCATGCCATGTCGGCTTTGGTTGCTTACATGACACGTTTGGGACCTCGGATGAACAACTTAACACGATTAGGGACTCGGATGGATGGTTTGAGAGTTTAGGGATCTAAGTGAAACTTCGGAAGAAGTTTGGGGACCTGGTGCAATTTACTCTATTTTCTATGCTTTGTACTAGAGTAGTTGTATTTTGTTCCATTTTTTACTGTTTGTGATGCCTTTATTACTGAATCAATTGCATGAGATTGTTAGCCGTTCAAGTGTAATTAAGACATACTAGTCATGTGCTTGTGAATTTGCTAGCAAGAAAATACAAACAAGTTAGCATCCATTAAAATGTTAAACTCATTGATCTAGGCTTTCTTAATAAATATAAAATACATGAAGATCGATTAAATTATTTTGTGAAAACTCCTATTAGCTCAATATATCCCTTCAAAAACTAAACTAACATCCGCACAATGTTTTTGCAGTGGCGAAATTTATCTACAATTATAATCACGATGGAAAACACATGAGATACTCATTCTTAAAATTTAACTTGTTCTGGTATTAACTAGGCAATCATATAAGGAAACCTTTAACAAAAGATATAAATCACATGAAAATAATTCGTATAATAGGAAAATGAGTATCTCATTGTTGTATCGAGAAAAAATATGAAAACAATGGACAATTACCTTATCTACTCTTCCAGGCCTGGGATAACGGAGAACCTTCCACCCACCCTTATATGCGTTGTGATTTAAAATGCTTGAAGGGGTGTGGTCCACTGGTTCTCCTGGCTTAGCTACAGTTAAGGGAGCAACATCAAGTGGTTCACCATAAAATGTATTTGGAGGAGCCATATAGCTCTGACTATAAGGCATAGTTGTTGGTGCTGGAGCCATATAGCTCTGACTATAAGGCATAGTTGTTGGTGCTGGAGCCTGATTGAGTGATTCCCCATCAAACAGTTTGAATTGTTTGTCAACAGGGTTACCATCAGTAGAAATAGCATTCATCACTCCTTTTCCCTTGTTGCTGGAGGTGGTATCCATGTCACTCTGAGCAATCAGAAGATAATATAAATGATAACAACTCAACATAAAAAAGGATGAAATAATGCACAATGTGAAGTATATATGAAGGGATATTACTCCATATAATATGAATGCAAAGGATGACCTTCCTTTGCATCTGGAGATCATAAATGAAGAAATAAATAATTAAAAAAATAAAAATAGTGAGCCAGATGAGTACATATATGATCCCAAACTGATGCATTAATCAATTCTGAAACAGTAACAATGAACATTGCTATAAATTGTCCCTCCTAGTGATCATGAGAACCCATTTAAATTACTTAGTACTCTTCAAGCTCCTAAATAAAGCAAACCTAATATATAAACTTGGTGGATCCATACGCAATGCTTGGTGGAATTCTTTCCTGGAGGCCACCACTGCGGGTTTGCCCATAACCAATAAACATTACAGAAAAGTTCCAGAAGCTTGAACTTACTTAATTGCATACTAGATGGTAGATAACTGCGGGTTTGCCCACCACCTAATGTTTAAATAATTGCATACTAGATGGTAGATAACCTGTTAGAGAAGCTTGAACTTACTTAATTGTGCATGGTTACTTGGGTGAAACATTTAATTTTCTATACACAAAAAGTTCCGCTGACGTATATTATATTATTTGCACACCTAGTCTCACATTTAATTTCCACTGCTTTTCTATAGAGTGGGAGCGAAAGGAGAAAAAAATTGAGAAGGATAGAAAAGCAGTAAATTTAAGGGTAGGGACATGGGTAGTGTTCAGGCTGTGGTGTAGATTCACCATATATCGATTCAATTTCATCAACGTGAGCCTAGTGCAGAGCACTTGGTTGAGTCTTCTTCCCTCTGAGCTTCGCATTACCTCATCATATCCGTGTAACCCTCTACCAGAGACAACGAGCAATGGAGCCCTTTAAGGGATAACCTCGACTTTTAAAGTAAGGTCAGTCAAGCTATTTTGTTCACTGAACCACCTACTAGTGCTGTCCTTTTCTCCTTCGCTGTCATGGAGGTACTTGTGAAAATAGGGTTAGAGCTCAGACCTATGGAAACAAATAAGGCTTTCACTAACCTAAGCTCAGATCTAGAGGGGAGAAATTAAAGGAGCTCCCGTACAGTAGTGCTGAGATCTAGTCCTTCGATCTGTTCATCTGTGACATGTAGCTAGGCATGCATGGTTCGGTGGTGCCACTCCTCACTGTACACTTCGTTAATTATGCAGACAACAACTTGCCACTCGTAGGGATGCTGGATTTTCCAGCCATGCCCTTTGCTGTTTCGAGAGCCGAAGCAATTCCGATCCAGGGATTTGACATGTTAGCTTGAAATAAAGAAATTAAAGGCAACACAATCAGCATCTCTTTGACTTGCACGAGAGGGAAGGTGGTGCCTGAAGACCCCTCCACGGCTCCATTATTCATTGTAGGATAGATGAGATGGGCAAAGGTTTGGGAGATAGGTCTGTACCTTTGTATTTCCAACGACAACCAAAGGTAACAAAGAAATATGATTCATGGAATTGAAGTATTTCCAATGACAGATCTAGATCTGAAATTTTCTTGTAGGAAAAATAACTATCCTTATACGAAACAAAAACAAAAATCCACTGTCTTACCTTTTCGATCTCAACTCTTTGCTCCCGCAATATCCAAAGCCTTTGAATCGATGAGATTTGAGAAACCACCAGGGAGAAAATATATATGTGATGAGAGACAAGATCAAATGGAGAAAGAATGAAGACTAGAAAGAAGAGGAGGAAAGGGACCAAACCAAAAAGGCATGTCTTTAATTTTTAAATGGAAAATTCTTGTGGCATTAAATGTAGGCCCAAATTTTTTTTATATATTTGGTCATATTTAATGATTAGCTTCCAAAATATACAAAGCTGTAAAGAGTTGTCTTATATGTAACTGACCACCACATGCATATCTCATGTATATGTGGTAAGACAGTCTGTCTCCACTTGGGTTTAAAGAAAAGGCAATAATATATTTGCAACAGCTTCTGTATTTGTTTCCTTTGTTTATTTGTGCATGCCTGATCTTGCACTATGAACATTATCTTTGAGCATATGGGTAGAAATGGTAATCCGATAGGTTGTGCTACAATACAAAGAAGCGAGCGATTTCTAGGTTATTAGCATACGATGACTAGCAACAAAAAAAATACTTCTATGACATGAATCGTTCTTCTTATTTTATCCAATCAGCACTCTCTTGCATTACATCAAGGAAAACATTGATCTGAAATTTATGTCACACTATGTAAGAACCACATTATAGTGACCCACACAAAGGTGACACCACTATGTCGCTGCGTCACCCTAATATGAAAGGTAACGCGCACAAATGAGGCGCATCACCTTTTGTTCTCCTAGGGCCCCAATTATGCCTCACAAAAAAGTGGCCCATCACCTTTGACAGAGGTAAGGTGATGCAGCTCATGAAGCCCGTCACCTATAATATAGGTGACGGGCTATGTGTAATCCGTCACTTGTATTCAAATCATAGATGACGGGCATTGTTCTCGTAGGTACAGGTGGCGATCCTTAATGAAGCCCGTCACCTTTTTAGAGCACACAGGTCACCTAAACCCTAGCCCGTTAACCTATGGTCCTTGAAAGGTGACTGTCAGTGTAATGGGAACAGAGGTACCCATAATCCCAGATAAACGGGCGATTAAGGATGCGTGTCCCACCTGGGATGTCATCCGGAGACGTCAGCCTGGGGGCCCCAGCCTTGAGTAACCACCCACGGAGACAGATGACAGCATGGAACGGGTTAGGCTTGGCCCGGCACGAGAACCCCGTGAAGGCCTCATCCTTCCCCTCGAAGACACCCGCCTAGTAAAAGATCTTTACCAGGCGGGAAATCCTGAGGGTTACGGCGCCCAGCCGCCTTTCTCGGTATAGAGCCCGATGGGGCATGCGGCTTCCCCGTAAGAATATCTTGATTACAGGGACGTCGTGCGCTCAGACGATCAGGAGATAGGCGGCTGATAGCTTATCCCTGGGCTACCCATCCCGTCAACTTGAAGATGGACGGTGACTAGGACCCACCATCGTTTACCGCGCCCCGCCCCCCTCACGGTAAAACCAGGACAGCCCCGGCCATCTCCCTGGGGTTGACTAGGGTCACCCCGGACCATGAGGGTCCGCGGGGTGACCCAGCACCACACAGCTGCCTCGGACCACCCCGGGTGTCCCATAGGACACCCCGGAGTACGAGGGCCCGCCAGACGCCCCCAGATCATCCAAGGACGTAGGGGTCCACCCGCCAATGTCCCATGGCCACCCCGGGACGCCTCGGGACGCCCCGAGGCCGTCCCGGGGCACCCCTGACACCGATGGGCCCCCCAAAGCCCTGCCACACCGGGCCCGACAAGCCGACTATCCATCTGATAAGGCAAGGGCAGCCTAGAAGACGGCGCCCACCAAACAAAAAGCGGTGTTCACACGAGTTAAAGAAGAGTAGAGAAGGTTAGTTGTAGCCTATAAATGGAAAGATCCTAAGACATGTAAGGGATCCCTTTTTTGGGACATGATGCAGACATTTCGGGTTTGGCTCTCCAACTCGGGATCAGCAAGAACCAATCACAACACACATGACAAAGGGTGTTATGCCTCCGGGCGGCCTGAACCTGTCTAAAAACCATCATCTCAACTCGCTTCTAGAATGGGGATCCTCACATGTTTTACACCCCTGGTCAAATCTCTAAACGGGGGTTCCCTCGAATCCCTCCTAGCTGTACTCACTGTTGGTGGTCGATTTCTATGAATTTTACCGCCAACATTCCTTCGGATTTCATACTTTCAGGACCATATTGTGATGATTTTCACTAACATTAATAAGTTCCACGCGTTTTGGTGAGTATTTGAATTCAGGAACGACATATACGAAAATGAGCTGAAATGGGAAGAATCCCAGGCCGGCCTACCCCCGTGGAGCTTCATCATGCAACTTTGTGGTTCATGGTTGTGAGCACAAGAACAATCCAACCCAAGGGTGTCTCATGCAAAAATCACAAGTTGAGACCAAAAGGCTTGAACCAAGTCAAGATGGATCTGACTGCAGTGACAAACCAAAGACTGAAGACTCAAACCGACTTGAGGAGCGATGTGCAACTCGTGATCAATGTGACAGAGCAACGGAGACCCGAGACGAACCAGAGCCAGGCCGACCGGCATAGGTGAGGCTGGCCGGCCTCTAAATTTTTGCATTGAAGCCAAGCAACTACTACCGACCTCAGGAGGGAATCAGGAGCGCCCACGAGAAGGCGGTGGGAGATCGGAGGCACCCCCAGGCCGTCCGGCCCCACTTGTTGGCCTCTGAAGCTCCCCCTTGGCGTGGATGTAAAGCATAACCGTCTTACCTACGAGCAACTAACGCCAAGCTTCGTACCGACCCTGAAGTAGTATAAATAGAGCTCCACCCCTCACTTCACAACATACCATCCAAATGAGAAGAGAGTTCTCTTATTATATCCTTTGTATTAGAATAGGGAGAGAGTGAGGTGTGAGCTCTGGTGAAAGCCAAGCTAAAGAAGCGGACTCGAGTTCTCTCGGTCTTACTCCATCTTTTGTATCCACCTCGGAGGAATATACTTTGAGTAAGTTCCTTGTCTCAACTTCAGTTTCTCGCTAGCTTTACTTTCTGCCTTAGTTACTTGTTAAGTTACTTTCTTTAATCTGCGGGATCCTGAATCTGCGTAATTAGCAAGTTCTACTTATTTGAGGTTGCTTTCTATCTAAGTACACGGTAGGAGCAAGTAGCTCAATAGCTGTGGGCGTGGTGCCCAGGCTTGGTTAGTTATCTCAGGTTGTGTTCCACCCCATGAAACCGTTGTGGTAGGTGGTAGGTGGTGACATCCCTATCCGTCCCTCGTAGTCTACCACGTTCGGGTGTTTTCATAGCAGTAGTTGCAGATTGCCGTTGGACTCCCCTCTCACCCCTTTCTGAAGTCCTTCCTCTTCCAGCCATAGTCAGCTTGTCAACTAGGCAGAGTAGTAGGTTATCTGGAGTTAGGCCCTCTTCCCTCATTTCCTCTTCTCGCTGGTTGTGTCCGGCTAAACAGTTTTAGGTTTGGTCGAAGCTTTACCGTTCCTTGGATTCAATATCCCATGTATACTCCCTAGTGAAAGCTACAATCGGTCTCTGTGCACTTGCGGAGTAATTCGTTAGGCTAAGGAGTGCCAACACTAACCCACCATCAGCTTGCACGCTAGGTAGGGGGTGTAACGCGTAAGATTTTCCTTTCTGCGAAGCTCAATCTCGTAGAATCCATGGCGGACCACTCCGACCATTCCGATGGAGAAAGCGGCAACGAGCATGCACATCCGCGTCATGGGCTCTCCACCGCCCCTCCTTGTTTGGGGGCTGGGGGCTCATCCTCCACGATTTCGGCCGTCCGGCGACCGGTATCGCATGTCACTATGCTGCCACGACTCGATGCCCCTTGGGCCGAGTCTGGCGGAACGCATCAGCCGATGCCCGCATCGTCCAGTTTACGGCAGAAGCGCGGTCCACACAATGCGGCGAGGCCCGCCGGCTCACAGCCACCTCAGCCGCGCTAGCATTTCCCCAGGGGAAGCGCTCGCTGTGGCTCGTGCTTTGCTGCGCCACCCTCCGTTGAGGGCGGGAGTAGGAACTTCCGAGGGAGACTGGTTCGACGAGCTGGCAAGCCTGGTGCGGAAGGCCTCACCAGGAATGAAGGTGCAGAACTCCTGCACCACCCACGAGGAGCTCACGGCGCAGCCTCAACGATCCGCTACCTGTGTCGGGGGGACTCCCAACCTTCGGTCTCACCTCAATGGGATGAAGCCCAGCGAGGATGCCCGCACCGCTCTGGAGAGAGAGCACAGGAGAGGCGGCGCCTGGCCGTAGACGAGCAAGTGTCCTCCGGCTTGCCCACGGGCAATGCCACCACCTCCGATGACGACATCGGCCCGTACGAGGCCAGTTGCCGGGCTTTCACGGCGAGCTTGAGGCGGGACAATTGGCCCACCAAGTTCTGACCCGACTTGCCCGAGAAGTACGACGGCACCATCGACCCGGAGGAATTCCTACAGATCTACACCACTGCCATCCAGGCGGAGGGGGGAAGCCCCAGGTCTTGGCCAATTACTTCCACATCGCCCTCTGGGCCACCGCTCGATCATGGTTGATGAACCTCCCGCTGGGATCCATTGGGTCCTAGGGGGAGCTGTGCGAGCAGTTCTTCACCAACTTCTCCGGGTCGTTCATGCGACCTGGGATGCGCTGTGATCTCCTCGCCATACGTCAGTGCAACTGCGAAACACTGCATTAGTACATCCAGCATTTCAGCCAGGTACGCAACACCATTCCCCGCATCTCGCCGGCCGCCGTCATCATGGCGTTCAGAGAGGGAGTCACCAACAAGCGGTTGGTGGGCAAGCTGGAGACCCACAATGTAGAGACCGTCTCCGAGCTGTTCGCATTAGTAGACAAGTGCGCCCGAGACGCCAAGGCGCACACCAGGGTCGAATGCCGAGGCGCCCCCGAGGAGACTTCGGCGCGCGATGGCCCCCGAAACCCGGTGTCAAGGCAAACAAGCAGAAGGCTGCCGCCGTCCTGTCCACGGAGGGGCGCCCAAGGTCATAGCCTAAGGGAAACCCTGCCGGCAGTGAGAGGAGGCCAGCTCCTCCCTGCCAAGACGGAAGCAAGTGGTGGGAGCTCCATCGCACCGACCGGCACGACCTCACCGAGTGCTTTCTCGTGAAGGATCTCGCGGCGAACCACCAGCGGAGCCACGACGAGCACCGCTGTGACGACCACGGCGACTGCGACCAGGCTGGCCCAGGCGGGGCCAGCTTAGGCTTCCAGGAGCCGCAGCACGCGGTCACCACCATCTTTGGCGGGGCGAGTGCACCACAGTCCCGGAAGAGGGCCAAGCTCCTCTGGAGGGAGGTCTGCGCGGCGTCACCAGCGCCCGAGGGCTCCCAACCTCTGAAGTGCCTTTTTTGAAATGCTAAATATTGTTGTGATGCCTTTTTGAAAATGCTAAATATTGACTGATGCTTCTTTGAAATGCTAAATATTCATGAATACTTGTTGTCATATATATAGTTGAGGTCTTCTTTCATTTGTTATGTTCATAGTTGAGTATTTTTGGCAAATGATGATATGGGAGATAGATTGACCTCAGTGCTCACCAAAAGCGATTTTGAGATATACTTGTTGCTCACCAAGAGAGATTGTGAGGACAAAACATAATTACCTCAGCCTCAAACGGCATGAAACAGATGCAGCAGTCAAGCCTGAGGTGTTTATGGCAAGTACGCATCTATTTATGCCTTTTGAGGCTAAGATATTTATGGATGGTCACCAAGATATACTTGTTCATGTTGAAATAGTTGTCTATTGCACAAATAGATTGAGAGATATACTTGTTCACCAAGAGAGATTGAGAGATATACTTGTTGCTCACCAAGAGAGGTTGAGAGAACAATACATAAATACCTCAGCCTCAAAGGGTATGGAGCATAAAATACCTCAGCCTCAAAGGGCTCACCTATATACTTCTTGTTTATGTTGAAATAGTGATCTCTTGCCTATTTTTGCAGGATCACTGCAAGAAGCCATGTACACTTGGTGGTTGTTTCTGATGTAACATTTTGTATATGAATCTTTGTAATATATGAACCTTTGTGGTAAATGTAACATTTGTGATATATGAACCTTTGTGATATATGCATGATTGTAGATTTAAGTTACATGTCTCCATTTATATACAGCAAATAGTCTCTATTCTGTGTGTTAATTTACTAGACCAAGATGACTTCCAAATCCTAGCTGTGCTCTAGGATGTAGCCGGAAGCAAAAAAAACAACCTTCAGGGGTATATATAGTCGAACGTGACGGGCAACAATCAAAGCCCGTCACCTTAAATATTCAACAGGTGACAGCGCATGGAAGCACAACCCGTCACCTTTAACAATTGAAAAGTGACGGGTGATGCCCTACGCCCGTCACTTATGCTCTAATGATAGGTGACTGGTGTTGTATCTTGCCAATCATCTATGTTTGACAAAGGTGATGGGCGTTGACTTCATACGGGAAAATAGCTGGCTATGTTTAAATGATAATGCGCTATGCTCAACTATGAATTTCACTTGCACTTGCGAACAGAGCAATGATCACCAAAATCACTACAGGTCATGCAGATCGATCTGCAGCCTCTATAGATCTTGCCGATTAAATCTCGAGAAAGTGGACCACCATGGGCGATATTCATGTGCTACAAATTCAGAAAGGGACCGGAAAGTGCAAGCACAATATACAATACATTTGTTCAGTCCTAGTCTTCTGCTGATAGTAGGCCGACCTGTACATATTAGATGCCGGGTTCCCCTCCTCCTTGAGCACCCGGCGGTCGCCTCCACCGCATGGGGTCTAAGCTGGCCATGAGCTTGAACCCGCCGCTTGGCTCCCTAGAACGGCTCTATTAGCTTGCTGTAGCCGCAGCATATGTCGACTGTCGTCGTGCTGCTCGCCGTGTAGTCTTACCCATCGTTGTTCCGCTCTAAGCTCAGTTGGGATCTGAGGGGAGGGAGAAAGAGAGAGACCCGAGGCCAGCTGGGATCTGAGGGGAGCAAAGAGAGCCCACAGCTAGAGAATTGAATGTTAGTACCAGTTTCCAGCTAGGTACATTTAGTACCGATGGTGATACCCGGTACTAAAGGGCGCCGTAGAGAAGAGAGAGAAAAATTTGTGAGGAGAATGAGAGAATATAAAAGAGAGATGTTTGGTTAAAAAATTAGGGAGCTGAAATTTTTTGAACTGAAGCAGTAGTGTATCGTGGCGGCCAACCAAACCTTTTCATCCTATAACTCCTTTAGTCACTTTCCCAACAGTTTACTCTAACTTCCTAGGGATACATACCACCAATGCGATTACATGACGTGGCCTAGAGGCCACCGTGTAAAAATTATTTTTATAAAAATTACCATAATAATATCAAGTAGCCAGGTCTTAAACATCTTCCAAGATGCATTATGCACTATCATGAAAATAAAATTTTGTGATCAGCCCGTAGTTACCTGCTCTTGTATGATTCCCAGCTGAACCTCGCATAAAGAAATTTATCATGAACTTGTTGAAGTTTTTTTTGTGTTGGTGTTCATTTCTTTCAAAAAAAGAGTCCACCAAACCAATAAATATTTTCTATTTTACCTTTGATACTGTTGACGTCAAAATTTTGCAATTATAATTTTTGTAATTGAAATTGAGCTGATGAGGAATTTTCAGGAAGGCCGATGACTCGTTCAGTCCAAGACTGCGTGGTGGCCTGGTCAAAGCTTGTGCTATTTCGGTCAATGCACAGTCAGGGATTAGTAAAAGGCGGCCTAGCAGCAGGCAATGACATGGACGAGAGGTCGACGTCATCAGAAAAATCCAGGATATTTCGGTCAATGCACAGTCAGGGATTATTTCAAAGTATTTTTCCTGTAAATAAAGTAGTTTTAGCTATTTTCTTTCAGACCAAGTTTGTCGAGTCGTGTTAGGGTAGGATTCTTGTTATTAGGTTATAAATACCAGACATTAGAGTTTTGTAAAGGACAACCAATACATCGAAACAACTTCTTTTCGGCTTCAAGACAAACCCTATGAGTAGGAGTAGGGTAGAATTCAGTGTACTTTTGGTGAACATGGGTGTGTCGGTTAGGTTCGACCTTGCTTGTATTGTCTATACCAGATCGACTAAGCATTAATTATAGGCGTATCACCGTAAATTCATTTAGTTTATCTGCCGGTTATTGATTTCTTTTAGCCGCTTGTAAGACTGTCTCGGTTAAGTCCGATCTTTTAATGAGTTATTATATTTCACAATTTACCCAACGTTGATTAACAACCTATCGGCTATGGTCTAATAATACTTTCTTGCATGATCTTGAAGGCCGATAGACTAGTGATCTTCGTTCTTTATAATTTTTTGATCAAACCCTGTACCTTGTCGTAGTCAGTCTTATATGCCGATTCATATAGTTTGGTCTTGTTATCTTAGACTATCTCGGTTAGGTCCGATCTGAGTAATACGATCAAATAGACTTACCGGTTCGATTCGATCCATTATGACCCAAGTTTTCAAACGACTATTTTAGCAGATCACAGCTGTGAATCTTGAGTAAGTTTTTCTCATAATTAGATTCATCGGTAAGTTGGATTCAATTTATTAACCGCCAAGTTGGATTAATTTATCACCCTAGTGGTTAGCGCTGTCTTAGTAAGGTCCAATCCGACTAATCATAACGATAAATTAAATTTAATAAGCCAGATACGTTTCTTTATGATCAAACTTATTCTTAATTTTAGCTGTCATATAAGAATCGGCTCTATAGCCGGTGAATCTGCGAGCGTATCAGGCTGCTACATGGTTGATATCAACCTTATGGAACTATTCGGAATACCAGCCGAAGAGTTCCCCGTTAATTACTTACTGATTAAATTTCTTTAACTTATCAATTGTAGATTAAATTGACTGGCATGCCACAAACCTAAAGAGTACTTATTGTGCTATGGAAGATTCATCACACTGAATTTCGCGGTAGCAGACACTACGAATTAAGATATACTTTACCATAGTGCTTCCCTAAGGATTTTCACGATACCCGGAATACTCCATAGTGAAGTACTACACTGGTGATTATGTGCGCTTGCGGAATCATATTTCATATTGAGCATAAGAGACACCAACAGAGGCGCTGTGTGAAGGAGAGGGACACAGAGAGAGGGTGCCTTCGGTGGGATTCGGAGGGAAACAAAGGTTGGAAAAGAAAGGAAGGAGGAAGAAGATGATGTGGGGTCCACATGTCAGCAAGTGGAGAGAAGAAAGGTAGTAGGGGCAGTTTGGACCGTACAAAAATCCATAGGTCTGCAAATGGACCCAAGAGCATTGAGTACGTAAAAAATGGCACATCTCAAGCAAAGAATGTATGGTAATGCCATATCTCCAAATAGGTGAAATGTAATGGTAAATTGGTAAACTTGAGAAATTGTAATGGCACGGATCCAACTAACCCTAAATAAAAGCATCTCCAAAAGACTAGTTAAATCTGATGTAGCACTGGCCCAATTTTCTGATAGATATGGTAGTTTCCATTTGTGGAGACTCAACGTTGGCATCTAGGCTTCTAATCAGACACGATTCGAAATTTTGCAACTGTTATACTGCTGCTCCCTTGGTTATCAACCAAGCACAACTTGATTGACCTCGCCAAGTGGGTTTTTCCTGCAAGCAAATCGAAGAACAGAAGCAAGAAAAGGTAAACTTGCAATCCGAAATTGTAGACGTATATGAAGCGAACAAAGAGATGGAATTCAAGCTTTGATCACAAAAGCACTAATCAGCACAGTGGTGAAGAACAAGAAATGGGGGCCTGATTCACAGCAAAAGGACCCGATGTCATAGTTACAATGAATATGACTGTTTCTCAAGGGAAAACTAGCACTAAGCAAAACCCAACCCTAATGTGGAGTGGCTACTAAGTTTATACTAGAAAGAGGGTGTCCTAGGGTTGGGGGCAACAAGGGGGGCTCCCACAACATGGGATTGTGGCCCGACATGATACAAAGGCCAATTCGGCCCAAAATAGGTGACGCATCACCTTGTCATGATCAATAAGAATGATACATGAATCTTATGGAGTAGGGACTAGAACCAAAGAAGCATCTCATCGTCAGGTTTCCAACGCATCCAAGAACACCTTATTTGGACGCCGTATGAGGAAGATATCACTGTTTGGGTGCAGGGTTATCGGTTGAATCCGAACCGAACTCGTAGTCTAAGTTGGCTAAATAGTTAAATATCACTCTTCATATTGCCATTTAGCTACCAATTTAATGATCCTTCACTGTCCATATATCCCTACTATCCAATAGACTAGCCATCACACTCTTTATTTCCTGTCCCCGCCATGCCGTCCTCTGCCACCCGCCACTCCTTCCCTACCATTCGCCGCCCCTTCCCGCTGCTCTTCCCTACCGTCCGTGCCAAAGGAGCTGCCTTTGTGCTCGACATCATCGGTGAGCTCCGCACTCGTGGATTCCTCGCCAGGCGGGAGATCCCAAAGGCCCAACTCATTAGCGCGCGTGCGTCCGCTCTTTTTTGGCGTCATGCTTGCAGCCTTCATCGCTGAGGCGTGGCACCCCGAGGTGGTCTCGTTCCTCACGATCCCACCGTCACTGCTTAGGGATGCTTCAATGTGGAGTTCCTCCGCCTGTTCCTCGCCGAGCGTTCATGGCTGGTTCGCTGTCGTCGCATCCTAGGTGGCCATTGCGAGGATGTTGACCTTTGCCCAGACGATGGCATGGCCGTCAAGCTACTCGAAGGTGCAGGGGCTGCACCGGCATGAGGCGGCGTGAGGGTGCTGGGGTGGCCATAGGGAGCCAGAGCGGCAATACAATGGTGTGGGCGTGGAGCCATCGTGGGAACAATTCGGTGGGAGGGTGAGGGAGGGCCGAATACCGAGCATAGTGACTCGATATTGTTGCCGAGCGAGGGACACGGGATGGCAAGGTGGATACCGAGCATAGCAATATGAAGAGTCTATTGGATTTTGATTTCTCCTCTTTTTTCCCCTTTCTTTACCTATCCAAGCAAGTTTAGCTAGCCTCTTGGAGATGCCCTAAGTAGTTGGTTTGGCCCATCACATGCAAAAGGGGTCCCGAGCCTAGCTCCCGAATATGGCAAAAATGGGCATTTCTCTGGAACCTGACTCTAGTGGTGTAAGTACGTGCGCAGAGTGCACTGAAACAATCTTTGGAGTGTGCACAAACTTCAACATCCAGCTAACCTAACAAGAACACGTTGCAGCCAGGTTAGACAAAGGCAATCAACCAATCAAGGGAGTGATGGATGAGGATGGTAATGGTTCGGTTTTGGGTCGGATATTCATGGGTTTTGGATTTAGCTGGTTTGGGTTCGGGATGATTTCTCACCCACGGTTTTCAGGTTCGATTTCACCCGTGGATACCTTATGAATATCCATTTGGAATAGAAACTCACGAAATTATTTACAATTTGTTACC
The DNA here is from genome assembly GCF_016808335.1 of Panicum virgatum. Lineage (NCBI taxonomy): Eukaryota > Viridiplantae > Streptophyta > Magnoliopsida > Poales > Poaceae > Panicum > Panicum virgatum. The sequence goes on from NC_053149.1 coordinate 25,611,551, forward strand.
GCTTGATTATACATGTGAATTTATATATATCATGTATATGTTTACAGAAAGTACTTATTGCTCTTACTATGTTGTCATACAAAACAGATTTTGGGTATTCAATCGGGGTTCGGGATCCACAGGTATCGATTTTGGGGATGGATTTTCACCTAAATTGGTGTTTTGGGCGGATTTTAGTTTTATATTTGGTTTTGGATGCCTAGATACTCCATCCGATCCGAACCCACCCGCCTAGCCATTGGGAGCTTGGCTCCCTGGTACGAGTCTGGCCTAGCTCAGTAGCAAACCAATCACACTCTTTGTATCTAATTAACTGAATGCCACATGTTGCTACAGGGCCATAAAAACTTCCACAAGATGTTTAGTCTCATCCAAATGTCATCGTCCAAAGTGATCCACCGCCTCCTCTCTAATAACCATGTGTCGCACGTCACTTCGCCTATCCAGCGCTCCGGCTCTCCAACGTCCACACGCCGCAGCTCCATCTCCACCCCAAGCGCAAGTTGGTGTGGCTTATGAAGAAATTGATGCCGTGGAAACCTTCAAGGTCTGCAATACCAGCCGCAAAAAGGGTATGAGAGACGTGGCTAGAGAAGTAGTTATAAGTCCATGTACATGCTTATTTGCTCTTCTAGGATTTTAGCTAATTTTCTTGACGTTTGTAAGTTTAATTTTTGTTGGTCTCCATTCTCAATTCTTTCTACAAGACTTTTGTCCTTCTTTGTCCAGCACTCTCTGTACATGTTGCATCATATAGTTTTAATATTCATGGCTGCCCTATCTTTCGGTGGTGTATTACATTAACACTATTTACTAGCACTAATCCAATTTGCCTTTGTTTCCGGTATGTTTAATACACTCCTTTGTTTTTACACTTATTAGTAAACTAATAGTTCATTTTTTCCATTTTCTAGCTGTCAATAGAAACTATGCGGGCATAAGCTATTGCTGATGTGCAGCCACCATTGCCTAGTGCTAAGGTTGTTTCCAAGGTCCTCTCGCAGAACAGCTCCAACATCACATTCTTGAAGAATGTTGTTCTTCTTCCCCAAAGTTTCCGTCTTCAGCTAGTGAAGAGGTGCTATGTCGAGAACTTGATGCTGAAAGCAAGGTTCAGCTATTCTCCATGTGAAAGTGCATCTAGGCCCCTAATGGGTTTTGGTGAGTTGAATGACAACATGATTAAAGGACTAATGATTTTGTTGAAGTTGTCATGAGTAGGAATTCATTTATGAATCAATTGTTGTCATTGGCTCATGTCATAAAGAATCAAACAAAAGGCAAATATTGTTGAAAGTCAAGCATAGTGTGAAGGAAAATAGAAATAAGTGTTCATGTATTGATCAAAGATGGTTTCTAATTATGACTTCACAAAGTGAAGAGTTCTTTATCTAAAGAATCAAAGATTCATGATTACAACACAAAGATAAAGACATGAAGATATGAGAATGGATAGTAGAATTCAGTTTTGATGTGCAAAGATTAATTCAATGAGGTAAAGGTAAGTGGTGAAGAAACCACCGAGATGACTAGTACGAGGGACAAAGAAAGCTTTGGTAGATCGACGGCTTACCATGTGCGAATTGCTAGGGTGAAGTGGTTAGTGTCCGTGGGGTGTTTGAAGTACCATGTCTAAGCCTTGTTGGGAGAAACAATGCAATGCATCAAGTATTTTATGGGGTGACCTGAGTTTCCAAGGACAGATGTGCAAATGAGATGGGAATGCTAACTCACTAGCTGAAGTATGGATTTGTTCAATAAAAGAATATACAATGTTAAATCCCAAGGTTAACAAAGTTAAAAAGTATGGCAAAGCTGAAGTGTTTCAGAGCTAAAATGAATGAAGTGATTTATATTTTATCTTGAGTATAAGTATGTCGTACTATCAAGAGGGATGCAATATTGGTTGATTGACACGCTCAAAAGTGCTTATAGGTCACCCAAGTGAGGATTCCGAGAGAAAACCCTGTGAACTAACTCTGTGCTGCTTGGATGATCAAATGTTAGCTTGATGGACCCAGAGAAGCATATTAACTTGGGTTTTGGCTCCTCTGGCCCTAACCGGTTAGGGGGACCGGTCTTACCGGTCCTTGGGTTAACAATAGAGTTCTACCCCTGATCGGTCTGGGGAACAACTAAGGGTAGTGGATTATTGGGACTTTGTTCACCCATAAATCTTCCTAGAAAAGCCAAGTAGATCCATCAAAGACATTTGCCATTACTAAGCCCTTAAAGGAATGTGGCAGTTTTAAAATATCTCTCCACCAAAAAGATCCTTGTCTCCTAGAGGACGAGGGCAAAGCGCCCGTACTATAATGTCTTTCCAAAATTAGATTCATCCAGGGGATGTCATGTCTATTAAAGAACTTGTGCAGATTTGCTTAGAAGTAAGGCTCCATTTTGGATCTGCAGATTTAGCACACAAATACATCCTTCATTTTTTGGTATGCAGACCAACTCCCAAGCAAATTTAGATGTTTTTTCATCATTGACATCTGCACCTCTCCAAAGACAATGCTTTTTGTAGCTATCAATTTGCTTGATGACTATTTTGTGTAGCCGAAAGGTACTTATGAAGAACATTGCTTGATCTTGCCTATATATAACTTGTAGACAGGCTCGAGACAAAAGTGTGCACTGCTTCTCTCATTTGTTCTTCACCTCTGGTTGACTTTCATGTATATACTAGAAATCAAGTAGTTTACGAATTTACAAAGTCTCTTTCTACTCAACTTTTTGAAGATTTCAGGCACAATCTTAACTTGATAGATTCTTAGGCATCATCTAGGTGTAGATCGAGTGAGTGAAGTTCTTAATCATGGAGAAATACCTTGCTAGTATCTACTGCCGCCTGCCATGGTGCTGCTGTGGAGGTTAGAGTACAGCGGGGAAGATGTTGCAGTGGTGGCGGCGGAGTCGACGACGACGGCACTGTGGACGAATCCTCTCGCTTTAGCGCCTTTCTCAGATCGGGTCGAGTCTAGGGTTTTGCGGGGCACTGTGGTACGGCGATCTTTTGACCGCGTGCCCCGGCGGCTCCCTTTGTCTTTATATAGCGCTGCGCGAGAGGGTCCCCATAGCCAATGAATGGCTGGCATGCCTCTGATTAGGGCATGTGAGGAGACAGAGGAATAAGTCCTTTGATCGATCGGAGATCACACAACTAACATTCTCCCTTTTGATCTCTGCCTTTCTTACTACTTATACTTAACATTTACTTCTCAATGAATCGATATAACAACCATCAGATAGTTACTTCCATACCATCAGATGTAACAACCATAGTACACCTATCCATCTCAAAATAAACACTAGGCTCTACCATATACCCATGTCGACTGAGTATTCTCTGAACACACTGGGTGATAAGCCTTTGATAAGCAGATCCGCAAGCTCTTGCTTGGTTCTTATACTTTCAGTGCTTTCAATATGGTTCTAGATTTTCTCCTTGACGTTGTATCTCTTAATGTCAATGTGTTTGGCGGCACACTTGACTTATTGTCATAGGAGCAAAATACTTAACTCTAGGTATCTCTAGGTATGACTTTATTAACTTTAAGTGCCTTCTTGGTGGCCTCATATCATGTTATACTATAAGTATGCATCACTGATGATACCACAACTATCTATTTGTTTGGAGTTTTTCCACAACAAAATTTCAATTGCGAGTGTTAGCAACTACTGTGGATTTCTCTACACATCTCGTAGAAGTTCTATCTTTGTACCCCACAACTATTTGAGAGTAGATGTTCTTTCAAACTTAGCATAAGACCTGTAATACTTTGCAAAAAAATTGCAAGACATTCTTAACTCCATTCTAGTGATCTATTTCTAGAGTGGACTTCTGCCAAAATATCCCGGATACTTGATCTACGTCAGGGTAAGTTCTTTCTTGAACACTTTCTAGGCTTCGAAATCTGAAGCACATGGAACCAGTTTCTTTCGATCGATCTTATATTGGTTCCTGAGACATTGAAAGTTCCCATAACTATCATCCTTGACTATAGAAGCAGGCGTAGGTTTACTCGCATGAAAACTATATTGTTTTTAGAATCTTTTCTCAAGTATGCCTTTTGCGATAGTCCTAATACCTCTTTTCTTCTATCTCGGTGAACTTCATTCCTAGAACAAATGACGTTTCACCGAGATCATTCATATCAAAACTTGAGGACAAAAACTTCTTTAATCTCCAATAGCAGACAACATCATTACTAGCGAGTAGGATGTCATTTGCATACAGGATGCGGAAAACAAATTTTCCATTCTTGAACTATGCGGAAATGTAATTGTCCTCTTTCTCATTTTACCCAAACTTTAAATACCAATGTTTGGTGGCTTGTTTTAATCCATAAATGGATTTTTTCTAGTGGTATCCCATATGTTCTTTTTCTTCCATGACAAAACCTTTGGGTTGTGCCATGTAAACTTCTTCTTGCAAATCCCCATTGAGGAATGCCATCTTGTTATCTATATGATGTATCTCTGAATTGTTACATGCCACTAACGCTATTATATGATTCTAAAAGAATCCTTGCATGAGACTGAAGAAAATATCTCATTATAACCTATTCCTCAACTTTTGGCACATCTTCCATATGGGTTGTTGCAGCTCTTCCTAATGTGCAACAATGATTTCTATCAGCTCATGAAGGTCAGGTTCCTAATTCATTACTTGTCGCTACAAGAGAACTAACAACAGGTGCTGTCACCACATTGTCCTGCACTGTTGGTGCAGCAACAATAGGTATCGAGGCAAAAGGGCACCTGAATCATCGGAGTGGGAACTTATACATGCTTCTCCTCAAAGCCAATTTCTTGGGGTACCATGTTCACCCAAACCATCTTATCCTCCAAGAAGACACCATTTGTTGTTTCTACGAACTTTTCCTGTCTATGGACAATAGAAACGATAGCCTTTCGACTTATGTGAATAGCCAATAAAATGGCAACTGACCAAATGTTAGGATTAAACACTTTGGCCTCATCTTGAAAGTCTCACACACGTAAATAATTAAGTGAGGGTTCTCTTCCTATTCACAACTCTTTACAGTGTTTTGGGCATCGACTTACTTGGTACTCGATTAAGAATATGAACAAGGGTTTTTAAGGCCTTAGTCTACAAACTCATCGTTAAAATGGAGTAAATTATCATACTTCTCACCATACCCGTTAGAGTACGATCGCGTCTTTCAGCTACTCCATTTGCTGAGGCTCGTCAAGTATGAATTTCTGGCCAACTTTGCTATCTTTCTATTGGAACTATGGAAGGTCCATGAACTTAGCTACTTCTTTATATAGGGGTATCGATGTCATGACCGTTATACTCACCTAACAGTCATGGTAATAGTTACTGTAACATCCCGCCTCCCCGAGGCCGGGCCCGCTTACATCTGGCTGCTTTCTAGGACATAGACTGTCCTCACAGACCAACACCAGTCTTTTCTGCACACTTTGTCCTCACTCGTGCGCACCCGGGAAGAACTTCCCGGTCGGTCACACATCCCCAAATTTCTCCGGGCCAAGCACGCTTAACCTCGGAGTTCTTTGGAGACCGGCTTCCGGAAAAGAAGTTGCAACTTGTTGGTATGAGTATTCTATTAATCCTATTAAGCCCTGGGCCGGGGTGTCACAGTTACTAGATCATTCTAGCCCTCAATGCATACTATGCATTGCATTTGATTGGAGAGTATCTTTCTTTAACTGATTTCACAATTCCCCCTCGAAATATAGCATAATCTTACTGCCATAATTTTGAAACTATTCTAAATTCTGGTGAACGAGAAGACATCTATCACTTCATTCACATGAAGTTATTTCATAGCTCATACGGGAGTACACTTTCCTTGTTCCACTTCAAGAAAACAAAGACCTTTATTAGCGACACTTCTGCAAGTCATGCTCGCATATTTTTCTTATCCTTTGTTTTGTATACACTTCTATCCTGAAATTCACTTCAGGACAATATGATACTACAAGGAAGGGTTTGAATTATTATTCAGATCATTTTTGATGTGCTCAGCTTGGTTGATAGGTTCAACCTGTCAAGCCTTAATTTTTCCCCTTTCCTTTCGATCCATGTCGGGTGACTCCATTTTAGTTGCCATATTGCAGATTAAAAAATGTACATTCCATCATTAGATTACTCAGTAGCAAGCTACTCAATTTGAGTGTGAGCATACGTATGTGAAGAGTCAGTTAACCAACTCTCCACCTTTCTCAAGATTTAACAATGGTGGTATATGGGATTGCTACTCCCCTTATGGCCTCAACTCATTGAGTGCTTAATGAACGTGACACTATAAAATTTCGTGACACTATAAAATTGCATGATCGATTCTAGTATAGCACAAGGGCATCCCCAAACTACTTTCGCTGTGTGGGATAGACAAACAACACATGAATCATCACAAAATTCTCTTGCCATGCAGAATATGAATAGCATAAATACTGAACTGCTCTCAGGGTACATAAAGTGTTTACATCAGTTTCAGATAAAAAATCTGAATGCTCTGTAACAAACATGTTTAATTCAACGTTGGTCAAATTAAACATACAACTGACTTCTTGCAACAAAATTTAGTCACGATGACCAAAAACACTCACTTTACTTCATTTTCTGATTAAATCTTCCCATTGGTTCCAGTTTAATAAAAAATTAGTTTAATAACAATAGCGGAAGCTTTTAGTGAGAGAATCACTAAACATATTTTGACCCAAGGCCCTTTCCCCAGCAAAAGCAACATGTTTGCTTTCAGCCGAGTAATCTCATGTGTTGATGGAAATCAACGATTGTCTTTCTATTCCTCTCGGGAAAAGTTATATGCCCAAATTTAACGTTGTCCAGAAAAATAAAACATACAACATCCTCTTCTACATTAATTCTACATTACCATATGGCAGAAATATAACTAATTCATGGAAAAGTCATAAATAAAACTTATAATATTGCTATCATCAAAGTCAGTTAGAAAAATAACAATACCATAAATAGATTCAAGAAAAAAGAATTACTCTTCCAATTAAATATCCCGTTGGATCCTATTTAATTGGCAGATTAAACATCATAGCAGTGAAAAATAATTCTTCTAAAAAACAATTCCATTTATTAACAACTTTGCTTGTCTACTCTCTAGAATATTTATCCTGTTGGTTCAAAATGAATAGAGGCAAAATCTAGGCTAAAAAACCTCAAAAGAATGCTTCTAGAAAGATTACTTAATTCAAAATGTCACTGTGCTTGTGGCTGGGCCAGCAGCACCACGACATCGGCCCGAAAACTGCGTCGGCTAGGCTTGTTCACACACTGTTCTCGCGTGGTGGCCCAACAGCTCATCAACTCAGCCCATTTTGGCTCCTCAGCTCGGCTCGTCGCCCCGCCTCGGCCGAAAGGTGGCCTGGCAGTGGCCGGCTGATCCTAGCCGTCGATCAAGATCAAACGGTCTAGCATGATTCTCGCCCAAACAAAACGGCGAGTTGACCATCCTCCGGTCAAAACCCCAACCATTTATTCCTTCTCTCAGCTCTCTGACCGGCGTGCCAGCAGGTCCAACCACCCGGCTCCATGTCCGGCGACACAGAGCACTGCTGCACACGAGCCTCTTTGCCTCTCTCTCTCTCTCTCTCTCTCTCTCTCTCTCTCTGCTCGGGCGGGCGCCGCCGGCGGCCTCACACCGCTGTGCCACACCATCCGGTCACCGCGCCATGGCTGCACCATGGCTGCGCAACCCCAAGCCTTGATTCTCAGCATCTTTCCTTTCTTCTTTCCTTCTGCTTGCCCCCGAGAAGCTTTGCCGGGTGCCCTCATGGCGGATTGGTGGGTACAGAGGTGAGTTTTTTTGGCTGTGATCGAAATCCTTTCTTTCTGTCTTCTTCTTTTCTTCCCCCAAATCGAACTACTTCACTAAATCAGCTAACTGATATCAATCTAGGTCGAGTGGGTGAAATTCATAACGGTGGAGAAATACCATGCTAGTAGCTACTGCTGCCTGCCATGGCGCCGCCATGGAGGTCAGAGTGTGGCGGGGAAGATGTTGCTGTGGCTGCGGCGGAGTCGACGATGACAGTGCTGTGAGCGAATCCTCTCGCTTCAGTGCCTCTCTCAGATAGGTCCGAGTGTAGGGATTTTTTGGGGCATTGTGGGACAACAATCTTTGGACTGCGTGCTCTGGCGTCTCTCTTTGTCTTTATACAGCGCTCCGCAAGAGGGGGCCTATAGCTAATGAATGACTGGCATGCCTTCGATCAGGGGATGTGAGGAGGCGGAGGATTCAGTCCTTTGACACACAACTAACAAACTTGTCATATAGTGATTGAGGGGGCTGCTTGAAATTGGAACACATGCTATAGATATAATAACAGATTAGAGATCGAATAGTATCATGTTCAGATGTAATCAATCTTTTGATTGTAAAGCTTGTAAATCTCATGATCTTGACTTGTACGCCATGTTTTTTTTGAACGAACCGGCACAAGATGGTGCCCATTTCATTGATAAAGAAGGAATAAATATAAGTAGATAGTCATGGAAGACTACATACAGGAAAAACAAAGAACACAGCCAGAAGGAGAGACAACAATAAGGCGCGCGACGTCCACCAACATACACTCTTAAAAAGCCGCTGCCGAACTCCCGTTGTGACCTCCCGTCAACGGAAAACCTAGGGAAGAAGACCGCACCGCACCAAAAGGCGACCGCCATGTGGGACCCATCACCGAAGTACCGATGCAGAACCACACTCCATCTCCGGACCTCTCGCAGGCTGCCTCGCAGTCTCGCAAAGGCACAAATGCGCGGGGCCTCGCCACATCCGCCGTTGGACTCCACCTCACTCTTGTCGCCTCGAAGAAACACCGCACGCGGGGGGCTCGCCACATCCGTCACAGCACCACGTCACAGATCCGTTTCAGAAGTCGCCATCAGGATAGAGGCGGAGTTGCCCCGCTTTTTAGAGCCTCAAAAGAACAGCCATGCCCCAACCGAAGACCGACATCACCTCATTCCTACACCCATGCAAAAGGCTCCCGCCGCCATGCCAGCAAGCCAAGGTAGTCACTTGTGCCGTCTTTCCGACGATGTATCACACCGGAGTAGTCTAGTAGAGCTGAGCCACCCGCCGCAATCCATTGCAAGCCAAGTCATCGCACGATGTCGATGCCACAAGCACCATCGCCTGACGCTGTCTCGCACCACATTGACAGTTGCCTAGCAATGCCAGCCATCACGGTCTGCTGCCAGCAGCCACACCGACAAAGTGAGATAACCCCTGACCGCCACCAGGGGTGCGAATGCCACTGCACGAGCTTTGCGACCCCTATGAAGCTCGCCAACCTGCACTAGACCGCTCGACGCCACCACCGAAAGGGGCCTTCCATGAGCCGTCATCACCAGCAATGCCAGAGCAGAGTTGGGTCTCAAAAGACGATGCCTCCAAGGAGGGCACGACGCTAGTGGCACCGCGGTCACTCGTCCAGAGAACTGGACAAGGTTTTCACCTAGAGAACCCATGCCGCAGGGATGGAGATCCAAGATGACGCCCCCAACGGGGAAAACGACACCCTAAGACGCCGCCATCATCGCTGCCAGCAATATAGGCAAAGGCTTTGGCCCAGAGCATCCCATATGCACCATAGCACGTACCCCCACCTGACACTCCTGGGACCACGACCGTGGAAGGCGTTCCGGGGGCGGCGCCAACAGACGTGCCTCCTCGCACCTCGCGCAGACTGCCTTCATGTTGTCGTTGCCGCACACGAGTCTTCGAGGCCCTCGCCGGCCACTGTCGTCCTGACACGTGTCGATGAAGGCGTCCCATGGCAGCTCACACAGCGAGGTGGCACTACCCGATGCCCCACGAATCGCCTGACGTCGCTAGAGGCGGGCACGAGCCTAGGTACTTCGGCACGCAGTCCGCCACTGCAGACCGCCTGGCCACCACTTCCGTGGCGCGTCGCATCAGGCTGCCGCCAAGGCTGCCCGCCGCTACCCCGGCCCGTCGTACGCCACTACAGGTTGCCAACACCGTCGAAGCTGCCAACGTCACCCCAGATCCAACCGCGGAGGGTCCGGATCCGGTCATCTAGCGGCCACCATCGACGCCGGGCGTCCTCGCGGGCCTATAGTACGCCGTAGAGCAGCACCAGCTGCTGGGTACTACTGTGCAATCCCCAGGAGCACCCCGCCCTCCGTGCGGCGACGGGCCGCCAGGGCTGGTGCCCAAGCTGCCGCCACCAGCCTCGCATGCCGCCTCCGCGCGCCGACAGGCCACACCACGCACCCGCCTCGCCAACCGCCGTGCAAAAGACCAGGATCATTAGATCTAGTGACGCAAGGGCCGGATCCGCGCCGATGATGCACCAGCATGCCACCATGCAGAGGCCCCTAGCCCTGTCCCGCCCCAGCGCCTGAGCCCCGCACGGGCCGATTTGCCCCGCCGTCGCCTTCCTTGCCGGCCGCCGAGCTTCCGGTGACCTGCTCGGGCGATGTCGAGGGGGAAGGAGGCGGCGTGGACTAGAACGACGGCGCGAGGGGGGGTTGTACGCCATGTTTTTAAAGTAAAGCAACGCCTTTGAAGCTTTTGAGCTTTTCCCGGCAGCTTTTGAGCTTTTCCCGGCTATATCAATTCATGACGTGGCCACAGGGGTTTCTGATTAAGGCGTCCATTACCTTGTACGTACGGTTGTAAACAGCCTATGCAATGCAACCTGGATGTATTCCCCGTTTCATTTACAGAAGTGATGGCATTCCTTCTGAACGGACTTAATTAGACTCTTGAAGCCGCCAGTAGAGAATCGTGTCTTTAGCTTGACTTGTACTCCAACCTTCTCCTGACATGATCCAGTGATCCAGCTGACCATCATGCAACTTAGGCACAGATCACAAGTCCATTGGAGGAAACAAAGCCATCATCTTGCGCACCCATAGCATAATTTGCAGATTGAGGACCTCTACTCTCTCCATTTGCTCATTGATTGCTATTTGCTACCACTACACGGTGGATCCATAGCCATGGCCTCCAGCCTCGTCAATCTGCTCCTCATGGAGGTGACGGCCATCGTGAGCATTGTCCTCCTCGCCATCCTCGTCGTGCTCAGCTCCTACCGCCGCCGCTCCAGCCACCCGGCACTTCGCCTCTTCGTCTGGGCCGCCTCCACCCTCTTCCTCCCTCTCGTGTCCTACGCCGTCTCCGCCGCGGCGAAGTGGGACGCCGCGCGCGTGCCGCTCCTCCTCTCCTAGACCGTCTTCCTCCAGATCCTGCGCAACACCATTGACACCGCCTGCTCCTCCACCTCGACCATCGACAGCGGTGGCTCCACCGGGAACAAGTTCCGGCCCTCGGTCGAGCAGCTTGCAAGGATGGGGTGGGCGGCGTTCCTTATCATCAGCAGTGGCGGCACTGCCGGGAGCCCGCAGCTCACCGGCGTCCTCCTTTGGCTGTGGGTGCTTAGCCTCCTCAAGCTCATCCACAGGCTCGTCGCTGCCGAGCTCGCCAAGAACTCCTTCGCCGTCGGCCTCAACGCATACCTCATCGCCGACTATATGAAGCAAATCCATGGGCAAGCTCAAGCAGGCGAAGGCGGCGGTGACGAGGTTAAGGTGCCTCCTTACTTTGTGATGGGTGAGGACAAACTCCACATTGAGGCGAGACCGCAGGGGTACCGCATTGACCGGGCACCTCCGCCGTCCTTGTCCATTGACGGCGGGCATGGGCATGGGCATCTCGACATCTCGTCACCGTGGACATGACATGGAGGCTTTCCTCATCCGGCGACCCGCTCCTCGCCTCTTTCCCGCACCTCAAGGATCTCTGCCTCTCTTTCGCCCTGTTCAAGCTGCAGCTCCGGCGGTTCATCGGGTGCCCACTCGCTGAGGCCGGTTGTCACCGTGCCATGGCGTTCGTGCAGGACGGGCTCCTTAGTGGGAGCCCCGAGCGGGTGTTCCAGGTGGTTGAGACCAAGCTGTCCTTCCTCGCCGACTTCCACTACTCCAAGCTCTCCGTCTTCTACGCGAGCGGCTGGTGCTTCCCGGCGCTCAACGCGATCCTTGGGCTAGCCACGTGGATCAGCTGCCTCGCCGCCGGTGGCGCCATCGTGCACGACATGACGAACCGCGGCACGACGCTCGCCATGGACTACCTGCAACTCAGGAGCTACCTGTAAGACCACGACACCGTGTTCCACGTCATCGTCGGCCTCGATGTCCTCGTCTCCGTCTCCTTCATCGCCGTCATCGTGTTCACTGAGGGGTGGGAGATCGCCAGCTACTTCTGCTCCGACTAGATCAAGGTGTCCACCATCTGTGAGTACGCTCGATGCTCGTCATGGCGCAAGTCGCCGTAGGTGCGTCGGAAGCTCGGCCGCGTCCTCCGCCTCCGGGCCATGCAACAATGGGATGACCGCTTCTGCCAAATGTCCATCCTGCAGCTCTGGTTCTGCTACTACGGCTGCGTCTCTAGGCAGGTCGACCGGATCGCCAAGGAAACCGTCGTCGTGGCGGCGGCGGTGAAGTCTGCCATCGTGGAGACGCTAAGAACAAACCAGGGCGGGCTCGTGAATGGCGAGCTGTCCTTGCAACGCAACGGCGTCGCCGACAAGCTCATCTAGGCTTGCCGCATTAACGCCACCGGCGACGACAATGCGGAGCTGGTGCTGGGCAGCCTATCCGAGCAGATCCTCATGTGGCATGTCGCTACCAGGCTCGCCGAGCTCAAGCGCTCCCAGGGTGCGCATGGCAGAGTCGACGGTGACAATGACTGCGATGGTGAGAGCGAACGGGTGGTCGTTGCGACGCGGCTGTCCCGTTACTGCGCCTACCTGGTGGCGCTGAAACCGGGGCTCCTGCCGGACCACCGCGTGTGGACGGAGGAGCTCTACGAGGGCGTGGTGGAGGAGGTGACGCGGGTGCTCGCACGCTGCGCCGGGCCGGTGGTGCGGTACGAGCGCACGGCAACGTGCCACGCTAGGAGCATGAACGCGACGCTCAAGAAGGCATCCAAGCTCGGGTGGCAGCTTGTGAAGCAGCTCGCCGACGAGGAGCTGACGTGGAAGGTGCTTGCCAAATTCTGGGCAGAGCTCATCCTCTACCTTGCGCCGTCAGAGAACGCGACGGCACAAGCCAAGTGTAGAGTGGAACTGGATCAACCATAATTTCCATTGATCACCGGCATAGCCTATATATACATCCAACTCAATGAAGGGATCAAAACTACCCTAGATTACAGGATGCGCTGGCGTTCCAGGAAGAACGGGGCCGTGGGAGTGTGCGTCCGAGTCTTGGGTGATCCGCAGAGCGCGCCGAGGCGAGGACGTGGCGACCACGTCGGGAATGTGATCCGCAGAGCGCGCCGTGGAGAGGACGTCGTGACCGCATGCGGCACGGGATAGTCGCGTAGACAGTTGGGCTTCAACACCCCCCTGTAGTCTCAGCTTCTCGATCCGACGCAGAGACTGGAACGGAAGTCCTCGAAGAGTGTCGTCGGCAGACCCTTTGTAAAGATGTTCGCAAACTGTCTGGCGCTGGGAATCTGGAGAACGCAAAGCTCACCGATCGCCACCTTCTCCCGAACGAAGTGGATTTCGATTTCGATGTGTTTCGTGCGCCGGTGATGGACTGGATTGCACGACATGTACACACTGGAGACATTGTCGTAGTAGGCTATGGTAGCCTGTGTAGCGTTGCAGTAGAGCTCCCGTAGTAGTTGCCGAAGCCATGTGCACTCGGACACAGCGTTTGCCACCCCGCGATACTCCACCTCCGCGCTCGAACGGGACACAGTCGTCTGGCGTTTTGAGGACCACGAGACCAACGAGTCGCCGAGGAAGACAGCGAAGCCCGACGTGGAACGTCTCGTGTCTGGGCAGCCGGCCCAGTCCGCGTCGGTGTACGCGGTGATTGTTGGAGAAGATGACGCCAGGAGCTGGAGGCCGAGCGACGAAGTCCCCTTGATGTAGCGGAGGATGCGCTTGAGAAGTGCGGAGTGCGCCACGGTGGGAGCATGCATATGCAAGCAAGCTTGCTGCACAGCATATGCAATGTCCAGCCGCGTCAGAATGAGGTACTGGAGCGCCCCTGCCATGCTGCGGTACCAGGACGTGTCGGTCTTGCTTAGCGGCACACCATCAGAGCTTGAGGCCTTGGAGGAAATCTCGGCCGGCGTCGCGACGGGCTTGCAGTTCGACATCCCGGCCCGATCGAGGACGTCGAGGGTGTAGGAGGACTGAGAGAGCAAGAAGCCCTCGCGATTGCGCTGAACGTCGATGCCGAGGAAGTAGCTCACGGGCCCCATGTCCTTGACAGCAAATGCGGACTGCAAGGTACGCACGATGTGCTGAAGGAGTTCTTGCGATGACGCCGATAGAATCATGTCGTCGACGTAGAGGAGAAGATACGCCATGGCGTTCCCGCGTTTGTAGACGAACAAGGAGCTGTCAGTGCGTGTTTGCCTGAAGCCGATGGACAGCGCGTGCTCGACGAAGCGTTGGAACCATGCTCGAGGTGCTTGGCGAAGGCCATAGAGCGAGCGGGAGAGCAGGCAGACATCGTTAGGGTGCGCGGGATCGGCGAATCCAGGCGGCTGCTGGCAGTAGACGCGCTCTTGAATGTTGCCGTGGAGGAACGCATTTGATACGTCGAGTTGGTGCGCTGGCCAGTTCTTGGAGGCGATGATGGTGAGGACGGTGCGAATGGTGGCCGGTTTCACAACTGGGGAGAAAGTTTCGCCGAAGTCGATCCCCGGTTGCTGACGATCACCACGCACGACCCAACAAGCTTTGCAATGCTCGAACGTGCCGTCGGACCCCGTCTTGATCTTCCACACCCACTTGCCAGAGAGGACGCAGGCGTCAGGAGGACGCGGAACAAGAGTCCACATTTTGTTGCGTAGAAGAGCGTCGCACTCCTGTTGTATGGCGTCGCGCCAGTGCGGGTCACGAAGAGCCACACGAACCAACTGAGGGACAGCAGATACTGGCGACGTGCCGGTGAGCGCGTACTTGGGGTTGGACTTGAAGATGCCGTCGCGTGCGCATGTCACCATGGTGTGCTGGCGAGGAGGTGGAGGAGCGGACGTGACGTCGGGTGAAACTCCCACAGGTGTTAGCGTTGCAGAAGAGCTTGGTGCAGCAGCAGGCGACGGCGGCGGTGGTGGCGTGGATGGCTGGTGGCGTGGCGCGACGCGGGCAGGCGCGGCGTGCACTGGTAGCAGTGTGTCTTTGTCGGCAGAGGTCGGAGAGGGCGAGGGCGATCGTGACCTCGCAGGCGATTCATGGAACGGGAAGGAGTGTTCCACGAACATGATGTGCCGAGACATGTAGACGCGACCGGTGACGATGTCGTAGCAGTGATAGCCGCGGTGGTCGCTGGGGTAGCCGAGGAAGACGCAAGCCACCGAGCGGGGACTGAGCTTGTGAGGCGACTTGGTTTTTGGTGTTGGGGTAGCAGAGACAGCCGAAAACGCGGAGTTCATCATAGCGCGGGGGAACACCAAGAAGCAGATGGTGCGGCGTGATCTGCCTGGTGGCGCGACAGGGACGCCGGTTGATGAGGTACGTCGCCGTGTTCAGAGCTTCAGCCCAAAAGGAGAGGGGAGCTGCACTGTGAAGAAGCAAAGTACGTATACAGTTGTTAATTTTGCGCAAAATCCTCTCTGCCTTGCCGTTTTGCTGGGAAGTGTATGGACAGGAGAGGCGGAACGCCGTGCCCTGAGCCGAGAAGAAGGAGCGCAAGGCAACATTGTCATATTCAGTGCCGTTGTCGGACTGAAAAGTGATGATGGGAAGCTGGAATTGTGTGGTTACATACGCAAAGAAGCCACGGATGACATGAGGAACATTAGACTTTTGTCAAACCGGGTAAGTCCAAATATAATGAGTGTAAGCATCAATGAACACAACATAGTATTTGTAACCGGAATGACTGTAAACAGGCGATGTCCACACATCAGAATGCACAAGTTGAAAAGGGAAATATGCAGGTGTGTCTGAATGCTGGAAAGGAAGGCGAGCATGCTTGCCAACACTGCAATGGTGACAAGAATGTGCTGCCGATTTATTACAGTGGAAATCCAAACTATGAAGGACCTAATGCAAAGTGGTTGAGCCAGGGTGCCCAAGACGGTTGTGCCAAAGCTCGATCGACGCCGAAGAAGACGCAGAGAGAGCTTGGTGGAGAGGCAGCCGTAGAGGGTAGAGATCGCTTGGGCTGTCACATCGGAGCATCACCGTTTGGGTTGGAAGATCCTTGATTGAAAAAACGGCAGGGTTAATTCAATGGAAATGTTGTTGTCACGAGTTAGTTGACGAACGGAAACAAGATTCTTAACTAGAGAGGGAGTGACAAGAACATTATGCAGATGAAGGGGGGTAGAGGAGGTAGGGATAGTGCCGGCAGCTGTATGAGTAACGGGAAGCCGAGCACCATTCCCAACAGTAACGAAGGATTGAAAGGGAGTCAGAGAAGAAGGAGAGATACCGGAACCACTGGACATGTGGGAGGAGGCGCCGGTGTCGAAGTACCAATCATCGGAGCTGGGTGGCTGAGTGGCGACGCCGGCAGTGTTCAGGGCGGCATAGAGGGCGCTGTTGTCCCATGCAGACGCCCCATAGTGTGCAGCATTCGGCGTTGGAGGAGCCGGATGCTGTGCCACCATGGCCTGTTGAGCCGGAGGACGAGGACCCGGAAGACCGGATCCAGGCGCACGGAACGGCATGGGCCGGCTTGAACAAGCCCGGCCCACGGGTTGTAGTTGGCCGTCCACGGCACCTGTGGCCGCTGGGGTGTGGCGCTCGTGTTGCCGGAGGAGGATGAGCCGACGCTCGGTGCACGGCCGTGGTGCTTGTTCTTGGGCTTGGAGCCGCGGTTGCCACCGGCGTCGGGGTTGGAGGAGCCGGACGCACCAGAAGAAGAGCCGCCAGAGCCGAAGGACCCACCATGAGCGGCGGGGGCGGCAGATCCTATGGAGCCACCGTGGTTGGCGAGGAACGCCTGACCGGCGGCCGTGTTGTCGTCGTGCTGAAGTTGGATCTCCTCGAGCAGCAGGTAGGAGCGGGCACTCATGAAGGTGTGAGGCTTGGAGGTGAGCACCGGCTTGACGTAGCGGTACTTGGGGTTCAGTCCGTGGAGGAGGTTCAACACCTGGCTGGGCTCGGAGACGGGATGACCAACGTCGCACAGTTTGTCGGAGAGCTTCTTCAGCTTGGTGCAGTAGGCGTCGATGCTGAGATTGCCTTGGACGACGCTGCGGAAGTCAGCCTCAAGGATGACAGCACGGTGCATCTCATTGTCGCGGAAGAGACCTTCGATGTCCGACCAGATGGTGAACGCGGAGGCATCGGGCTTGTAGATGAGGTCGAAGATGCCCTGGTTGATGGTTGTGTAGAGCCAGTTGACGATGGAGTAGTCGACCTGACGCCATTCGGCGTCACGATCGGCAAGGGGCGGCGGAGAACGAACGTGGCCGAGGAGACCGAACTTGCCAAGAACAGACTCCAGGAGGCAACGCCATTGACTGTAGTTGGAGTCAAGGAGATCGAGGAGAACAGGGACGTGGTTGCTGATGTTCACCGTCTGAACCACGGCGAGGGAGGCAGGTTGGGGAATGTCGAGGAGGTCGGAAGCATCAGAGGAGGAGGAGGAGGAGGAGGAGGAGCGCGCTGGCGAGTGTGCCATGGCGGAGCTGGAGGAAGGTGGAAGCGGGTAAGTACGATCAAGCGCTAACTGATACCATGTAGAGTGGAACTGGATCAACCGTAATTTCCATTGATCACCGGCATAGCCTATATATACATCCAACTCAATGATGGGATCAAAACTACCCTAGATTACAGGACGCGCTGGCGTTCCAGGAAGAACGGGGCCGTGGGAGTGTGCGTTCGAGTCTTGGGTGATCCGCAGAGCGCGCCGCGAGGACGTGGCGACCATGTCGGGAACGTGATCCGCAGAGCGCGCCGTGGAGAGGACGTCGTGACCGCATGCGGCACGGGATAGTCGCGTAGATAGTTGGGCTTCAACACCAAGTCGCTCCGCAGCGGTGGCGAGTTCATAACCGTGCTTTGGGCATTGCTTGGTCACGCCGGCATTGTTAAGCGGCCAGAGAGCACTGGTATCTCAGTCTAATCATCAGTTTCCATTCTCTTCCTTGTATGTATGTGGTTTAATTTGGGCCGGTACGTCAAATTGTAGATACAGGTCTCTATCTATTTTTTCTTTTAGTTTATTAGTTTATTTCCACTTCGTTGATCTGGACAAAATTGGATGTTACCATAATTAATTTTATGCTGAGTTATTGTGCTGTTGATATTAGTCGGTTGAAAAATCATAGATGCTAGCGTCCGGACGTCCGATCCGGATACTAGCGTCGGACCGTTGATGACTATTGACTATCAAAATTTCGACCGGAACATATGTGCATGTTGCATGCAACATTCAAAGAACAAAATGCTCTTCTAGCACACGGAAAAAACCCACCGCAACATAGATGGATGTTTCGTGCAACATTTTAGTTAAAGATATATATACAGTACTACTACAACGATTGATTGGTCTTCTACAATATTTACAGTGTACAAGTACCTACAACATCGCATATCACCGGTTGAAACACTACAGGAAACTGGAATTTCCTTGAGGGTGATATCACCGACAGGGTTATCTAATTTACCGACAGGAAAGCTGAAAACTAATTTCCTTGAAAAACAATTTACAGTACTGGAAAAATTCAATTGTCTTCTATGGACAATTCAAAGTTCTTTCTCCAAATTACCACATAATAATTGCAATATTATCTAAATTTGGTTAAAAGATTTTAAAAAATAACATGATAACATATTTTTGGTTCATAATCTTGCCATAAAAAATTTAAATAGTTTTAGTAAAGTTGTACCACTATATTTTCGAACTCGTATGCACCTCAAATTTGGACACAACCTTATTTTCAGCATAACATTAGAAAATATGAATTTACATTGCCAATTTTTGTGAAAAAACATATTTTCCTACTTTGAATTTCGGTGGAAGAAAAAAAAGCCATATGAAAATATTCAAAAAGTAGTAATTAATATTTTTCTACCATGATTTTAGAAAAATTAAGAAAAAAGAATCATCGAATTGGGAGTTGATATGAGGGAGAAATACCAAAACAAGTTTTAATCCAGAATTAAAAGAAGGAAGACCAACTATACATGTGTTATTCATTTGAATCCATCTAGTAATCCATTTTTTCTGTGTATGTCTGATATTTTCTTGTGAGTATTCGAGTACCGACAAAGAAATTATGAATTTCTGTGTGTGTTATGAATTTCCTTGTGAGTGTTTACCCAACCGACAAAGAAAATCTTAATTTTCCTGTGTGTTCATAATTTTCCCAGAGAGGTTTTAAACAACTTACAGGCAAGAGTGAATTTCCCAATGTGTTCGGTTATTCCCATGTGAGTGTTTCGGCAAGCAACAAGGAAAATCGAATTTTCTTGTGGGTTTCTTGAAAAACACTCAGGGAAATTTGGCACACATAGGGAAAAACGGTTTCAAGTAGTGAAACATCCAATAAACATACCACAACACTGGGGAAAGAAAGGTAATCTCACCAATAACTTATTACGACTTTAGAAAATAATATTACCACATCACATATCAACTGTCATAACATTTCCCAACAACCGTAGCAACATGGGGGAAAGATAAATCACAACCAGAACTCGTCAATATCCAAATCACATGCTGCAACATTAGAAACCTGTACACTCGCAAAAAAAAAAGAATCCCCTAATTCCAGCAACCCCATTGTCATCCTATAGAACCTAACGTTATTTTAAAACCTCATGAGGGCAAGATGCCCCCCACCCCCCTAATTTATACTGACTCTAACAAAGGAATGCAAAGCCATTTTGCATCTCGGCGGACACTGTGCCGCACGAAATCCATCTCCAACAAATGAGGCATCGCAGCATGCAGTTTGCATCGTGAGGAGAGAGGTGAGCTAAAAATGGATTCCCTCTCTCCTCCTACGCAAATCCGGAGGCAAGCGGTGGGGCTGGCCGCGCGAGTGAGCGCGAGTGACCTCCTCCCCGCGCGGCAGGGCAGCGGCGGCAGGCCGCAGCTGGCGGCAGGCCGCAGCTGGCGGCGGGCCGGAGCCGCGGCGGTGCACGCGTGGTGGGGCGGAATGGCGGCGGCACTCCCTGCGAAGCTCGAATCGGCCCCGGCGGAGCTTGAATCGACCGTCACGGAGCTCCTTGTGGCGGCCCGCGCGAACACGTGAGCCACCAGCGGGAGGAAGGGACGGGAGGGGGCACCGCCGCCGCCTCCACGTCGGTCGTGCAGCCGCGGCCTGCGGCCACTGGCGGGAGGGAGGGGAGGGGGCACCGCCGGCGGTAGCTGAAGAGGAGGGGAGGGGGCGGCGTCGGCAGTAGCTAGAGGGGAGGGAAGGGGTGGTGCACTGGCGGCGAGAGTAGAGTGGAGGGGTGGCGCACTGGCACCGGGAGGAGGGGAGGGGGTGGCGCAGCTGCCTCCGCCTCAGCCGTGTGGCCACGGCCCGCGGCCACTGGCGGGAGGGAGGGGTGGGGGCGCCGCCGGCGGTAGCTGTGGGAGGGGGCTGATTTTTTGCGTCTGCGCTGTTGGAGACTCGATTTTTTGCGTGCGCGAGGCAAACACTGTGGGCTATGCAAACTCCCGAATGCCTCTCTTATTTTCCTTTCTCTTGTTGGAGTCAATCTTATCGTGGAGCTGGTGTGCCCCGGCACCGGTCTCAGCCGCCATTGGATGGCTACCGAACGGATCAGACAAAAATAAGCTGACAAGCCTACAACATGCATGCAGGTGTCAGAAGGGAGAGGAATGGTGGGATGTGCGATGTGTGTCAAAAGGCTTTCTCTTGTTGGAGTTAGTCTTATCGTGGAGCTGGTGTGCCCCAGCACCGGTCTCAGCCGCCATTGGATGGCTGCCGAATGGATCAGACAAAAATAAGCTGACAAGCCTACAACACGCATGCAGGTGTCAGAAGGGAGAGGAATGGTGGGATGTGCGATGCGTGTCAAATGGGAGAGGGATGGTGGGATGACCGGATGAGAAGAGCGAATTTATTTCTACAAGCGTCTCTTCATCTTCCATTGACTGTCTTCTATCATCCCCCATTCTCCACTTTTATATATTTATAAAAATCATTCATAAATAAAGATACACATATGTGCGCACCCGTATATTTATAAAATCATTCGTAAATGATGTGTGCTGCTGCAACATGAATAAGAACTTTTCACATGGATAATAACAATATGTGTGCACCCTCACATGCAAATAATTAATAAGATTTTTCTGCCATGCACAAAAGTATGTGCATCATAACATAATTTGTATTTTGATCATTATTCATGCTAAATATCTGTGACATGAATAACACGGCAGGGTTAGTGTTTATTTGGTAATATTAATGATTTATTATTTTAAATAAGCATATGAATTTTAGTCTTTTCCTCTTGAGCAACAAGAAGTTTGATGATATATCATTTTGATGTGTATTTGCTCCACTAAAAAAATTAAGCATAAACAGTTGTATATGTGCATGCACAAAAGTATGTGCATCATAAGATAATTTTTATTTTGGTCGACATTAATTATCTGTGACATGAGTAACACATCAGTGTTAGTGTTTATTTTGTAATATTAATTATTTGTCCTTTTAAATAAACGTATTACATTTTAGTCTTTTTCTCTTGAGCAGCGAGAAGTTTGATGAAATATTATTTCCACAATTGATGAGTGTAAAAAAATATGTGTAAAAGAATTGCAACATCATGCACAATACTACATGCAAAGGGATATAAATATCATACAATTGATGAGTGCATCTGTCATACTTTAAGCAGTTTTAACTGTTCATCCATGCAAAACAATATGGGTATTGCTTTAATTTATGAGTTAACAAAAGAAGTGCATATATTTTGTCAATATTTCAATTTGGTTATGCAAAACAAATATATGCATCTATCATGCAAATATTTTTGTGTTTATTATGCATAAGAAATGCACATCAATCGAATGATTTATATGCGCAAAAAAGAGTGTGCATTTGTTATGGTATTTTTTATGATTTCTGTGCAAAAAAAATAAATGCATCTATCAATTATCATGCACATATGTTTTACATTTTCATGTGCTTATAAAATGCGCATCGAGATATGTTACTTTTCCTCTACACCAACACCATGCAGCAGTATTTGATTTGTTCTTTGCATGAAAATAGGTGCATCATGATGCAGTGAAGAACATTCTCACATTCTTTTGATCACACCCAAAATTAGTGCATCTAACATACATTACTTTGTAATGTATACAAAAATATGTACATGCATTTATTCAGCGTTTTTGGAATTAACTTTGATATGCATATGTATTTATTCAGCATTTTTGAAATCGACTTTGTTGTTTAGAAATAAGGTCTGTCGATCTACATATTTTTAAGTTTAAAAAAATATCTACATATTTTAAATAAATACAGTTGCTCACACATGCTTGCCGGTGAGCACACACCGATGGTACTTGTATTGTTTTCTGTGCATAACAGACCATGAAGCACTTTACTCTCTCTAGGCTTCTGCACTCATCACTGCTCTCTCCCTCTCTCTGCCACGCGTCGTCAAATCTTTGCATTCATCGCTGCACCTGGACGGCTCATAACACGGACTCCCCACCCCCCCCCCCCACCCACCCACACCACTCGTGGCCTCACATAGCCTCCGCTCTAACGTTGTAATACACTTGAAACAAATTCTATATGTTTCTTTGACGGCGGTTTCATCCGGGGGCTCCCATGAACAAGCCTTGGATCCATGGATCAACCAAGTAATTAACCAAAATGACCAAGTTGACCTCCATACACAACTGAGGAAGTATCACTCACAAGCCAGCAAAGGTGGCGCATCAGATGACTCCAATGGGCTGGGTCAAGTTCGGCCGAACCCAACTTGACCTCCACGGCCAGCAATCGCCTTGGACAGACTTCTACCGATCTTAGGAGGCAATTCCCACTTTGCAGCAGTTAAGTCAGTGGGTCCAAGGGTTCGGCCAAACCAGGCCCACAGCCACCAACCATCCTATAACGCAGATCCCACCACCTCCACTGCTGGCCTTAAGCTTGCTCTACAACTTGACAGTAAGCCCCCAAAACCCAAATCACCATTGCATTCAGGATCCCTTTGGAACATGACATTCACAAAATAAA
The DNA here is from genome assembly GCF_016808335.1 of Panicum virgatum. Classification (NCBI taxonomy): domain Eukaryota; kingdom Viridiplantae; phylum Streptophyta; class Magnoliopsida; order Poales; family Poaceae; genus Panicum; species Panicum virgatum. The sequence goes on from NC_053149.1 coordinate 25,634,755, forward strand.
CGAATAAGAAAGAACAGAATTATTGGAGTAGACATGCAATTGAAACCCTACGCACAATTGGAAAGTCTTCATAACGGATGGAGCGAGCGATGTTTGTCCGTTCCCTTAATTCCAAAGGAATCAGAGTACCAAAACAGAAAATGTCACAGTTTTTGGGAAAGAAAATAATGACAGCAAGAAAAGGCCAGCGCTGGCAAAGCATGAGAGAACATAGCTTCCACGGCACCGTCACCATGAACAATAATCTTTGTCCCGTTGGTTACCTGTTGTATGCAGATTGCACAGCTCAGGCACACCTTTGCAGGCGTTATTGCGTTAACCCGAGAAGGTGACCTTTCCTGGGGGTTTCTTGGAAGAAGAGACTAGCTAACAGAGCTGCCACAGCTTTTTGCATCCTCTTCTGCCCAAAAGTGCCATCTCAAACATAGGAAAGGAGAAAAGAGGAAGTAGACACGTACATAAAGCAAGATAATAATTGATACTTAGCGTGCTGGAGACACAATTGTTGCTGAAAATGCTGGAAAACCTGCAGCTTATGCTACTTGTTCTTTTTCTTAGGGGGTGCTTAATGATTTATATATGCTACTCTTCTTTTCCATTGCACCTCAGCATTTCGGCCCAATCCAGAAGGACCAAGATCGGATTGGGCCTGGTTCAATCCCGCGGGCTGGTACGGGTGGGCTTTGGCTCTGCGAAGCAACAAATTAAATTACTCTATTCTATTTCCAAAAGAAAGTCGAACTACCCGAAGGCAAGCCCGGCCTGGCCAGGCCAAGACAAAGACAAAGACAAAGCTTCATACTGTTGCCTAAGCCTGCCTCCGCCCTAATCACCACTCTGACACGGGCATAAAGAAAAAAAATCCGTTAATAGGGATGTTCTAATATTCTTCAAAACTTATTAGGGTTAATTGACAGTTTCTTAATAATCTCATCTCAAACCAACTACCGTATTAGAGAAGCTCTAATTCCCCCTCTATTTACGGAGAGTTTGTAGAGAATTATTGGTTTGTCATAATAATTACTGGAAAAAGAAAAAGTAATAGGAAACTGCTGGAATATTATTTTTACACAAACCCTCTAATATGGTAGTTGATTACGGAAATGAGGACTGCTGCAGGAGGTGCTGTAAGAAACAATAAACTGAATTATTTTTTAGATGTGCTAGTAATAGCTGGCTATTACTCATCTTACTAAATTTCTCTCGGATTTTGATACTCCACATTACTTTAAAATTTTTGTTCTTTACTCAGAATACAGGTACGTTTCTTTAACTTGCTCCAGCTCCAATTAAAATGTTTGATTTTTTTGCTTCAAATGATAATGCGCTATGTTCAACTGCAAATTTCCCTTGAGCACTTGCGAACAGAGCAATGATTGCCAAAGTCACTACAGGTCATGCAGCACTGCAGCCTCTACAGATCTTGGCGATTAAATCTCGAGAAAATGGACAACCATGGGCGATATTCACGTGCTATACAAATTCAGAAAGGGACCCGAAAGTGCAAGCACAATAGACAATACATTTGTGCAGTCCTAGTCTTCTACTGGCAGCATGCCAACCTGTACATATTAGATGTCGCTCCCCCTCCCCGCCCCCCCCCCCCCCAGCCCCCGGCGGTCACCTCCGCCGCATGGGCTCTAAGCCGACCATGCGCTTGAACCCACTGCTCAACTACCTAGAATGGCAACGTCAGCTTGCTGGAGCACTACAAGAAATCTCTTAATCCATGACAAATTTTGCTGACATTTATATATAAAACTTCATAGACTGTCAACATCTATGACGATTCAAGAATTTTTGTCACAGATTTGCAAATGGCCCATTTGGGCTCCAACTCGGGGCTGGTTTCTATGACGAACCAATGATAACCATAATGGTTTGAATATTAAAATCGTCACGAATATGATGCTATACTCAACCACATTGACAAAATACATCCCTTAATTTAAAGAAAATAAGATGTATTACTTCTTTTTCTTAAAAAACATGGGTGTTGTGCAAGGTAGGAAATAAGAAAAAAATAAATTGTATTTGTATTGTGTGCGTGTGATGGAAGAAAAAAATCCTCCCGCAGCCTCCCCATAGTATGCATGTGAATCTCTGATTGGGAGAAAAATTGGTGATAAAAAAAACAAATAGCCCCTGACAAAAAAAAGATAAAAACCAAATAGCCCCTCACAAAAAAAAGGATAAAAAAAATTGGAAAAAAGAGGGTATGGAGCATTCAAACTATGGTCTCTAAGACCAAACTGCCGCACCATACCATTACGCATTCGAACCAGCGTCTTTGGTATAGTGGTTTATATAGTAATATTTTTGCCTTAATTTGGAAAAATAAAAAGAAATATGAGGTGAAAGGAGATCGAAGTATTGAACCCTGATCTCCAACCTAAGACCCGCAGACCTTACCCCTTAAGCTACACCTTGTCACCTTGATTTGTTGCGATCACTGGTGTTACTTTATTTATCCACAAGTATCTTGTATCTTGTATTGTCTCATGTATCTTGTCCAAATTAATTTTCAGGTGTGGCAAGGACATTTGGTCGTTAAGACCTAGGGTCAGGTAAAGTTCATCTCAAATTTGTTACCTGATTGTACTGTTTAAGAATGATACTAGTTTTTTTTTGCGGGTAAGAATGATACTAGGTTAATAGAGTGCAATCTTAAATGTGCAAGTTGTGGTACCACTGTTCACCTGCAGTTCTATATTGCTATATGCAGAATGAGCTACTAATGATATATTAATTGCATTGCTACATAGATGTTACCATGCTGCCGCATCATTTTTGCACAAGTTCTTAGTTTAGGGCCTTGCACATACGTCACTGTGGTTGACTTTATTTCTTAGTTTAATTTAGGGCCTTGCACAAGTTCACCGGCCGGCATGCACGCATAGCAGTTTCAATGATACACGTCAGTTTGTCATGCCAAAGTAGGCTGCATTACTGATTAAACATGAAAGGGATCTTAGAGTTGCGTGTATATATAACAACGAAGAAGGTCATGAAGTGAAGCCGATGCCATAACCGGGTTAATCAGCACGGCGTGCTACATGCTATAACTCTGTTTCGGGCATGACTTGGTCGGGGGGGGGGGGGGGGGGGGGGGGGGGAGGTTAGAGAACAGGGAATTTGATGGGGGCAAAATGAGTTGAAACCAGTCCCGGATTAATAAAGAAAGGATTTCATTCATCCAGAATATATTTTCAGGCTTTAAAATAAATCTAGACAAGTCTAGATGCATCTTTTAGACCATGATGAATATATCTAAAAAAATCCAAAATGAAAATTCCTGAACATCATTTGGGACACAAGAATCCTATATAAAATACTTGGAACTCATGAATGGATTCTCGGTGAAATCGAACGACCTAGCTCTAATCCATAATGCGAACCAAAGATTAACAAACAACTCTGGATAATAAAGGCCCCACTAAAAGTAAAAATATTTATTTGGTACCTTGGGAGAGGGGTAATCTTAGTGAAAGACAATGTAATTAAGCGGAACTGACATGGCAGTGAACAGTGTTGCTTTTGCTATAAGGATATGAGACTATTCAACATTTATGAGTGGCGTCTAGCTCCTATGGTATGGGCAAGTATGCATGCTACTTTTGGGCTTCCACAGCCACACAGTATGCCACACATGTTTGGGATTTGGCAGAGGGGGATTAGCGCCATTTTTAAATATCTAGTGTTACATGGATCAACAGCTACATGTTGGTCTGTGGAGGAAAAATAGTCTAACTTTTTAGTATAAACAAACATCTTTTTTGCAGGTTATCTTTCACGATTTCGCATTGGCTTCGCATATGGGCTATCCTCCAAAAGGCTACTACACATGGTTCAGTTGCAGCGTTATCTAAGCGATTGACACAAATGGTCGAGGATTTCTTTTTTACCCAGGCATATGGATGGAGGGTGTAGTCTACGGATTGATAGTTATTAGTGTACTTGCTTTCTCCCATTTTAAGGTACTTGCTTGGATATATTTTCAAGTAGTGCCATATAATTTGGATGTAACTATAATTGAGTTTAATAATAAAATTCCCCTTTCTAAAAAATTGAGGAGTACAAGAGATATAAAATAGAAAACAATTTGACTGCCAATACATCAGAAGGAAATGGCAGCCATACTATATAAATAGTTTTCTTTCATCCAAAGTGTGTATAGTCAGACCGCTGCATTAACTGTCAAGTGCAACGCACAAGCAAAACACAAATAAGTTTACACAAAAGCACGAAGCACAAATAAGTTCAGATATAAGCAACCTTTTCTTTGATCTCACCATTCAAAAAGTTGCCATGGCGCATTACGAACAATAACATTGATACTGGTATATTTATATACCATACACACAGCATAATAAATCATACTTATTCTCAAAGCTACCTCGGCAGAGAGCACATAACAGTTGTAACAGAGTTTAATTATTGACGATCCCATGCTCTGAAAGGAAACTTATTTGACATTTGTCGCAACAAATACTACTCCAGATCACAATCTGTGCAACTTGATTGTGAGTTTTTTTACCAGTCTAGCAAGGCTCTTTCCCTCAGATCATGCGGAAACATGATTTTGAAAAGTCTAGTAGGTAGCACTCTTTCCTTTGGCTGAATAACTAGCACCTACAGCACTCTTTCCTTCAGCGGATTGATTCATACCTGCACGTTTATTTAACTAGTAAATGACATTTCTCCAGGAAAAAATTGATTAAACTGAAAGCAGCACCCACCTGCAGCATCTTTTCCTTCAGCAGATTGACCAGCAATTGCAGCACTATTTTCTTCGGCTGACTGATTTTCACCTTCAAATGTTTTTGAAGTATAGTAATTTAAATTATTTTTCTAACATAATAATGGCATGAAATATCAGATCATCTAAGTATACATATATTTTCTTAAAGTGTCATTAAAATCTTGCCCATCTGAACATATTAAGCCTGGAATTTTGTGTCAGAACTCCTTTCATCTGTTCATATATATACATTGCTTTTCAGTTTTGTGTTTTTTATCCTGGAAGGACTTTGTTGATTCCATTATCAAAAATGTATATACAAGAAAAAAAACTAAACCTATAAAATGTTATAGCACTCATTGGGCTCCATCCATGCTCACTGTAAGTGGGCAGAAGAACAATTCTCGTTTTGATTAGTTAAGGGTTAAGATATATATTAGAAACATGTTATATCTGTATGAAGCCAAGAATGAATGTTACAAACAACTTTAATGCCATACCACAACTTTTCTCATGCTGATCATCCGATTTCTGCAAAAAGCCGACAAATATGCATGTACTGATCAGTATCAATGTAAAAAGGAAAAGAACTTAAAAATGAGAAATGTTAATATATATACAAACATATTGTTCGAATGTAAAAATATATGGCTACAGTTGTGCAGAACTTTAACCTTTTCATTTTGCTCCAACCTCCATAACTCATCCAGGAGGTTAATAACTGCTCTTTTGGAGCGAAGTTTGCCAAAATCTTTATGATTATATGTCTGCATGTAGGAAAAATAAATATATAAGCAGAAAGTAGAATTTTCTATTCAGTGGCAACTTGGCATTTCATATGTTCATAACACTACAAAAAATCCGGTGATCCATGACGATTGAATTTCGTCACAGATCACTGAAAAACCGTCATAAAACAGTATCTATGACGATCTCAAATAACGTCATGTATTGAGCGTCACAGATCACACCTCGTGACGTTCCTTAAATTTTCGTCATAAATTGCTTGATCCATGACGTTTTAAAACCGTCATGGAATGTCTTCGGGCCCCTGAAGCCCAACCCAAGCCCGTTTTCTATGACGAAAATTAACGTCACGAACAGTATAATTTTCGTCACAGATTCTACTGCCATATCACACATTGATGACATGGAGGATGATGTGGCTGCTGACATGGTGATGATGTGGCTGCTGACATGGAAAGAGGCTGACATGGCAAGTGACGTGGCAGGTGACGTGGCTGCTGACATCAGCAACACAGCCCATGAATTGAATGGGCCCAAATTCAAAGTGGGCCTGATTTCAGCCCAACAATTATTATTAGCTAACCAGAATCGGCTTTATACACAGCCCATTTAACAAAACAAAAGTTCCAGCACAAAAGTCACAATAAGCAATTACATCCAAAATTATAATGTCATATCAATAATGTTTGCACCCCAACATCATGACATCAGAATAATGGATCACATAAAGTTTTTTTCCATGTATCAAAACTAGCAGCCTAACATTACAGGAAAAAAAGACAAACAAAATAGAGCAGAAACAATAGAAGATAGGTTTCATCAGGAGTATGAACCAGCAACAGCAATTAAGGAAGCAAAGAATTCTTTTTCATCACCACATCAGTTTTGATGAGTGTTGTGGCAGCACATTTGGCTAGCAATGATTTCTTCTCTGTGAGGCTTCTCTTCTATTCTAACTGCCAATTCTTTAACCTTTTAAATCACCTGCAGAAATTAATGTCAATGCATAGTTAACTTTAGAAAATTGTAAGGAATAAAAATGATTGGCTGCTCAAAAGAAAGATGGTAGTTATAGACATACATGTCTCTTCAAAGTAAATTGAAGACAAACATTTTTATTTGAAGCATACATGCTAACATGCATATAATAATAATGAAAGGCAAGAAGAATCGAAGCATACCAGATGCACACTGCAATAGACTGAACGCTTGCAAAGAAGTTATCATCAGCAGCACCCTGCAATAAACTCATTTTAGTTATCAATCAAGTGAGCTAAAGTGGTCATCATGACACACGCCTCAGGTCACTCTCAGACCTCAGCACCACTGGAAGGATATACGCAGTCAAGTAAAGTAGTCAACATTGGATGAGCATTTTGTTCACAGTTCAGTGCACCTAAATCAGCAAATTGTTCCATAAATAAGGACCGATTTGGATAGGGGGTCTGGTCCAAACCACATGAATACATGATTTAGTTAACTTTGTGACGGAATCCTAAACACTCCTACAAAACCGTACTGAATAAATCTGCATCGGAGCAGTAGCAGCAGCGGTGCAAAGAAAAGAATATCAAGCCATAACTAGAATCAGGAGGTACTAGGTGCAAAGAAAAGAATATCAAGCCATAACTAGAATCAGGAGGTACTACGAAGATACAGAAGTTGCTGAACAAGTTAGTGCTGACATAAAACTTTGCTATACTCATCATATACATAAAACCGCCTAAGAGTTCAGAGTCAGACAAGTCCAAGCAGTGACATCAAAAGGCAGACCCAGCAAATACATAGAACCACCGCTTAACGACATGCTTGTGTAGAGGATGCACAAAGGATGGCTAAACTACTCATTGCTGTGCTACAAATATTTACAGATTTTGGTTGGTGTAGTATCCAACAGAGATGATAAAAAGTTTAGCAGAGTGTAGTGACAGTGACGGATATTTCAGGTTGTTTGCTAGTACTGTTGATTTGCTATAATGCTTCATATATAGTTAGAAAATTGGGGAGGACAGGCACACCTTTGTTTCTACTAACCAAAGGAATAACTTTGTCCAATGTCTCCAATAAAGGATCTTCCTCCAATTGTCTGATCGATAAAGCTATCCTTGACTTCTCCCTGTTTTATTTTGTAAATGCAAAGTTCCTGGTCTACTCCTGTTTCAAAAAGAGCATACCCATCCTACAAAGCAACAGAGATCATTGAGTCCAGTTTCAAAAATATGTTCTAAACAAGTGGAGGAGCTATTCACATACAGAATGGAAGTGATTGACATCCTCTTCAGCAATATACAATGTATTCGCGGACGTGCGTGATGTGCACGCCAGCCATGGTGACGGAGCGTTGCGGGCGTGCTGGATGTGGATGCCGCCGCCGGCAGCGGCAACAGCGTCTAATTAGATGCGCCGGCAGCTGCTGCTTACCCTTCTGCCTACGCCTCGCAGAGGCGGAGCCGCACGCCGGGGCCGAGCTGCGCCGGCAGGCCGCTGCCTGCCCATCCGTTGGCGCCTCGTGGAGGTGGAGCCGCGAGCTGGCGCCGAGCTGCGGCCGCCGGTCGCGGAGGGGGAGCCACCGCCCAACGCGTATCCCTGGCGCGGCGCGCGCGGGCCGGGGCCCGCCTAGCGGCTAGCGCTCGGCCGCCGCTCACTGGCCTCTCGCCTCCTGCAGCAGATCTGAGTAGGCTTCGGTCGAGAGGCAGAGGCGCGTGGATCTGAAGGGGGCTGGGAAGGAGATGACCGTGGTCCGCTAGGGTTTCTGGTGGATGTATGTGGTTTTATACATGATGAGAAAACGATCTAGACCGTTGGATCAGGGATGAATGGACAGAAAAACTTAGGCTAGGGTCCTTACCTGCAAAAATGGCCCAGTTTCAGAATTCTTGGCCCATTTAGGTATTTATTTTTATTTCCATTAAATTAAAGAATCTTGGTTAAGTGACATATATCAATAATGATTTTATATGTACAAATACATTTTTCATATGTATTAGACTGCATATAAGTTGTCTCGTAGAAGTTTCACTAATTTTCTAACTCATTTACTATTTTTAATATTTTAAATGAATTTTTGTGAGTTTACTAAAAGTAATTACAATTTGATCTACATGTATCTCAAATAATAATTAAAAATTTAATAAAATTATTTTTAAGTGCCTCCGTTCTACCTGGTAGGAGTTTGAAGAATTTATTAGTAGATTTTGTATTTTATATCATTTAATTGAATTTCTACATCTTGGAAAATAATCCCAAGTAGAAATATATGTACCTCCAAACAGTTTCGAAAAACTTTCAAGAAAATATTTTGTAGCCTCTTATGTTCCACTGCACGCCATGTCTTGAAGATACGACAAAAAAATTACATTATCTTCTACAGACTATTCAAACTCTATCTTCAAATTACCATATATAACTACAATAGTATCTTCAAATTTGATAAAAAAATTCTAAAAATTGAAGTGGTAACATAATTTTGGTTCATAAACTACCTTAAATTAAATTTAAAGTATTTTGGTATAGTTGGAGCATATATTGTTCACAATAGATACATGCCTTACATAGTTTCTAGTAACTCTCAAGTCAAACTTCTAGAGTTAAGTACAACATTACATTTTCGAACTCATATGGAACTTAAACTTGGATAGAACCTTATGCTTATCATACCATTAGAGAATATGAAGTTAGATAACCAATTGTTATAGAAAACTTTGGTTTATCAATTCTCTTTCGGTGCAAGAAAATAAGGCATTTTGAAAACGGGAAGAAACTAGGAACTAGTATGAAAACATATGATATTACATGAAATATCGTGATTTTATAAAAATTCAGAAAAAAAAATCTCCAAATTTGAAGTTTGTATGATCAAGAAGAACCAATTACAAATTATAATTACAGATTAAAAAGAAAAAAGAAGGTGCGGGCAGCAAGCTTTGCGCGCCACGTGGCTCAACGCGCTAGAGTCATCACGCCCGCTCGGGGCTTTGATCCGTGGCGAAGCAGTCAACCAACTGGGTGCTGCCACGTGGTCACGAGATGTCATTTCATATATATAAGATGGCATGTTCATTTCAACACCATCATACTACTAGCTCAACTGGTATTGCTTGCGTCCTCTCAGCTGTGAGGTGGTGAGTTCGATTCCTGCCTTGTGCTCTTTTTTTAAGTGTATGTTTTTGAACGGGAGGGAAAATAAAACTTGAAAACAGTGGGCAAAAATTATGCCATCACCGAAGGAGAACGTAGTGCAGTGGTAATGCCCCATCTTTTCCTCAGCTAGGTCGCAAGTTCGATTCCCTTGGAGCACAGGTTTTGTATTTATTTTCCAGAAATACAATGACTATTTAATGTGTACTAAAACAAATAATGCGCTAGTCAACCACTTGTGCGCTACCAGTCCAGTGGTAAGGCTTCAATGTTTCCATCCGTGAAGGTCTCTGTTCGAGTTTAAGTTTTGGCAGTTTTCTTTTTCAAATTTTCAGCTATTTTTAGTTTTATTACTCAGCCACGTGATGTGTAGGTTCGAACCCTGTCTTTGCCGCAATTTTTCACATTTTTATGAATCCTCCCCCCTCCAATTTTTCTTTTCAATTTTCTGTGGCCGAATGGGTTTGCTCTCTTCCCATTTTGAACTTGCTCTACCTTCTATTTTCGTAGACCACCACACTTGATGACCCAGTGGGCAGCCCGACAACTGAATTACCAGCGTAGTGGTTGGGCGCTGAGTATTTATCCCCGTGACCTGGGTTCGAATCCCAGTTACTCTCCTTGTGTTTTTTTTCTCCGAATTAAAACAGCTGATACTTTAGTATAAAATAAATAATATCCAGAGTCATGACAAACGAAGGAGCAGTGCAGTGGTAACTGGTAAGCTTGTTTTATTTGGAAGGCCTGGCTTGCAAGTGGGCCCCGCTCAGCAGACCACGTGTGCTCTGAATAGGCTGCCACGTAAGCATCAAATAAGAGAAGAAAAAACTTGAATTAAAAATGAAAATATCAAAACATATAGTTAAAATAGCTATGACGATTTTTATGACATTAATGTTAAAACGTCATGTTTTGTGGGCTCAGTTATGACGAATTCAATAAAACGTCATATTTTGTGGGCTCAATTATGACGAATTCAATAAAACGTCATAAAGTTCTGGGCCTAGGGTCCATACCTTCAAATTCGTCATAGATTGTGCGCAATTGTGACGCTCTATTAAAATGTCATAAAATTTTCGTCATAGATCACCACATTTCTTGTAGTGTAAAATGTGGACATGATTGATTGTAGCAACAAGAACCATTCAGTTTAGAATTTTATTTAGATATACAGTCTTCGCAAAGATAACCAAAGATTACGTAGTGCAATGTTCAGTCACAGAGCAACTTATTAATTATTTTAAAACATATTATAGGATTCTGAGAACAGGACAGAAGAAAAGCGAAAGTGAACAGAGAAATGTGTGACATGCTATCGCTCTGATAATATCCCAGACATTCAATTATATTCAATCCTTTCTTGTGACTTGTGAGGTAGTGGATTCGACCATCTATTCATTAAATTTTATGTATACAAAATAGATTTTTAAATGGCTAGGTAGCCACAATGGTAACCAACATGGAGGTTGGTTGTGGTTGCATGAGAGGTAGCGCTATCCTTTCTCCCACCAAAATTTCCACTGTTTGGAACAATCAATTTAGGCACATATGATCTCGGCCTTTGAAGTGCCGCTGTAACTTTAACCATTCCAACAGGAACCTCCAGATTTGAATATCCAGGTTACCACTAATACATTTACTTCAGCACAACTTGTAAGATTTCTACAAATACCAGTCCCAAAAGGAGTGGGATGAAACTTAGAGGTTTCTCCTATTGCTCACACAACTTAATTGTGTATATATTTTCAAGAGTAAATTGCATCAAGCCCCTAAACTTGTCCGGAAGTTTCACCTTGGTCCCTAAACTCTCAACTCGTCAATCTAGATCCCTAAAGTGTGTTAAGTGTTCATCAATGCACGTAAGAAACCAAAACTGACGTGGCATGCCACATGGCACCATGGTGGCAAATGTTGGCAAAAAAACCTGTATAGTCTCATCTCTCTCACCCTCTCCAATCTCTCTCACTCTCTCCCTTTACTCTCTCCCTCTCTCTCTCCCTCACCCTCTCCAATCTCTCTCGCACTCTCCCTTTATTCTCTCTCTCTTTCTCCCTTATCTTTCCACCATGGGTGCCTGCTCCGCCACCGCCTCCTGCTGGCCATTGTGCTCCTCGCCACCATCGCCTTCAATGGAAAGTAAGGCACAGTCGACGCTGAGCATGAGCCACCTGGACCATGGAGGCCGCTAGCGCGAGCTAGTGCCGACCTGCCACCGCTCCACCCGCCAGGCCCGTTGCCGCCATGGTGCGCTTGTCGTGGTGCCACTTTGCTATGACACTGGTAGCCCACGCAACTAGCGAGTCTGGAGGGGTCGACGCACATGGAGGCACGACGTAGGGCTGAACGCTCGCGACCCGCGTTGAGGACGCCCCGGCAGCAGCCCCGTCCAGTGCGGCGACGCCCTGTTCTTAGCGGCACGGCGAGGGAATCAGACGGGGAATTGGCTAGATAGAGGCGTGCGGAGCGGACGACATCGAACTTAGCGCGTTGAGAGTGGCGCGCGGGGCGAACAATGGACTGCCTGTTCCTATCGTGGGCACCCGGCCGGGACCCTTCGCGCTTGTGACCGGGGGCGTGTTCGGGGTCATCATGGTTCAAGGATGGCAGTGCGCGAGGAAGCCATGTCAAGGTGGGTGGCACGATGGGCGTCTGGGCGGGCCAGCAGTGGGAGGGAGGAAGACGATGGGGAGATGGCGCTCATGGACAAGGCCGCCTTACCCAGCGGACCTCCCCCGCTCCCGATGGCAGCAGGCCGATGGCTCTCCCCTCACACGGGCTGTCCAAGCTGCCCACACACGGGCCAATGGAGCTCCCCACGCGTGGGCCGATTGAGCACCACCCGCGCCCGGCGACGATGCTGCCCCACGTGTGGGCCGGCTTTAGATGGTGGTTGCGGCGGGCGGGATTGAAGCAGAGCGTGGGGACGGCAGTGGCGGCAAGGGCGAGCATGAGCGATGGAGAGAGAGAGAGAGAGAGGAGTAAATCAGAGTAGATGTGACATTACGGGTTTTTGCAAATTTTTGCCACCAAGGTGCTATGTGGTATGCCATGTCGGCTTTAGTTGATTACATGGCGTGTTTGGGACCTCGGATGAACCACTTAACACGACTAGGGACTCGGATGGATGATTTGACAGTTTATGCATCTAAGTGAAACTTCGGAACAAGTTTGGCGACCTAGTGCAATTTACTCTATTTTCTATGCTTTGTACTAGAATAGTTGTATTTTGTTCCATTTTTACTGTTTGTGATGCCTTTATTACTGAATCAATTGCATGAGATTGTTAGCAGTTCAAGTGTAATTAAGACATACTAGTCATGTGCTTGTGAATTTGCTAGCAAGAAAATACAAACAAGTTAGGATCCATTAAAATGTTAAACTCATTGATCTAGGCTTTCTTAATAAATATAAAATACATGAAGATTGATTAAATTATTTTGTGAAAACTCCTATTAGCTCAATATAACCCTTCAAAAACTAAACTAACATACGCACAATGTTTTTGCAGTGGCGAAATTTATCTACAATTATAATCACGATGGAAACACATGAGATACTCATTCTTAAAAATTTAACTTGTTCTGGTATTAACTAGGCAATCATATAAGAAAACCTTTAACAAAAAGATATAAAGCACACGAAAATAATTCGTATAATAGGGAAATGAGTATCTCATTGTTGTATCGAGAAAAAATATGACAACAATGGACAATTACCTTATCTACTCTTCCAGGCCTGGGATAACGGAGAACCTTCCACCCACCCTTGTATGCCTTGTGATTTAAAATGCTTGAAGGGGTGTGGTCCACTGGTTCTCCTGGCTTAGCTACAGTTAAGGGAGCAACATCAAGTGGTTCACCATAAAATGTATTTGGAAGAGCCATATAGCTCTGACTATAAGGCATAGTTGGAGCCATATAGCTCTGACTATAAGGCATAGTTGTTGGTGCTGGAGCCTGATTGAGTGATTCCCCATCAAACAGTTTGAATTGTTTCTCAACAGGATTACCATCAGTAGAAATAGCATTCATCACTCCTTTTCCCTTGTTGCTGGAGGTGGTACCCATGTCACTCTGTGCAAATATAAATGATAACAACGCAACATAAAAAAGGATGAAATAATGCATAATGTGAAGTATATATATATGAAGGGATGTTACTCCATATAATATGAATGTAAAGGATGACCTTCCTTTGCATTTGGAGATCATAAATGAAGATATAAAGAATTAAACAAATAAAAGTAGTGAGCCAGATGAGTACATATATGATCCCAAACTGATGCATGTGAGAAGGATAGAAAAGCAGTAAATTTAAGGGTAGGGACATGGGTAGTGTTCAGGCTGTGGTGTAGATTCACCATATATCGATTCAATTTCATCAACGTGAGCCTAGTGCAAAGCACTTGGTGGATATCTGTGTAACCCTCTACCAGAGACAGTCGAGCAATGGAACCCTTTAAGGATAACCTCGACTTTTAGAGTAAGATCAGTCAAGCTATTTTGTTCACTGAACCACCACTAGTGATGTCCTTTCTCCTTCGCTGTCATGGAGGTACTTGTGAAAATAGGGTTAGAGCTCAGACCTATGGAAACAAATAAGGTGGCTTTTGTTCCGGGTGCAACGGCTAGCCGGGCCAGCGGGGGACATGGGCCTTTTGTCCCAGTTGGAGACACCAACCAGGACAAAAGGCCCCCTTTTGTCCTGGTTGGTGTCTCCAACCGGAACAAAAGCCCTTGGCCCCCTTATCACCTTCCCTCTCCCCCCGCCCGAGCCATTTAGCTCACTTGTTTCTTGCTGTTCTTGACTTGGGAGAGATGAGTTCTTGCTCATTTCTTCACCACATTTGTGAAGATCTTTGATTCCCCGTCCATCCATCGGCGCTAAAGGTTTGGAGCTTGTTTTTCTCTTCTTCCTTGGCTTGTATAGCTCATTTCATGCTTTAGAAATAGAGAAAATGTGTAGCTAGCTCATTTCTTGGACATTTAGCTAGATTGCATATGTAGGTGTGATTTTCTTTTAGATTTAGATGAGTATGTGGATAGTAGAAATTTTTAGAATGAGTGTAGACACTTCATGTGATGTACTTGTATATATGACCATATTGTGGATAGCTGATTTTTATATTCATGAATGAATTAATGAAATGAGTATATTAGAATTTTTTGTTTTATGAATGGATTATTTTGACACTCTAGTGATGTATTTATTCAGGCTCACATTGAAACCATCTAGAAGCTAAAAAAATCTTTATTTCGAAACAAGTATACATCGTTAATCTCCATCCAACGGTGATGGCACTACTTTTCGGGGATACACGATGCGCTATAAGGACGTCGCGAATCGGTTGGTCGCATCACCAGCACTTCCGATTGATAAGAAGACAGCATTTGACGCAGTCAGCATGGCCGTTGTTGTACTGAGAGCATATCAACGAGCACGCTGCATGTGCCAAGTGCTGTGCCTATTAATCGTAAATGTTGGTGCTGCGACTGGCCGATTGGTGACATCCTTATACCGCACCGTGTCCCCCCGAAAGACAGTGTCATCACCGCAGGGTTGAGGTTACTGACATATACATTTTTAGAAATAAAGGTTTATTTTTCTTCTACAGGGTTTCTGGATATTGAAAAGAGTGTACTCCTGGAACTGAAGGGTGTCAACGTAATTAGAAGTTATAGAGATTTCTTTCAATTAATTAGAGATTTCTTGAGAATTAATGATACATTTCGTCTTTTTTATATGATTTCATTGTTATTTGCAAGAGTTATTAATCTGATCATTGTAATTGTAATAGTAAATAATTTTTGCATTGTAATGGTAAGAATTTATAATTTTGTGGAAAATAAAGGTATTTTTCAGTAAAATATGGCTTCAGCAGCTGGAGGGAGTGGCGCCGGTGGGGGTGATCGTTGTCCTTCTAGAGAGAAGGACACAACTCGAGTAGGTTGTCGGTCCAAAAAACCTAGTGCTTTTCATAGGGCAGCGCTCCGTTATTTGGAAAAAAAATATAGAGAATGCATGGCAAGGGGCGAGGAACCTCCGTTTGATCTTGAGGATTTATTGCGGCGTTACGGTTCGTCACCACCAAACTCGGAGGTATCAGCTCCGCCATCTTCTTCTGCTCTAGCAAGAAATCTGTTAGAGCATTCTGCGTTCCAATGCAAGGACGGTTGAAAACCTATGTGTTGTTGTTCGAATTTTTAAGTTTCATGTATAGTACTCCTTTGTTAAGTTCTGTAATGGATTAAGTACTCCTTTTAATTAATCAAGATGTATGATGGATATTGCATATCTTTTAATTATTCATGTTATGTTACATTTAGTTTAATTTAGGTTTGATATATTTTATTTATTCGATACGTGTAAAGAATTCAAATCGATTTATTTAAAATGCAGATGGACCGGCAATGGATGTACAATGCTGACCGACGTTCGAAATAATTCATTGATAGCCAGCATTATTTTTTGTCTGTGGCTGAGGCAAACAAGCAGAATGGTTTTATGTGCTGCCCGTGTGTTCATTGCAACAATAACAAGGATTACTCATCTTCAAGAATCCTACACAGCCACATTTTCGCAAATGGTTTCATGGAGAAGTATGTTTGTTGGACAAAGCACGGAGAACAGGGGGTTACCATGGAAGACAATGAAGAAGAAGATTTTGACGACCACTTTCCCGGGAATGCTGGAATCGGTGCATTCGATGACGATATTCCCATGGAAGAGCCCGAAGTAGATGTAGCAGAAAATGATCCCAGCGACGATCTGGGGTAGGCATTGCACAATGTGCAGGCAGACTGTGAGAGTGGAACAGAGAGGTTGAAGTTCCAGAAGTTGTTAGAGAACCACCATAAGTTGTTGTACCCAGATTGTCAAAATGGATTGAAGAAACTTGGCACCACCTTGGAGTTGCTACAATGGAAGGCGACAAATGGTGTATTCGACAAGGGATTTGGTGAATTACTCAAACTTGTTAAAAAAATGCTTCCTAAGGACAACGAATTGCCTGCCACAACGTATGAAGCTAAACAACTTGTTTGCCCTTTAGGATTGGAAGTGCAAAAGATACATGCACGCCCCAACGACTGCATCCTCTACCGAAGCGAGTACGAGAATTTGGATGCATGTCCCGTATGCAGTGCATTGCGTTACAAGATTAGAAAAGATGATCATGGAGATGTCGAGAGGGAGCCTCCCCGGAAGAGAGTTCCTGCGAAGGTCATGTGGTATTCGCCTATAATACCACGTTTGAAGCGGCTGTTTAGAAATAAAGATAATGCTAAGTTGATGCGATGGCACAAAGAGGAACGCAAGAAAGACTCGATGTTGAGACACCCCGCTGATGGGTCGCAGTGGAGAAAAATAGATAGAACGTACCCTGAATTTTTATTTGGATGCGAGAAACATAAGGTTCGGTTTGAGTACGGATGGCATGAATCCTTTTGGTGAGATGAGCAGTGGTCATAGCACTTGGCCTGTGACTCTTTGTATGTACAATCTTCCACCATGGCTCTGTATGAAACGAAAGTTCATCAAGATGCCAGTGCTTATCCTCGGTCCAAAGCAGCCCGGAAATGACATTGATGTGTACCTAAGACCATTGGTCGAAGAACTCTTATTGCTCTGGGGCGATGAAGGTGTACGGATGTGGGATGAATACAAACAGGAAAACTTCAACCTACGAGCATTGCTGTTCGTAACGATCAATGACTGGCCTGCTCTTAATAACTTGTCAGGACATTCGAATAAGGGATTCAAAGCATGCACACACTGTTTAGATGATACCGATAATATATGGTTGACTCACTGTAAGAAGGTTGTATACATAGGTCATCGTCGGTTTCTTCCCATCAGGCATGCGGTACGAAAGTAGGGCAAGCATTTTAAAGGCCAAGCGGACCACCAAACAAAACCGATGCGCCGTAGTGGTAAAGATGTCTTCAACATGGTAAAAGATCTAGAAGTTATTTTTGGAAAGGGATCTGGTAGCCAACCTGTTCCGAATGAAAACGGAATGGTGCCCATGTGGAAGAAGAAATCTATATTTTGGGAGCTACCATATTGGGAAGTCTTAGATGTTCGTCATGCAATTGATGTGATGCACCTCATGGAGAATTTTTGCATCAACCTGATAGCATTCTTGGGAGTGTACGGAAAGACAAAGATACAGTAGAAGCACGTCAAGAATTGCAATGTATGGAAGAACGAGATGCCTTACATCCACAACAGCAAGATAATGGACGACAATACTTAAGTCATGCCAGCTATACTCTTAGCAAGGAAGAGAAAGAAACCATATTTGACTGCTTGAGCAGTATAAAGGTTCTATCTGGATACTCATCCAATATAAAAGGAATCTTAAATTTGGTAGATAAGAAATTTACAAATCTCAAGTCCCATGACTGCCATGTGCTTATGACCGAACTTCTTCTGGTTGTGCTGTGGGGGATTCTGTCTGATAACGTCCAGTTAACCATCGTGAAGATATGTGCCTTCCTCAACGCAGTTTCTCAGAAGATAATTGACCCGGAGAATTTGATAAAGCTGCAAAACGATGTGGTGCAATGTCTTGTTGGCTTTGAGCTGATATATCCACCATCTTTCTTCAATATCATGACACATCTTCTAGTGCACCTTGTCAAAGAGATTGATATCCTCGGACCAGTATTTCTACACAACATGTTCCCATTCGAAAGGTTCATGGGGGTACTCAAGAAATGTGTTCGTAATAGAGCTCGTCCAGAAGGAAGCATCGCCAGTGCCTACGGAACTGAGGAGGTCATTGACTTTTGTGTTGACTTTATTGATGACCTTAAACCGATTGGAGTCCCTGAATCGCGATATGAGGGGAGACTAACTGGAAAGGGTACATTAGGAAAGAAATCTTATGTCTGCATAGATGATTTCTCATTGAAGAAAGCGCATTATACAGTTCTTCAACAATCATCCTTGGTTGACCCATATATCGAGGAACACAAGAAAATTCTGCTCTCCAATTTCCCGGAAAAGTCTGAGGAATGGATTACATGTGAGCACATGAACACTTTCTGCAGCTGGTTGCGGAAGCATCTAATGCATAACATGGATATAAGTGAACAACTGTTCTTATTGGCTAGGGGACCATCTTAGAATATCTTAACATACCAAGGGTACGAGATAAATGGAAACACATTTTATACGATAGCCCAAGATAAAAAGAGTATCAACCAAAACAGCGGTGTTCGTATGGATGCCACGGACAATAATGGAAAAAAGGACACATATTACGGCTACATTGAAGAGATATGGGAGCTGGATTACGGTCCCAATTTCAAGGTGCCTCTATTTCATTGCCAATGGGTTAAGCTATCTGGAGGAGGGGTAACAAAAGATGAGTATGGGATGACAATAGTTGATCTCAACAATCTTGGGTATAGAGACGAGCCATTTGTCCTAGCCCAGGATGTCGCTTAGGTTTTCTACATTAAGGACATGTCCAGCAAGCCAAAGAAGGGGATAAACAAGCAAAAGAATGAGCCTAAGCGACACATAGTTCTATCAGGAAAGAGAAACATCATTGGAGTGGAGGACAAGACAGGCTTGTCAGAAGAATATAATAATTTTGTTGTCATTCCACCTTTCGAAGTAAATGCTGATCCATGCATCCTGCTAGCTAATGATGATGCTCCATACTTGCGCCGTGATCATAATCAAGGGATATTTGTGAAGAGAAAGTCTGTTATCGCTAATCCTTCATGTACTTGAATCATTTTATATTATTGTGTAAAAACGTAATCGCAATTCGAATACTTTTATTATATATGTACGGTACAATTATACTTTATGTGTTATATATATTATTTTTTATATTTTTCACTTAATTACTAGACTCAATTATAATTTTCATTCAATAATGGATTACTCAACTAATTTTATTTATTTCATGAAATTACATTCACATTAACACACTATACTCTCTCACTAACACACACAATCTCACTAACACACACACTATCTCTCAAACTCACACACTACTCATTAATATCATGAAATTGCTTAATTTTATCTAAAATTCACTTTTTAAACGTTAATATCGTGATAGAATCCACTTTCTGTCGAAAAGCAACCGTTTGAAAAAATTTGTTCACCTAATATATTTTTGCATGGTCAAAATAACAAATATTATTTCAAAAAAATTAGATATTTCATTGACCCAATCACTTGAATGAAAATTAAATATTTTTGTTGCGTGTATCAAGTTTATATAGAGATAAGAAATTTTGTTCCATAATTTTTGGAATCAAAATTTATTAACTAAATTAACAAATGAAGCCTATTTTAAAAGAGAAGTAAAAAGAAACAAAAACAAACATAAGATTTGGCAGGAATGAGGGAAAACGGGCCCCTTTTGTCCCGGGTGGTAGATCCACCCGGGACTAAAGGTGGGCCGTGGGCTGGGAATTTTCCCGGCCCGCCCAAAAATACCTTTTGTCCCAGGTGGAGCCACGACCCGGGACAAAAGGGGGGGCCTTTTGTCCCGAGTAAACCCACCACCCGGGACAAAAGGGCCTTTTGTCCCGGGTCGTGGCTCCACCCGGGACAAAAGGCCCCCCATATATTTCTTCCCATCGCCCCCTTTTCCAACACTTAGCCTTCTGCGCCGTCAATCCTCCTCGCCGCCGTTGTCCCGAGCTCCCCGCCGCCCCGACTGAGAGCTCCGCAGCGCCGCTCCGTGACCCCGAGACCGCCGCCGCGTCGTGGCCCCGACCACCGCCCGGAGGACGTCCCCGCCCAGTGCGCCGCCGTCGTCCTCCCCGAGCGCCGCCCGGAGGACTACTCCCCCGCCCAGTGTGCCGCCGTCGTGCTCCCCGTGTGCCGCCCGGAGGACTTCCCCGCCCAGAGGACCGCCTCCCCGAGCGCCGCGCCCAGAGGATCGATGCGCTGTGTGGCCTCGTCGTCCCCGACCTCCGCCTCGCCCGTGAACCGCCGCCGAGCCCAATCGTTGCCGCGCCTGTGCGCTGCCACGACCTTGCCGCCGTACGTGAGCACACCGGCTGTGGGCCGCCGCCACCCCGCCCGCAAACCCTACATTTTTTGTGAATTAGGCTCAAATTTTAGTGATTTATGACCAAATTTTAGTGAATTTTGTGCAAATTAAAACCATAATTTGATGTAAATTAGGTGTTAATTTGTTTAATGTGGTTAATGTGTTAATTTACAAATTTGAGGATATGAAATTTGTTTAATGTGTTAATTTATAAATGGTAAATTAGGGTATTTAATTTGATGTAGTATGAAATTAGTTGATAATGAATTTTAGTAAATTTAATTTATTTAATGTGTTAATTTTTTTGTGTGAATTTCTTAAATTGTAAATTATGGTATTTAATTTGATGTAAATTAGTTATTAATTTGTTTAATGAGTTAATGTATAGTGAAATTATATTTAATTTGTAAATATATGAATGTGTATGTATATGTGTGTATGTGTGTACGTACGCCGATCCAATCCTCATCCAGCTAAACATACGCCGATTTGATCCTCGTCCATCTAAATGTAGGCCGATCCAAACCTCGTCTATGTAAACGTTATCGTCCCATCCAATACTCGTCTATCTAAACGTACGACGATCCAAAGAAACGTCCAGCTAAACGAAGTCCGATCTAAACATAGTCTCCTTCTCGATCGGGGCAAATAAGGACTTTTTGGAATCCTTGTGACTAGATCTATTCAGTATAGTCATAAAATGGGAATTACTTAGTGAATATTTTATTGAATTACTTAGTGACATACTTGGAATTACTTAGTCAATATTGATGTGAATTATTTAGAGAATTTTTTAAGGGTTTTATTTGTATTCATATTTTATTTACAATGGACCCGCGACACACAGACGCGGAAGACGAACAGTTCCTGTTGAATATGATTGGCGAAGGTCAAGGAGATGTCCCTGAACAAGCTGATGATGGCAGCAATACCGACATATATTTGAATATGTCCGGTGATGGAATTCAGCCACCATCTATTCAGGATGACGCTGCTGCTGAACAAAGTGCTAATGTACATATCCCAACTATACTTATTTGCAGTGACAATCATATTTTCATCTGAATCTATATGAATACTATGAATGTTTTTTTATAGCCGTCTGGATCATCGTCGCAGCAGAAAAAGACGAAGCGAGGCCCAACAAAAAAACTAGAAGGGCAGTTCATTATAACGGAAGCTGGTCCAGATGGCGAACCGATCGCTCCAGAAGCTGCCGCCAAAAAATTCATAAGACAATCCGGATGTATTGTCAGTGACCACATCCCGATCAGCTTCAGGCTCTGGAAAGCTTCCAATCCAAGTGAGGAACGGGATGCGGTACCCGAAAGAGAAAAAGAATGGTGCTGGCGTGAGCTTAAGAAAAACTTCACGGTTCCAGTTGAATGCGAAGAGATATGCAAGCGGTGGACCCTGAGTAAGATGGCCGAACAGCTGCAATCATTCAAGAAAATTTTGACGAAGAAATATATCAAGACCGGGACCACACCCGTATTTACCGGCGAGATCGAAAAGCTCAGGGGTCACTGGGATGCATTTGTGGAATGCAAGTCTTCAGAGCTTGGGCTTCAGAAGGTGCAGAAGGTCAAAGACAACGCCTCGAAGAAAGTGTACCATCACACTCTAGGCCAAGGAGGCTACAAGCTTGCAATACCCAAATGGGAGAAGATGGAGCAGGATCTGCTTGACAGAGGCATCCAACCTGCGACCATGAACTGGCCTGAAAGGTCAAGGACCTAGTTTTATGGTCACGGGGGAAGCTTGGACCCATTGACTGGTGACTGCATCTTTGGGCCAAACATCCAGCGAGCAGCCCAGAGACTACAGGAGGCCATACAAGCAGCGGCCGAGGGAACATTCCAGCCGGATAGAGAGAGAGACGAGCTGACTTACGCCCTTGGGAATCCAGAGCATCCGGGCCGCACAAGAGGCAAAGGGATGGTTCCGTGGAAGTATGGGTTCAGGGATTACATTGAATCATATAGAAGCCGGCAAAGAAGAAAGAATGATGAGCGGGAGCACTTGCGAAGGCTAGAGGAACGGCTCATGTCACACGATCAAAGACTGGATGAAGAGGTTCAACGCCAAGTGGCCATAGCAATGAGCCAGCAACAGCAGGCGCAAACAGTGCCTCCAGAGCCTAATGTCGCAGCCGATCATCTGTCTCAGCGGAAAAGCAGCTACGCTTCCACAGACGTCGCCGTCGCTGAGCCAACGGGGATCCAGGCCGTAGTTGAAGCGACGGCCCCGCAGCGATTTCCAGTGGATGAGATCACCCAGCGGACACCTTGTGACCTGCAGACTGCCGTTAAGAACTTAATGTTCACTGTTGCATACAGTACCGCCATGCCAACCCAACCAGGCGACGTGTACCACGGGCAGCAAATTCCGCCAGGATACATAAGAGTTTGTGTGGAGCAGGTGTGCTAGGGTTGGGAGATGCTCAAGCTTGATATTTCTAGAGGCGATGGGGAGAGGACACTAGCAGAAGCCATTCATGGCTACATCCTATGGGATAAGCGCTACATTGTCCTAAAGTCGGATGATCAAACACCAAGACCGGCATCTCAGCATGCCTCTCCAAGGCCAGCATCTCTGCAAAACTCCCCAAGGGCAGCACTGTCTCAGCAAGGTTCACCGGCACATTCTACATCACCATCATCTCATGCGCCGATGAACACTCAAGCGTCACCGTCGCCTCCATGTTCACCCCCTCTGCCGCCGGCAAAGAAGCAGAAATGGCCGCCAGCAAAGAAGGTAGCTGCACCGGCTAAGGAGCCTCCAAAGAAGAAGGAAAATGAGAAGAAAACCAAGGAGGCTCCTATTAAACCCTGGGACAAGAGCCTTGAAGAATGCGATCGGATAACTCAAGAAAGAGTTAAAGAGCACTTCAAGCCAAAGCCGAAGCCAGAGCCCGAGGATGTGATAAATCCGATAGATTTGAAATTTTTTAAGGGAATGTGCGAAGCAAATAAGAGAAAATTCATTCCGAGAGACCCCCCTTCAGACTACGAACGCACAATTATCAAAACTACTAAGAAAAAGAAGAGACAATCAAAGTCGTCGTCGTCTGACGTTCCACAGCTCGGAGCCCAAAAGAAACAATCAATAGAGCCTCTCGTAGTGGGACAGACGACGCAAGAACAAGACTTTGTTACATTTTTGAAAGAATCAAACCTGATGGCGGCTCAGATTGCAGGGGGAGAAGATATTCCAAAGGCCGATGTGGTCGTCAAATGGACGTATGAGATCGGCAAAACTCTTGTACCCCCCGAAGTAGTGTCCGTGCTTCAAACGCAAATGTATAAGCTGAACCAGCACTACATGCGTGCGATGGCCAATTGTATCTTCATGCAGGGCGCAAAGATTAAAGATGACGATTTCTTACAGGGGGAGGCCATTATATGGATAAACTGGGAAGAAATTTACCAACTATTCCATCAGGAGGCCTGTAACACCCGGTTTATAAAAGAACATAAACCGAGCAATCATATACGTGCCAGGATCAAGTCACACGTATATACAACAGAATGCACAGTATATCACAGCACATATCACGAATAAGACATAATAAATCAAAATACGAATGTTATTTATTACATTAATGACAAAAATGTCTGATACAGCGGAAGCGAAGTACAAATACGATAAAAGAACTCTCCGAAGCTGAACAGGGCGCCACAGGGACGTCGACTGGGAGACGAACGCCTAGAAGTCCTCGAAGTCTTGGTAGCGCTGAGCGAACTCCCTCGCGTCGGCAGGAACTGAGCAGCAGTAGCGTATCCCAAGAGGAAAAAAGTATAGAAGAGGCAAGAGTGAGTACACAACTTGTACTCAACAAGTATAACACAAACTATGAGGCTCTAGGTTGGCTGACTGATTGCATTAGCTTTTAAGTCTTGGCAAAATTTTATTAAAGCTATTTACTACAAGTTGATGAATTACCATAAACCCAGTTACATAGTAATTAATCAAAATTAATCATGTTACTACTGAGAACCAAACCAAAACCACCAAGGTAAACCCCGAGAGGCACCCCCTCAGAAGGAAGGAGCTAACCCCACTAATCAAAAGGAGGATCTGAGCCGCTCATGACCGTGAGCACGGCTAGTATACCAGTTTTACACTCTGCAGAGGTTGCACATCTTTACCCACAAGTCGTGAGCTACGCTAGAGGTTCATCACACTTCCTTAGGTGAGATGACTAGCGACTCACTACGAGGCCTTTACAAAGAATCTCGTTGGTAGGGAGTAACCGCGAGGGTGGATCAGTGACTATGGAGCAGGTCTAGTGAGCGTCAAGACACGAAGCACAGACGAGGCCACTCAGCACGAGGGACATAGAAGCTTACCGCCCCTGCCCCGCAGGTAAGTTACACTAAACCAAAAAGATCTAATTATTACGCCAAGTCTATCCCATTCTAGCCTTGTGGTAGCGCTGTTGTCCCAGGTTGTAGCTCTATGAACCGGTCCTTATGGAGAGTGGCCAACCAGGCAGTAAGCACTGTGCTGGCCCCCTAAACCATGTTTCTAACAAAAACCAATTTTAACGAGACGTGAGCCACCCAAGCACGAAGCACAGAGGGCCACTCTCAGAATTAAGTTCAAGTAAACCATTAATCAAATTAATTAAAAAGGACCAGAGTGTGTTATAGCGCAGCAACCTAGCACAACTAACCAAATGCAACCCAAAGGGATATATAAAGGATATAAAGTGGCTAGGGCATTCCTTATAGGCATACAGTATTAAATGCAGTATGAAAATGTATTTAAAGTGATAGGTTGTTCATGTTACACTTGCCTTCCTCAAACTGTTCCTGCTGCTCAAACTGCTCGGAAGATGGCTGCTCCGGGTACTGGTACTGGGGCTCCTCAGATGGATCAACGTCTACTCACGAACACATGGCCAAAACAATGCACAATAATAAGCATACAAGCAAACACTAATAAAAACTAAGAAATAGTACATCAATACATAAAAATAGCACACTAAACTAGTCTAAAACTATTCTACGTGTTACAACGATCGCGTGGACATAAAGATCACCTAAAACGGAGCTAAAACGCAATTTCTAGGCTAAAAACAAGTTCTTGGGGCTTATCTGCGAGAAAACTAAGGTTCCAGGTGGGTTTTCTGCAAAAACCGAGGGCCTAAACGTAATTAAACTATAGATCCAGGGTCTAACTCACAAAAACACCAAGGCTGGATGGCGGGTTCTATTTCTAGGAAGCTCAGGGGGGTCCTTGCAAAGTTTTGGGCCTAACTGCAATTAGTTTTGAACTGACTAGGAGCACGGGTTGAATGTGAAGAAAGGCAGGGGTTCTTTAGCAAAAACACCGGGCGGAAGCGGTATGCGCCGATCTGCGCCGTTGGATCTTGATCGCGCGGCTCGGGCGAAACAGTACTCGGCTTCTAATCCAGGGCGCCGATCTCAGATCGAACGGCCGAGGGCTTCTGGGCGAGCGGGAGGCGGCGCAACGCGCCGGCGGCTCTGTTCCGCGGCGGCGCGGGCTGAAGCTCGCCGGAGTTGGGCAAAACTAGTGCTCCGGGGCTCGATTCAAGCAGCGGTTTGGCCCAGGAGCATGAGCACGGCATGGCTAATCCACTGGTGGGCTCAGGAAGGGGCTGCATCAGCCAGGGAGGAGGGCCGGCGGTGACAGGCGGCTTGGGTTCGCCGGCGTACCGTGTTCTGGGACCTAGAGCGCGCATTAGGGCCTACAAGCTAGCACAAAATGATTAGGAGGTCCGGTCGATGCTCACCGGGCGGGACGGTCGGGGAAGCTGTGCAGAGGGCGCGACGGGGCGTCCGGCGGCGATGTTGGTGCGGAGCGCGGGGTGGTGGCGCTGCAGGGCCTGCTCCGGTCTAATTTCCGATCAAGTGGCACGGAGAGGTACGGGACGTCGAGGCGCAGCGGGTGCGGGGGTCCTGGCGGCTCGGGACGCAGCGGAAGGGCGGGTTCGTGGTGGCGCAGAGCTCCTGCGCCGGTGAGGCAGAGCGGCGGCCGCGGCTAGGGTTTGGAGTTTGCGCTGCGGGATGGGAGGTTGGGCACAGGGTCCGCGGGGTGTTTAAAGAAGGCGCCGGGGATCTTGGGGAGGCGCGCCCATCGTGATCCCGGCGGGGATTGCGGCACGGCCGTTGCAGCGCGGTGAAGACGGAGGTGGGGGATGACAGGCGGGCCCATGATGGTCAGTGGTGGAGACGGGGACGCGGGCGAGCGTGCGGTTGGCGTGGGCCGAGCGGCGGGGAAGGCGAGCTGGCGCTCGGGTCCGATGCGCGGGAGGAGTGGGGGCAGGCCGAGGTGCGGGAGCTGGGCTGTGGGAGAGGGAAGTAGGCCCGTGCGGGGAAGTGGAAGGCCGCGCGGGCTGAGCGGAAACGCGTGCTGGGCCGCGCGCGGGCAATGGGGGAAAGAGCAGCTGACGCATGGGCCAAGGCTGTCAGTGGTGGGGGGGGGGGGGGGGGAAACGACGCTCTCGCGGCTGGGCGCGCTGGGCCGAACGCGCGTGCGGGCCGGACGCGGGGAGCGGGACGCCGGGCTGGCCTGAGCGGGGCACGCGCGTTGGTTTGGGCCGAACGGCACGCGGGGCAAGCCGGGGCGCTGAGCGGGGAGAAAAGCGGTGCTGGGCCCAAGCAGAGAGAGAAGGAGCCGGTTTGCTGGACTGAAATGGAAGGATGGGCGGGCCGTGTGGGGAAAGAAGGAGAGAGGGCTGGGCTGGATCGCGTGCTGAGGGCGTGCTGCTCGAGCGGGTGAGAGGGACGCGGGCACACGCGTGCTGCGGAACGGCGCCGGTAGGTGGGGCCGGAGCTGTCAGCCTCGGGCGGTCGGGGACGGAGCGACTCACTGCGCGGGGTGCGGCTGAGCGGAGAAGCGGGCCGGGCGGTGCCGTTCTGGGCCGGGAAAAAGGGAAACGGGCCGCAGGGAAAGAGGGAGCCGCTGGGCTTTGCGGGTGGAAGCGGGCCCGAGGGGGAGAGGGGAAAAAGGATGGGCCGCGCAGGGTTTTAGCTGGGCCGGTTTAGTGTGGGGTTTGGGTTGGGTTGAGTTTGGTAAGGGTTTCCCTTTCTATTTCTTTTCCTTCTCTTTTCTACTCTAGCTCAAACAAATCTATTTGAATTCAAACAAAATTGGAATCCAAAACCTTACTCACTCAAACAAATAAAACAATGCTCCAGCATGAATGCACAAACATGTTAACCCTATGATAAATTTTAATTACTTGAGGATCAAAATTAGATTACATGGGAGTCTAAACTCAATAAACCTTAGAAATTTAATTAAAGACAATTAAATTTGTTATTAAATAGGAAATTTAAATTAGGGTGTTACAAGGCCCTCGACATCTCTATGGTCGGCTTGTGGGTTCTGTAAGTATTTTACTCTCCTTACGTATTGTTTTGCATGATCTCAACATACTGATCTCTTGATTTATTCAGTATCATGTAGAATGGAGATACAAACTTGCAGGAGAAAGGGATACTCTCACCTCGGCTTCATCGACCCAATTACTTGTAATTGGAGGATTCTACGCGACAATGCCGATGAGCTATACCAAAACTTGTTCAAGTACATAAGCGTTCATCACAACAAGCAAATGATATTGTTTCCTTACAACTTTGCGTGAGTGATTCCTTCCGTCTAACTCTTTCTATTCTGTAATCGAATTGTTTAAACCTTAACTACCAAGAACTGCCTCCGTATAATCTTGCAGTGAACACTGGGTCCTAATTGTCATAATTCTCGAGAAGAGCCTACTCGTGGTTGTGGACTCATTGAGGAGACCTCCAGAACAATACGAAAATCTTCTTAACATGATGAAAAAGTAATTCTACCACTACTCCGTTGATGACTGATAATTTGAATCACTTTGTTACTTGACTATAATTATTCTAATCATGCACAGGATTTGGAAAGAATTCGCTAAAAATCATCCAGGCAAATTTGACAAGGAATTGAAGATCAAGACAGATTTTGCGGTACGCATTTGGATGATTCGTTGCACGATTCATTAGTTTTATTATATATTCATGTAAATACCTGATAATTTATTCTCTCTTAAAGTGTATGAGGCAGAAATAAGACACTAATTTATGCGCATACTATGTATGCGAGAACATCCATGGTCTGGTAGGTCCTCCAAAGGGCTGGACAGATTGGGAGGAGGAAGTAAGTAAAAAACTTGTTAATATTTGAACTCGTATTTTAATTAGTCGAAATTAATTATTCCTTTTTTCCATAGGTCGAGGAGATGCGCGCTAAACTCATACTAGAGGAAAAGATTATGGTGATTCAAGAACAATTCTCCGGATTTATTGTTGAGCAAGTCCTCGATCCAAAAGGCGAATTCTACTATGATGGAATATCTAATATTGACAATCGCAGCAAATATGATAATATACGCGTATATATGTAATTAAGAATGAATATACCTATGTAAATATATATGTGTGTATGTATTAAATTTCTATTTATGAGTATGTATGCATTATATATATAAGCACTCCAATAATATATATGTGTATATATATATTTATATAATATTGGTCCTAGACATTTTTATATGTAAAGGAATTCACATGTATAGATATGTGTATACATATATATATAAGTGAATTAATTTATATATGAAAACTATCTAGGACAAATATTATATATATATATATATATATATATATATATATATATATATATATATATATATATATATATATATATATATATATATATATTAGTGGAGATCATACACACTGAATTCCAATACATAAGTTTAATTGAAATGCAAAAGTATAATTGAAATAGAAAAAGAATTGAAAAAAGGAAAACATGAAAAAAATGAACCTTTTGTCCCGGTTGGTAACACCAACCGGGACAAAAGGTTGCGCCAGCCACGTGGGCACTGGCTCCCCCTTTTGTCTCGGACTAGCGTTCCTGGTTGGAAAACCGGAATAACAGGGGTTTCCCAATCGGAACAAATCAATGTTTTTGTAGTAGTGGATGATACGGCTGCTGCTTTATTTTGTCGTGGACAGTGAAATAAAGGCACAACGCAGAGGCTAGGAATTGATGAACACGTACTCGATCGCCAAGACTTGCGAAATGCATAGGATCGGAGGGTTGATGCTAGCCATCACCAGCGGCACAAGAGGTACTATTCCACCTCTCAGAGTACGAGTGACATCCGGAAACTAAAGATGCAGAAGATAACCCTGTTACAATGATTGTAAAGTATTAGAGGATACTTTCAGGTACTTTTTCCATAAATTTTTCTGGCCCGTTGTGTAAGAAAGGTATTTTCAAAATTTCAATTAGTAGTATTTGATCCCACAATTTTGTACCACTAGGTACTTTTATTCAGTACTTCCTACCTTCCTTACGATTCTGTCAGATGGACGACTCTCATTTTTTCAATCATTGTAAAAATTCACGAATAAAAATAACAACCATTTTATGAATGTTTGTGGTGATATCCAAATTTTAAATATTATACGTCACTATGTAAGAAAGGCTCATAGGAGACGCGGGTAAACACACATAGGAGACACGGTGTTTTTGCATCTCAGAATTTGCGTCTCCGATGTGAAGTTATAGGAGACGCATTTCAGCCGCGTCTCCTATAACACACAAGATAAGAGACACGTGTAAACTGCGTCTCCAAAATGGGTTGACAAGAGTCTCTTACACACTACATTAAAGACGCGCTTAACCGCATCTCCTATGTTGTCTAGAAAACGTCTCCAGTGATTGGTACCAGAGACGTTGAAAATGACCCGCGCCTCGTATTGTGCAAGTCATAGGAGACGCATTTTATATACAAGCGTCTCCCATATTGATTGTTATAGGAGACGTGTTTTTTAAACACGCGTCTCCCATTTTGATTGTTAAAGGAAACAATTTTTTTAAACACGGGTCTCTCATGTTGATAGTTGTAGGAGACGTGTTTTTTAAATACGCGTCTCCCATATTGGTTCTTATAGGAGACACATTTTTTAAACATGCGTCTCCCATATTGGCTGTTATAGGAGTCTCATTTGTAAGCACGCATCTTCTTTGATTGTTGCCATAGGAGACGCTGATTACTACCCTTACGCGTCTCCTATGACATTTGCCACACAAGCACAGAAATTCAAGCAGACACATCACACGACACAAGCAGAAGATCTTCAACATTCAATATATACATCAATATATATATATATATATATATATATATCACAAATTACATCTAGTTCACAATTGCATCCAGTTCAACATCACATAACATCCATCTAGTTCACAATTGCAGTTTAACATTGTTTCTCAAGAACAGAAATGACAGCAAGAATATCTCAATCAGATTAGGCCCTGGGTTCCTGCAGTGGAACTCTCCCTTTGGCAAGATCACCTGATCCAAGATGAAGGAGCAGAGCTTCTCTCGAATGGCTTGCAGATCATCGATGCTGAGGGCGTTGGCCATCACTTCGAACTCCTGATTTGGAAGAACAAAAAAATTCACCAAGGAGAAATCTCAAAACTAAAATTCAGTTTGTAAGGCATGCAAGAAAGAGCCATCACATGTGTCTTAAATTGGGAGTTATACCTCTGGTTCACCTTGCATACTTAGTAATTCCATTGCTTTCACCATGTGATGGATGACATAGAACCCACATGCAAGGCCAGCAGGTTGCTGGTGGCACTGCAAAAAAATAAATAGAACAAAAATAGTAAAAGAAAAGAAACTACACACAAATTCATGAAAGAACATAAGAAGGGCATGAATAAAAAAAAGTGCATTCTGAAATTAATTCCCAGTTATGACTAATTCAGAATCAACTGTATTTCTTAATCATAACATGATTACCGGTCTAATTTTATTATACTGCAGTCCATAGGAATTGAAATGACAAGCTTCCAGCTAATTAACATGCATGGATCTTGGTGAAATATGGATGGACACTATTTCTACAAGCTAGGATATATATAGTATATGGTAATACATATGACAATTTTTTGCATTGTATACATAGTCATGATATATGGATGTATATTTCTGCAAGCAAAATTAACAACAGTTGGCCATTGGGGGTAATAAACTTTGTACAGAACTCTCCCCACTGATAACCTGCACAATGCTCCAGTCACAAGAGATACGAAACCGGAGATCACCACAACAAAAATGAATGCCTTGCCACTGTACAATGGGGGGGGGGGGTGGGGGTAGAAAAATGTTTCACCGCCACAACCATTCCGACCGTGGCATCATGCCCATCACACCTCACTACTACAGAACCTTTCATTAGTCCCGGTTCCCAACCAGCTTTAGTCCCGGTTTTCTAACCGGGACTAGCCAGTCGGGATAAAAGGGGTTTTAGTCCCGGTTTTCCAACCGGGACTAGCCAGTCGGGTTAAATGTATGTACCCCTTTTATCCCAGCAACCATTCAATCGGGATCGATATGATTTTTTGGAATGAAAAAAAATCTCATCTTCCTCGCCACCCCTGCAGCTTCGTCTCGAGCTCCACATTCTTGACCTCCAACTCCACCTCGACCGCCATAGGGATGCAATCAAATCGAGAACAAATACAACAAAAGGATTCACATCATATGAGTTAAATTTGATTCATTGTAGAATAATTGTTTCACAACACATACAACACATGAGTTCGGATTGATTCAGAGTACAACATCTATTTCACAACAAACTCCCAACTGAATCATTCACAAACACGAATACGAATCATTGACAAACACAACACGAACTCATCTGTAATTTCTCACCGGCTAGGCCAGGTGCGCGGCCGTTCGCCGCTGACTGCGGACGCCGCTCGCCATGCTAGAGCCACCCGAGATGCCGCACGCCGAGTAGCAGGTCCGCGCCACCACCGTGTGCCGTGCAGCAGGTTCGTGCCGCCGTCCGCACTGTGCAGCTTGCTGCGAGCGCTGCTCGCTCGGTACTTGAGCTTGCTGCAAGCTTCTTGCTTCCGATCCGGCCGGCCCCGCTGCTTAATCCAGCTCTGCTACCGCATCTCGCCTCAAGCGCTGCTTGCCGCTGGCCGCGAGCGCCGCTCGCTCGCGACGCGAGCCGAACCGCCGCCGTGCCCGAACCCGCCTCCGGGTGCTTCGCCGCCTGCTGCGCGCCGCTCGGCCTCACCGCGCCGCTTAATCTCTCCGGCTGCGCAACTAGAGGAGGAAGAGAGGGAGAGGGAAGAGGATAAGATAGAGATGAAAGGATAGGAGAGATCGATATGAGAGATGAGAGGGATATAGACAGGGCCGTACGCGGAAGAAAGAAAAAAAACTAGTAAAAGGTTTCGGTCCCGGTGCAAGACTACAACCGGGATAAAAGCACCACTTTTGATCCCGGTTGGTGCCTCCAACCGGGATAAAAGGCCCCGCGGCCCTTTTGTCCTGGTTGGAGCCACCAACCGGGACAAAAGAGGGGCTTTTGGTCCCGGTTGGTGGCTCTAACCGGAACAAAAGGCCCCTGTCCCCCGCTGGCCCGGCTAGCCGTTGGATCCGGGACAAAAGCCACCTTTTGTCCCGGGCCCAAAGGCAGCCGGGATAAATGGCCTGGAACAAAGGCCTGTTCTGTAGTAGTGCCTGTTGGAGTCGGATGCCATAGCGAGCAGAAGGATGCGAACCATGATGCTGCAGCTGACCTTCCTAAACAGATTTGATCTTCTTCCTTCCCATGAGCAACAAATTTTAACTGACACTATACCTTGCAAAGAAAGAATGATGGAACAAGACTGTTTCCGTCCCTAGCCTGTATAGTTAATCGAGTTACCTTGATAGGAACATATATTGTTTCAGTTGCAGGCTTATATAGCATCGTCAAGTACATAAGTAGTTTTCTCTCTTGCTTGGAGTCCAAGATGAATTGTCTTTGGAGATTGGAGGTAAACAACCTCAAGCTAGTGAGAAAAAGGCCTGGAGAAGGTCACTCTCATAAAAACACAGCCTTGTTCAAAAGTCATGATCTTGAACAAGAAGATGCTACCCATCATCGGTGAGTGACGTGAGAACCTTCGTTTCCTTGACCAATTCAATATAAAACTAGTTAGTCATCAATTATAACGTGTTTGATTGGGTTTTTTTAAAGCAAAAACTTATGTGGTCAGGTTATCGAACACATTCAAAGAATCATGACGTGTGTAACTCAGGTGGAAACAGCTGCGCACTATCTCTTGCCCTGCAGCCATCTTAGTGTTCTACCTAACTAGCAGGGGCATCCATGGGCCTATGCGGGTTGTGCGGCCGGACAGGGCCCCCAAATTTGAAGGACCCCAAAATATAAAGTATATCTTAATTATGTATAGTAATACAGAAGGCTTCAATTTCGTTAATTTTCAGCTCAATCCGTAGCAAAACGAGATCCAAATTAGACCCAGAAGTTACGCAACGTAATCTTAAAAAAAGAAGTTACAAATTGTATTCCCAATTGTTGATCGCTCGGCGCCAGCCTTACGCGTGCCGCCGCGGCGGAGCTCGACTCGATCACCGACACCATTTTATCTCCTGTCGAGCACTGACACTCATGCCAAGCGGAGGAGGATCTGGAGCGGACTCGCACCTGGTGGTCGCGGTGTCGACTCTCTGATGTCGGTCGCCAAATGTGAGTCTTGATACGCCCACATGCTACAGTCAGTTCTAGACGGCCACAATACTCGGCAGCCTAGACGCAGCTTCCGTTGGGGCCACTAAAGCCTCATCTTAATATTTCGCACTGGGCGCCCGGTTTGGGTGGGACGCCCCTACAAGCTAGCTTGGAGTTTGGTGGCTAAATGTTCACACCTTGAGCTTGAAACTTGTGACTAGCAAAAAAGCATGCAAAATTCAAGTCTAGATTGTTGTGGGATATGATATAGTCAAGTAGAGTTGCTATGATCTTCTCCTACGTGATGGTTGATATCCGTGGAGAGAGAGAGGTCATGGAATGACATGGAGTTTTATTTAGTGTAGAAGCGTAGCATGAGGTGTAGTCGTGTATGTAATCTTGATCATGGGAGTGTGGAATGTATCTCACAAAGGGTCACAACAATT
Organism: Panicum virgatum; assembly: GCF_016808335.1. Lineage (NCBI taxonomy): Eukaryota > Viridiplantae > Streptophyta > Magnoliopsida > Poales > Poaceae > Panicum > Panicum virgatum. Next base: position 25,669,423 of record NC_053149.1, read on the forward strand.
TGACAAAGCTTAATAAGATAAAAGATTGCATATGTGGAAGGTTTCCATTTTTTTATTACATATAGCATTGGATACAAATTTCTTATCACTGAGGACCTTTATTATATTTTTGTATTTTCAAAATTAAATACTGGGGAGATCAACCTTCACCCTGGAGAAGATCATAGCAACACACACACACCCCCCATCAAAAGCCTTATTAGAAATAGGGATGAAAGAGGCAGTCCAATGGACTGGTGAGGAATTATACACATAGAGTGATTTGAGAGAGTTACTTGTGGGGCAAAGTTATTTTTTATTTGAAAACCTTTCAAACAATCCCAAGTTATTTAAGCAGGGGAAAGAGAATCGACTTGATTGAACTACATCAATATAAAAATTGTGGAGAGGGTCATCATCTATGAAAGGGTTGTACCAGAAGAGCTTGCCACGGTCTCTAGTTCGCTATAGTTTTCATCTGTCAGGTGCTTTATGCTTTAACTATCGGGCCATCGCTGTGGTTTCATCTAGATTCATCTACCTGTTATTGAAGACTCATGTTTGTTATACTGGGGGCATCGGCTAGAGCATTAGGAAATATGATTCTGGTAAGAACTCGAAGAAAGACATCAGCTTTGAAAAAGCAGTATTAGAAAAGCCAAGGTGTTGAAGTGATCAAACTGATGGAGTGTTTGATGGATTTACAAAAGTTTCGAAGCATGAAGCTTTCATACTCGAAAACTAGGGGTGGGGCTTGTGTTCACACTAGATTTTGTCGGTAAATCCAATATAATCTGAAGTGTGGATATCATCGGCAACTAGCAAGCATTGGTAGGGACCATACGCGATGAGCAGGCATGCATGCTGATAATTTACAAGGAGGGAATCCTATGATTTGATATCAAGGAAGGACATTGTGGGTGTTCCGTATCACCGGCTAGTAAATTTGTGAGCGCGTCGCTACTTCGGATGGTAATGCAAGGATTCGACATGAGGGTTTTTACTGGTTCGGGCAGAGTGTCCCAAGTCCAGTTCATGCTCTCGCGCTCTTGCACTCAAAGTTTGTAGTAGGGGTTACAAACGGGCGAGAGAGGGAACGGGGCTCCCAAGTCTCTGGTGGAAGACGAGTGTGAATGGGCATGTGTCCGTGGTTTTTCGGCCGGGTTTCGGTCGGGGCTCCTCCATCCCTTTTATAGTTCAAGGGAGTCCGGGGGGGGGGGGGGGTCGGATACAAAAAGGATGAAAAAGTGAGAAAGGGAAAGACTAGGGGGTTGGATGTGTGTTGACAATCGCTTCTTCTGGTTGGTCTGCCTCAGTACGGTCCCTAGTTGCCCATTCCTTCGGCTGCAATCTTCTTTCCCCGTCTTCCACTCCCAGTGATCTTGATAGGTGAAGGAAAGTCGTGGCGTGCTGTAGCCGTCGTCCCATCGCAGGGACACGTGTTGATGATCACTTTGCTGACGGTGCTGGCATTGGTAGGGGGACGTCCTTCCTCCTACCCTGAGGATGGTCTCTTGTCCTTAGAGATGACTTCAGGGCGACGGAGGGCGTGCTCCGTCCCATCGGTGAGGTGTTGTCATGTCGGGCTGCTGCCGCCCTAGCCCGAGCTCGTGCTATATTAGGGGCAAGTGGTCTTGTCAGCCCACGCGGGCCTTCCCTAGGCTAAGGATGGTCCTTGAGCCTGTGGCTTGGTCAAGCCATCTCGTGGGCCCGCTCTTACCCCTTCCGCAGGGATCGGAGAAATATTTTCCCGTAGGAGTAGTGTTGGTACGGCGAGAGTTCCTTTATGAGGGTCGGGCGAGGCGGAGGCACCTCCGTGAGTGTCGGTCTGAGGGCGGTGCTCCCCTTGGGGGTCGGCTTCCTAGTGGGCTGGTTGCATCCTCCTCGGGCCGTGCTTATCTTACCCTTATCGGGCCTCTATTGCTTAATCCCGAGTTTTGGGAGTACCCGTTACCTTTACCCCCATCAGTAGCCCCCAACCCCCGTCACGCTTTAACTACATTAGCGTGTCAGGGGTATAGTTCTGCACGCAGGAACCACTCCGTGTTTAACGCCATTTGCTTCTTGTGGGTGTGCTCGCGCACCCTCTAGGTGTAGCCCCCAAGCCTCTGATCGAATCGGAAATTCGCTCAGAGGGTGATCTTGCCGCAATGACTTGCCTGGTGACGGAACGGGTCATCCTGACCGGTCGCTCAGTGACGGGACGCATCACTGCCCTCCTGCCCTCCAATGGGTGTGCGCGAGCACACCCAGTGGGTGTAGCCCCCGAGCCTCTGAGTGAGTCAGTGAGTCGTTCAAAGGTTGTAAGCCATCGATCACCCGTGTCAGGCGGTGTTATGCGTCGGCCTGGTCGACCTATCCCATCCAGCCTTGGCCTGCGCCTGGCTCTGACCAGAGCTCACTGTTCGAGGCCTGCCCTTGAGTAGTCATTGCGCGGCACGCGGCTTGGGAGGACCACTGTTCGCCTTGTGAGGCACCGCGCCCCTTGTAGTGGATCGTAGGCCCTTTCCTCACTATAAATAGCAGCCTGTGGGGAGTCTTCTTCTTCATCGAACTCGTCTTGCTTCCTACATTGCTCTTTTATAGAATGGCTAGAATTTCCTCCCTGATTTGTCCACCCGAGGGGGATTCCGGGTCCCCTACGCCTTGGTGTTAGGAGAATGCTTGCGAACGGTGGAGGATTCTCCTCAGGAGGGGGACCATCACTGTGTTCCCCCCTCCACCCACCAGCCAGAGTCGAGGAGTGTGAAGGCTACTTGCCGAAGTTAGGCAAGCCAGGCCATTGTTATGCCTGCCCCCTTGCCAAGCAGGCAGGGGTGTGCCATGCCTCGCTGGTGGCCTTCTTGGTCTTTCCTTGGTGTCAGTCCGGTGACTCGGTGGCCGTGAACCTGACCTGCCATGAGGGTTACAACTGTCCGTCCCACCCGTTGGTGCGGCTCCTCCGTGGCTTCAGATGGGTGCATCAGATGGCGCTGGCGTGGAGCTGCGGACCCGCTACCTCATCTTCCAACTCCATCCAGGAGGCGGCGTGGTTTGGCACTGCGCTTAGTAGCCTCAAGTGGACGGGCACGAGCTCCTCGCTCTGCTGGCAAAGTGGTCGTGCGTCCTGGATGGGTCGTTGTGTCTTCTGTAGGAGACTGGCGGTTTTCCGTGTGGCGACTGGAAGGTCAACGGCTCAGGCAAGGAGGCCTTGGGTCGTCTTCCACTTCATGAGGAGGATAACAGGAAGCTACATTGTCGGAGTTCGGGCCTGCGTCGGTACCACAGACCCTCATCGACAATGTCGCCCGCTTCCTTCGCCACCGGGGGTTTCTCGGCACGGCTGATGCTAGGAGAAGGCTTGCGAAGTGCTAGAAGAAGTCTTGTGACATTCTTTGGCCATGTCCTCCACTTGCACTCATACCAGCCGACGCCTTAGCCCGCTTTTGTTGCTCCCTTTGCGGGGGTAACTGGATTTGGTCCATTGTACCAACTGCTCTCCCAAGTGGAAGCAGCTAGGTTTTATTGGTTGTAACCATCCTCAGCTGATAATTGTAGTTTGCATGATTATTATCTTTTATCAATAAAATCTCTGTTACCATCACTCTTAGCGTCCTTTGATCTTTACTGTTTCCGCTGCGGCGGCTCTTGCGATTCCCGATGAGTCAAGAGGCGCGATGGTGACGGACCTGGAGCTGAGGCACGCCCAGTGGGCCGTCATTTGGTCCCACCAGTGCTGCGCCATCGGGGGCCTCGAAACTGTTTCCACGCATTCACCGACTGTCCTCGTGACGTGCGGGGGGCGCGACGCTCCGGATCTTTCACTGGTTCGAAGCGTCGAGCCCTTCCGCCTATAAACCTCGCCACCCCTCCTCATGTCCTTTTCGATCGTATTCTCGATTCTCAGCCGTGTGACACCCTAGGTGTCTGCACAGTAGAACTGCATTTATTTTTCTGTGCTTCATGTGTTAAATTGCTTGAGCAAGGGTCTATTTTAAAAATATCAGGCCCAGTTGTGTAATTATGATTTGTTCCAGGGTCATCTCTATAGTTTTATTTGAATAGGATGTGTGATTATTGCTTTTGAGGAGGGTTTATTTGAAAAATTTTGTGTAATCATTGCTTGGCCGCAAAATTTACATTTCAGCCTAGATTTGATGTGATTTTGCCTTGAAAAAGACAAAAGTCCTTTGAATTCAAAATCCTTCTTATGTTTTAAAAATAACTCTTCAATCTTTTGTCAAATCAATTTTTGCACAACATCAAAGTTGTAGATCTTGAAAAGTTGAACAATTTCATGTTGGGAACTTTTTGATTTGAGTCCTAGTTTAGAAGTTATTTACACTTTAAAGTAGGGTCCCTAGAATTTTCTGAAATTGCAAAGAAGTCCACCCTTCTTCAACCTCCTGTCTCCCTCTCTGCTTCTCCTCTCACCGGCGCACCGCAGCGCCGCCCGCCGCTCAAGGTCTCCACCGGCCACCTCCTGCTTGTTGGGCGGTCCCACGCGTCGCGCTGGACCTCTCCACCGCCCTTGCCCTCGCGCTAGAACTCTCCATCCCGTGCTATGCGCCCCAGATCGACCTGCTGGCCAACACTTCGTCGTCACCGTGGATAGCACGGGATAGAGCCCCGCCGCCCTCTCTTTCGCGCGCATCGGCACCATAAGAACCCCAGCCTTCCAATCCGTTCGCTCTTTCGCCAGTCCCCTGCCCCAAAGCCAGAGAACGCCGCTGCTGTCCACCCGAACGCCGGCGAGCTCGAAGCTCATCGTCGACCCGCCATTCCAGACCCGCTCCGCCCACACAGACCCCACCTTTAGCTTCGCCTCGCTCTCGCGCAGCTCCCTGACCACCTCTCTTCCACCACCGGAGCACACTCGCCGCCGTTGAACCCCGCTGTCGTGCCCTACTCCACCGCCGACGAGCCCCCTCCGGCCTCCAATCCTCCCTCCCAACCCTTCCATCTGGTGCGCCTCGGTTCCCTGATCCTTCCTGGCCGCTCACCTCTCGCCGCCGGCGATCGCCGTCGCCGAGATCGGGGGTCAAACTTCCCCCTCCCTTCTCTGACCATGGCCAGGGACCCCATTTGAAAAGAAAAGAAAGTTCCAGGGGCTTTTGTGCTAGATCTAGGGGCTATTCTGTAAAACTAGTTTAAGTTTTCTTTATTTCTTGCTGTGAACTTTGAAAATGCCTAGAAATTCGTAGAAAAATCAGAAAAATACAAACCCAAATGTTTTGGAATACATGTTACAATAACTATATGTTTTGTTACATCCATATCTTCAGTTTTAGTCTGCATTTTAATCCAAGAAAAAGAATATATTAATTAGGCTTTAATTGTTCTAGGAGTTGTACTCAGTAACTATCTGTGATTTTTTGCTAACATGTGTCTTGAAATGTTACTAGTGCCTGGTAAAAATTTGAACCCTTTTTGACATCATTAACTAGGTCAAAGTTTCAAGATTCCTATATCTACTAGCTTTGCTAATGTATTTGTGCTGGTAGAACTATTAAAGTTCTGTGTGTGAAACCTTTTCTGTGCATTCATGTCACTGAAACCTTGCCATTGTGAAAGTTTGAGAAATTTTAAATCTGCTTAAATATATCTTTGATTTAATGCTTGATAAGTAGACTTTAATTATGGAAAATAGTTTCTCTTCATGATAAATCATGTAAATATTTCTGAGTGTTCATGGTGAATAGCTCAGGTTGTCCATGAAGTTTGAACACCAGATCATGACCAGAACAGAAGTTAAAAATGAATCTTGATGTGTTAATGCAAGTTTTGTTCTTTTTATCAGAATTAATTCCTTGTAGATAAAATCATGAAAAATTTACACCAGCTTAGCTAACACTTTGTTGGTTCCCTGTTAAATTTATATCTTCTTATTTGCTCTATTTTAACCTGTAGAATTTAATCTTTTTATAGGTGCTGTTTTAGTGAATGATTTATTATGAATAATTGGCCACATGAAATGGCATGAAATTTTTTGGGTAGATTGTTCTTTATACTGTCTGTTAGAAGTAATTTTTCTGCATTTAAATGTTAGTTGTATACTGAGTTGCTTAATTACTTAGCAAACCATGAGTTACATGCTATATGAACCATTAAAATTTACTTTGTGAATTTACTCAAGTTGTTTTGTGAGGTTAATCATGTTACTTTGTGTAGTATAAAATGTTAAATAACTACTCTATAAACGATTGCCCATATGCTTTTATGTTTGTTAATTGTTAGACTACAACTTTATTGTGAAGTGTGTGTTTATAATATCGTTTCTTGCATCACATATATATACGACTGTTCTACCGGACGGAACATACGAGCTGATCCAGGAGTCGGAAGGAGGTGATAAAGAAGCCCAGGTGAACGCTGCTATACTGACTGAAGACCCGGACCAAAGCCCGGAAGAGCCCAAGGCTAATCTAGCTAGCGACTACCGCGAAGGCAAGCCCCGGACATGACCCAATATTTCAAATTATACAACTTATCATTATTACTTATTTGTGCATTTACAGTTCTTAGGAGTTGAATTGAAACCCTAGATGCATGATCCTAGGAACCTATGTACTGAACACTAGACTTGAGTCCGAGAAATTGCTATGCTTATAGACCGGTAAAAGTTGAGTGATTGCCTGTCACTCGCGAAATCTATAGGAGTTGCTTGTTTACTTTCTGCAATCAATATAAGGACGTCGGACGGGGTCATGTTTGATATCATGACCTTGGTTGAGACCCCGTCTGTGTTGCTGAAATATGCTAAGGTCGCGGTGTGTGGTAGCGGTGGTTATGTTTTTGAACGTACTAGCCACATGCCGTAAATATGGTATGTGGTAAGCCTAGTAGCCGATCGGACCGGAGAGTGGATATACCTTTCACTCTCTCTTAGAGATAGGTTTTATTTATGTTTATGTTGCGCAACACCACGGGTGCAGGGAGGAAGTTGGTGCCCTATAGTCGGGGAGAGTGACCCTATCCACAAGCCGGAATGAAAGGTAAACGGTTGTTTGGGAATGACCCGTCGGTGTTCCAAACGTGTGTGTTGGGTCTGCCTGGCCAGGTTAACAAATTCGATTCGAATCGTCCGCTTCTCATGGTTTGGGACTACTTGATCACTTTGCCACACAGAGTAATAAGAGCAATGTTATTATGATCAATCTTGATGTTTGAGTAAAGTTCTACCATGGTTGATTAGAATTAGATGCTTACATAGAATGGTTAATCAACTAGAATTTTTGAAAGCTAAAATATGAAATTAAGGACCTATTCTTTGTTGCTTTTCAGCAAAAGAAAACCAGAGCCTTACAAAACCCTGCATAGTCTAGCTAAGTGGACTAAGTATATCCGTTGACGGTTAAGTCTTGCCGAGTATTAGTATACTCAGCCTTGCTGTTGAAACCTTTTTCAGGTATGAGTTTTGAGGACCAGATCACTAGTTTGACCTATCCCTGCTCTTTGCCTGCCTGCTGGTCCGTAGAGTGGGATCCGTCTTCGGTCGGCAATGACCCCGACGAGTGATACCTTGCTTGGGCTAGCTTGGTATCCTTTTATGACGTGTTGTAGCCGTCGTGTTTTCTTTCCGCTGCTTTGACTCTGAATTTTAAACTTATGGCTTGTATAATGTTTTATTAAGTTTGGATCTATAATAAGTACTTTGAAACTTGTTGTAATAACTACTATGCCTGTGTTGTAAAATATGTATGGTTGTAATATCTCTGGACTCGCCTTCGTGCGGGCTATACTTGTTCGATCCGAGAACCGGTGGTTGTATCGGGACGTTACCCGACAGACCAAGAATTGTTCCGTTTGAAGTGCGTTTGAGTCGATGTTGCCTTTATGGTGATGGCCAGCGCACTTGAGCCGGGATAATTCAGGTGGTTCTGCCACAAGCCGGAGCCTTCCCTCATCTCTCGCAATCCTCTTTCCCATGGCTGGCAGCAAATGCCTTTGCGTAGAGAGCTTAAGCGGTCACGGTCACGCCTCACCTCCCCAGATCCGGTCTCCTACCGGGGCATCTCTAGCTTTGGTCGTCCCGATGACAAAGGTGGGGCCGTCTGTCCGCCCTAGGGCTTAGCTGTCGTCCTCCTCGTCGTCAGCGAACCACGACGAGGGCCCTCATCAGGACATTCGAGACCTGGCGTGGGACCTCACCGAGGCCCGCAAGCGCCTCTCGGCATCGAGGATGGAGGTCAGGCGGCTGCAGGCTTTTAACGCCGACCTAACATCCGACCTCGCCACCCTCTCCGAGGCAGCGGTGAGGGCACAAAGCGAGGCCGGCCGAAGCCCAAGCTAAGGCGAGGAACCTAGAGAGGGACCTTTCCACAGCTTGTTGCGAGGCCGCGAATGCGGGTCTCCGCTTCGATGACTTGGAGAGTCGTTGCGATGCCCTCAAGCGCGCAGTGTTTCGTGCCGTGAACCTGGAGCACATTTTGAGTGGCGAGCTGGTCTACACCTCCACAGCCTCCCGTCTCAGGTGTGGGGGGCGGTAAGCCTAGGCACCCATCGCGGCGCCGCTCTAGCGCTTGCCGCGGTGCAACTTATGTCCGGCCGTGACCTCCGTCAGCTGAGGCCCGGATTCCCGTCGTCTTCAACCCCGGCGGGACGCGAATCACTTGTCGATGATTTTGGGCGTGCCGCCACTCATATCGTCGCCGAGATTGATGTCACCGAGGTCCTTCGACAGGCGAGCGGCGACCAGTAGTGGCATGCTTAACCGACCGGCGGGTGGAGTTCGCGGAGGATGTCGGCTCGGCCAGCCTTGCGTGAAAGGGAATTGTTGGCCTTAGGTTCATGGTGAGGCCACGAACCCCGGGCCGGGCTTTCCTCCGTCGACTAGTGGTGGTGCGCACTGCCGTCCCCGGACAAGGATAAACATTTTTTTAAGCTGATGTATGACTCTGCGCGGCCTGTCCATTAGACTTCTATGTATGGGCGTATTATCGTGCATATGTGTATGCGCATTCTTTTGGTCGTTTTCTTTTCCTTCATCGAGCGGCCCTGCACTATCTGCGTTTCATTCTATATTAGTTTACACACCGAACCTCCTAGGGTTGTATTCAGGGTCGGACGGGGCGGCCCCACCCATTCTTCGATCCCGCGTTGGATCTCTTTTTCGCGATGCCGACCCCCGGGCCCCCATCGGTTGGGCAACCGGCCGGGGGTCGTTTCGTCTTTATGGTGGTTAACCCTTCCATGCATTTCTTTTGCTCGAAATGGGAGGGCCGAGCCAGACCGTACTTTCCATCGGAGGTCGAAGCACGGGGCTCATGGAGCTGCTATCAGGCGAGTCTAAGTGAGGCCCCGACCCCGTGCGGGGGGGGGGGGGGTCGGATTGAGTCGGCTCGCAACTAACCGCAGAAACTCTTGGTGTCCGACAGTCATAGCTACCAAGGTTGTTCAACCAACCCCAGCAGCTCGTCGTCTTCCTTCGAGGGAAAACACGGGTCAGGATCTCATCAAGACTTAGATGCAAATCTGGAAGCCTAGATCGCCCTCTTGGGTGTCCAGGTAACAGCCGTTGGGGGCCCTTCCGTCATTGCCCCTCACTCAAAATGGTGCCTTGGGCAGCCTCGAGCCCATGGTTGGGCTGGCTTTCGAACCCTAAGGCATTAACGGGCCAACCGGGCCTATTTCGGGCCCGGGCCCCCACTTACCTGTGGTGAAAGCGGTCATTTTGACCGTTCGGCGTGGTTCTCCTCGTGACACATTTATGGGCTCGTGGGCCCCCTACTCCAGCTGGTTCGGCGTGTCCTGGGAGACATTGTAATGGTTCTTCCCATGGAGATTGGGAAGGTGGTTCGCCTTTCCCCTTTACTATGTGACGTAATGGTGGCGAGTCTCTCTCCCTACTTCCTCTGTTCTCGCTAGCTAGAGGGAAAAAAAGGGAAAACCGGAGAGAGGGAAAGAGAGGTAAGGTGAGCATACCTCCTTGTTTCGGCCGTTGTCACTGGCGAGCCCCCATGTCCTCTCATCGTCCTCAAGCCTCTACTCCTTTCTCCATCATGTCCTCCTGGGCTTCCTCCAACGTGACTCCTGCACGCATGAAGGGCCTCGTGGCAAAACGATTGCTGCGCTCCGGCCCAAAGGCGCTCAAATGGATTTTGCACGAAGGCGAACGGGAGCCTAGGCCTCCGTCGGGATATGTGGTGTCGTTCGCCCATTTTCATGAGTGGGGATTCGGCTCGCCTTTGCACGCCTTTTTTTGTGGTCTGCTTCACCACTATGCCTTTTTTGTGGCAGGAAATTTTTTTGCGAAAAACGGGCCTTCTTTGCTACCATAGCTATAGTTTATTTAACTGGTAATTCAAGGGATAGAAACGGCGTAGCTGTTCGATGTTCCACATGTTGGTGAAGGCCTCTCCTTCGGCGGTCTGTAGCTTGTACGTCCTAGGTCGGAGCACTTCCGCGACAATGAATGGTCCTTCCCATGGTGGTGACAGCTTGTGACGATCCTTGCTGCTCTTGCTTTTCCTTCTTGGCGGCGTCCTCCGGTTCCGACCACTTCTTCCGCTCTCCCATTCCCACGCTATCGCCAAACCACCTCTTGGCCAGGCTGCAGTCCTTGAGGAGGTGCTTGATGGGGTAGGCATGGTTCGGGCACGGCTTCTTGAGTAGGTCGTCGAAAAAACAGGGGGAGTCATCCTCTGGGGCCTTGCCTGGCTTGCGTTCCACGGCGGCGACATATTCTCCCCCCTTACACTTGTTGTTCTTCCTCTTCTCGAAATGTCTCGAGGTGCCCTCGCCGGCTGCCTCATCGCGCTTCGCCTTCGTGCCCTGAACGCGGTCAAAAAGTGCGCCCACGGGGTCCTCCGCCATGCGGTGTTTTAGCGGCTGGTGGTGACCCCCGGTGTTGGGAACCGATTCTGTGTCGAGCGACTCCTCCGCAAGCAAGTTGGACACTGATCCTATGGTATAGTTAGCCATCACTACCGGCCCGCCTTCTCTGAGCTTCGCCGCAGACGGCGGCACCAGGGCGCTGCAGTGGCTTGAAGCGGCATTCGGGAGGCCGAACGGATAAGTTTCCGTTGCGGCATTGGACACCGCGTTGGGAGAGAGGGGTTCTTCTCCCGCGAACTACGCTATGATGCTTGTGAATGCGAACACGACTGCACGTATGTCCTCCCAAGCCGAGCATAGGCCCGGGAAGATGTGGAGCTGGCGTTCCTGCTGCGCGCCATCGAAACCATGCAGCCGCTCGCTTGGGAAGACGTCGTCCTCTTGGATGAGCTGCCGTACGTCTCATTCGACCTCGGCGGCGATCCTGAGGCCGGCGCCGAAAAGCAGGGTCTGGATCCGCTCCAGGGTGCCATCGAGGGCGATGATGCAGTAAAGGCTACCGAAACACACACGTGCGTCTGGCGCCCAGTCTCCTATGTGGTCGGCCATCCGAAGCCTGGTGAAGTCGTGCAACGCGCTAGTCCTCTACACGACGCGCCACCAGTCGGTGTTCCGTATCACCGGCTAGTAAATTTGGAGGTCTAGATCCACGCCAATTTGTGAGCGCGTCGCTACTTTGGATGGTAATGCAAGTATTCGACACGAGGGTTTATACTGGTTCGGGCAGAATGTCCCTACGTCTAGTTCGAGCTCTCGCGCTCTTGCACTCAAAGTTTGTAGTAGGGGTTACAAACAGGCGAGAGAAGGGACGGGGCTGCCAAGTCTCTGGTGGAAGACGAGTGTGGATGGGCATGTGTTTGTGGTTTTTCGGTCGGGTTTCGGTTGGGGCTGCTCCCATCCCTTTTATAGTTCAAGGGAGTCCGGGGGGTCGGATACAAAAAGGATGAAAAAGTGATAAAGGGAAAGACTAGGGGGTCGGATGTGTGTTGACCATCGCTTCTTCTGGGTGGTCGGCCTCAGTACGGTCCCTAGTTGCCCATTCCTTTGGCTGCAATCTTCTTTCCCTGTCTTTCGCTCCCAGCGATCATGACGGGTGAAGGAAAGTCGTGGCGTGCTGTAGCCGTCGTCCATCTCAGGGACACGTGTTGATGATCGCTTTGCTGACAGTGCTGGCGTTGGCAAGGGGGCGTCCTTCCTCCTGCCCTGAGGATGGTCTCCTATCCTTAGAGCTGACTTCAGGGCGACGGAGGGCGTGCTCCGTCCCATCGGTGAGGTGTTATCATGTCGGACTGCTGCTGCCCCTGCCCGAGCTCGTGCTATGGCTGGGGCGAGTGGTCTTGTCAGCCCACGTAGGCCTTCCCGAGGATAATGATGGTCCTTGAGCCCGTGGCTTGGTCAAGCCGTCTCGTGGGCCTGCTCTTACCCCTTCCGCAGGGGTCGGACAGATATTTTCCTGTAGCTGTCTTGGTACGGCGAGAGTTCCTTTATGAGGGTCGGGCGAGGCGGAGGCACCTCCACGAGGGTCGGTCTGAGGGCGGCGCTCTGCTTGGGGGTTGGCTTCCTAGTGGGCTGGTTGCGCCCTCCTCGGGCCGAGCTTATCTTGCCCTTATCACTTAATCCCGGGTTTTGGGGGTACCCGTTACCTTTGCCCCCATCAGACATGATCATCAAAAAGCTTTATTAGCAAGGAATCTACAAACACTACTGCAGAAATGGTTTGTAGGGGTGGGCGAAAACATATTTATAGGGCCAGACGGCGTAACCGCCCCTGCTTTTCGTAGCTAAAAATGGTGGTTTGCAAGGGCGGGTTACAAGGGCGGCCCCTGAAAATGCATTTACACGCCCCTGAAAATCGATTTCTACGGGCGGGTGACCCCCCACCCGCCCCTACAAATGCATATCCAGGGGTGGGTGGCTCGCCCCCACCCACCCCTAGAAATAGATTTCAGGGGCGGGTGGTACTAATCCGAAAATTTGTTTAAATCAGAAAATATAGTAAACAATATCAAAAATGATGAAATTTATACCATATGCGTATTATTAAGATAGAAGTCCATACTTATCCAAAAATTATGTATCCATATAGAATGCACGGAAAATGATAGAAGTTCATACATTACAACAAACATCATATGCAATCCATACAACTAGCTATTAGTCCATATTACAACATATCCATACAGAACACAGCGAAATGATACAAGCACACATTGTGCAACGAGGATCTCATGGTGGCGATGGTGTTGCTCCGGTGGGCTGAACGGACTGGTACGCCGGCCTTGCACGTCCAGACTATGTGGGTAAGACTGAGGATGGGCACGTAGTCATGGCATCAAGCACAACTTTCTTGAGTGCTAGCCGCTTCCAGTGTCTTCTCATCTTTGTAATTATTATTCTTTGGAGCTGTAAAGGAGTTGTGTTAGTCAACCGACAGCTAGAAAAGTTCTTTTGTTTTAGTTGGATAGTTGTATACATAAGGAATGGAGTAGTAACTATACCATAGTAATGTTTGGGACATATCTTCATCGTGATTGGATTCTTCCTGGTCGCCCTCCGCAATGTCCAGTGGTTGGGTGTTATCCGATGGTGTGCTCGGTGGTGTCTCCGATACAACGGTGGAACCACTTCCTCGTTAGTCTTGAGGTGCCAAATCTTCTTCTCTAGTCAGACCTGCATGAGAATGCGCATGAGGTAGTGCAGTTTATGGATTGTTTTGGTGCTCAAGTATGTAGTTAGGGGCGATGTATAGACAAGTTGAACCATACATAATTGCAGACGACGTGCTCAATGTCCACCTCCTTGTCTAGAAGTCCCCGCACCTGGTCTCCTTGGGGTTGTGGGTACAGTGTGTATCGCAGTGGAAAGTTGCTCGATTCTGCAAAAAGAGTGACAATTGTTAGAGGGAACAGTGTAACATTAATGGAGCAAGGTTCTTTTGTAACTGCAGTTACCGTTCGCGTTTGCACAGGCCTGGATTGCCTGTGGGTCGCCCGATGGAAGACCATCAGCATGAACCCAAAGTGGCCACATGCTCAAGTAGGAACCCATTGTACCCCCTGCATTAACTCTGCGGACGGCTATATACACAACGCGAGGTATAGCGTCCCTTGGAGCGAATGTGTTTGCCCTAATTGAGAAATCAGATCTCCTCATCGTGAAGGTGACATAAGTTCGCGAAGATTCTAGGTAATGCCATGCGACACTGCACAAAAAGTTGTGGTGGCATTCTAGATAAGAGAAGACTGAGTGGTACGTGATTTCCTTGTGCCCATTGTCGTCTAGCTTGTATCTAGGATTCTAGTGGTATAGACTCATCCAAGTATAATGTAGTGGAACCATAATCGGGCATTCATCCTACGATCGCAAGGACATGGTTCTCAACTTGGATGTATGGTACACTCAAGATGCGACTGGCTTTGTCGTATGATCGGGTTAGCAGCACGTAATCATTGAGATAACATAAGACATTATCTAGCAGAAGCTCTATCCCAGTGTGGTTCAATATCACTTGTTGTAGCTCGATGCGACTGATAGAATGGGGGACTTCTAGTGGAGTATGCGGACATGGAGGAAACTTGGTAATTATTAAGAGGCCGGCAAAAACCTGAGCATGCAAGTTGAACTCTTCTTCCTCAAAGAGTGTCAAGTTTTCATAGTTGAAATGTGCCATCGGTTGGTCACCTGGGGGTAGGGTGGTGGCACGGCTTGGGGTGGCGGCATTGGTCGCCGGGAGCGGTGAGTAGTGGGGCAAGGGGTCGGGGGAGCCGGCGGCGGTGGGCAGGGACCACCACGCGGGAGGAGTGTTGGCATTTCTTAGAGTCGCCACTAGGAGGGGTTAGTTCCTAGCAACGCTGCCAAGGGAATGTCGTGTTGGTATGTCTTAATGTTTACAGAAGGATCCGCAAGCGCACAGATATACCGTTGTAGGATTTCACCCGAAAGTATTTAGGGTATCGTTATTTATATTTTCCCAAGGAATGGCTAGGTTGTGTAAAGATATTTACTAGTTCCATAACCATGACACTTAAGAAGTAAGGTGCAGACTACTAACTATACAGGGGTAAGTGATGAATACAGGATAATCAGGGGTAATGTGACACACACAGAACAGCCAACTCTCATGAATAAAGAATAAACAAGCAAACCTAAGGTTAGTGGGAGCATAGGCACAGATCCTAGTATACTATTCATGTTAGCAAGTAAGTTACGCTAGCCACATGCTTAGGGCTGCAGGTGCCGGGAAATTAGGGACATCGGAAAGAATGACCTGCACTGGAGAACATCCAGTCCCGTTTCATCTTTGCATGAACTCCTAAACGATACCCGAATGTTGGAGAGTACGCTAACCGAGAAGCAGCTTCCCGATGGACCGACAGGGCTGTCACCACCTGCGGTCTACCCCAGTCACACCGTGGAGCACCGTCATATCCGAAGGATCCCGCATACCCGGGCACCATGCGAGGTCACTATCCTAGCACCCCCGGGTCCCCCACCCTTTGGATGGACAGGTAAGATGCTAAAGCAATCCCGAAAGCACAACGAACCGATATCCTTACCTAGATGATCTGGTCTAAGCAAGCAACTAGTATAACTTAATAAAGCACATATCAAGGCTAAGCAAGCTAAGAACATAGCAAGATAACCAAGAACAAACTCAGAATGAATAGCTTAACGAAAGTCGGAATACAAAGCCATACCAGAGGCCGAGGATTGCTCGCCGACCCCGAGGACGACTAGATTCACTAAGGAGATGAAGTACTAGCCTAGGTCCATTACCCTAAGGAGTACAAGTCACAAGAGAGTGTGAGAGAGAGGCCTTCAAGTGGTGTGTGTGTGAGAGAGAGTGAGGGAGGCCCCTTTATATAGTGCTAGAGGTCGGTTCCAGCCCTCAACAAATATGGGAACATTGACAACCGTCTTCTAGAGGATAAGAACGACGTTCCTACCAAAAATCTCCTGGAGAAGCCTCCAGGTGGGGTCAGCCGACCCCTCTTGGCCATCTTTGGCCACCGCCTTCGTCTGGGTTGCTGCCTGGTGGGTCCTGATGTCAGATGGTCGGTGCCGGGGCTTGGTTGGTCGGTTTGGTCTGGTTTGTGGGCCTCCTTTGCATGTGTTACGCAGGACACGATCGTTTGCGACTTTGTCTGCGTATTCGTCGTGTTTTCTTCTTATTCCGGATTTGTGCTCCTGAAATCATAGGTTAGTGATACAAATATGTGAGTAAGAGGTATAGTTTTCCATCTTTTATGAGTATATTGGCGGTCATATTTCGCACTTAACGACCGTCAACAAGCTAGCTTTTTGCTCGTCCCGAGCAAAACAAGGCGCTTGTTGTTGATCAGGAGTTGCTACAATGTTGAATTTCCAACTCATACTTAGGCACAACCGAATGCTTCTTACCTTGATTTTGACTAAGTTGACCTTTGTTCTTACCTCTTACCTTACTCCTGTGGAGCTTATAGCTTCACCTCATCTTTGGCGGTTGAGAGTCAGAACGGTGTCATAGAGTGCTCATATTTCTTTCTCTTTAGTTCAACCGTCAATCCGGAGGTATTGTAAAGTTTTTCAAAAGAAATTTATAAAGTTCCTCGAATGATCTCTCGGATCGCTCATTGTGTATAATTCCTTACCAAGGCTTTTTATTGTCTTTCTTCCTCAACCTATCTCTAATGGCTATTTTTGTGGAGCTGTAGGTATGTAGGATTTGAAGGCATACTTGCTTCTCATATTTTGCTAAGTCAAAGACCGGATCCAAAGGAAAAACAAGTCATAATCCTTGATCAAGATGTGCAAGTGTGTGGATATTTTTGGTGGATGGTATATGAACTCCTTTGTATGGACAATCTCTCTTTTTCTTCCTTTTTGGATAAGGGGCTATCTTTTTTTTTGACATGCCTAAGCATGTGGCATACCTTCTTTGGGTGTATATATATATATTGACATGCCGAAGCATGTGGCATATCTTCTTTGGGTATGCATCTTTTTATTTTCTTTTTGCATAGCCCTATATCCTTGATATATATTTTTGAGAGAGAGGTGTCATACATGGACTTGGAGTTTTATTTTGTGGATGGTTGGATATTTGCTTACTTCTAGTGTAGAGGCATAGCATGTGGTGTTAACATGTACGTGATCTTGAACATGGGAGTATGAAATGAATCTCACTAAGGGTCGCAACAATTTGACAAAGCTCAATGAGACAGCAAGTTGCATATGTGGAAGGTTTTGCAATAAAAACAACATATGGCTTTGGATAGGAATTTCATATCATCGAGGAACTTTATTATATTTTTGTGTTTTTTTCAAAAATTAAATACTCTGGATATCAAGCATCACATAAGAGAAGATCATAGCAACTCTACTTAACCATATCATAGCTCACAACAACTTAGATTTGGATCATGCTTTTCGCTACCCACTAGTTTCAAGTTTAAGGATTGAACATTTAAGCCAACAAACCCAAAACTAGGTAGAGCATAAAGTTGTAACTAAGCATATGAAGAAAATTAATAGAGCAACTATTCATCATCTCAACAAAGAAAACTTACACCATGCTTTCTACACATATTAGAAGAAATATTTTTGGTGTTTTCTAAGTTTTGCAAATTTTTATTTGTTTTTAGTTATGCAAATTTTTATAGATTTTCTGATTTTGCAAATTTTTATGGGTTTCATGCAAGGTTATGAATAAAGATATATGATATAAGGTTATGTATTGCACACAATTCGTGTAGCTGTGAAGTTATGTTAAATCTTTGGATGATGAACCGATGCGTCTCCCAAAACCAATGGTTGGTTTTAGTTTGTCGAACGGGTTAAGGTCAGTGAACAACATATTGCTACCTGGACTGGCTATTGGGCCACCATACTTCTATTATGAGAATGTGGCACTTGCCCCAAAAGGTGTTTGGGGTAAAATATCAATATTCCTCTTTGATATTGATCCAGAATTTGTAGACTCAAAGTACTTCTGTGCCGCTGCCAGAAAGAGAGGTTACATACATAACCTGCCACTCGTGAATGGGTCACCTCTACTTCCCATACCTCCAAAGACAATATTTGATGCCTTCCCTCTTACCAAGAAGTGGTGGCCCTCGTGGGATCGAAGACAACAATTTAACTGCCTTCAGACTTGTGTGGCTAGTGCTAAGTTGTTAAAGAGGATTCGCCTAGCCCTAACAAATTGTGAAGATCCGCCTCCTGTAAGAGTTCAAAAGTATGTGCTCTCCATAGGCTTGGTATTCGCATGAACTATGGCTAATCCACACCATCGAGATCAAAATCAAGCGAGACGGAAAGAGAGCTCCCATTTGAGACAAAAAGCAAACAAAAAACCTTATATTTAGGGTGGTTGAGCCGCCCCTAGAAACACAATTTGTTGGGGCGCCTCACCCACCAACCCCCTCCCCCCTCGGCTGCCCCTAAAAATGGATGCTATTTTTAGGGGCGGCCGGGCGGGGGGGGGGGGGGGAGGAGGAGGGTGAGCCGCCCCTACAATTGGTGTTTCTAGGCGGGTGAGTTGCTACAATACCGAGGCCGATTTGTAGCAACGGGTTAAATTTAGGTCCGCCCCTAAAAAAATTAAGTTGTTGCTATAAATCGTTTTTGTAGTAGTGAAAAGGGAGATTAGAGTCCGTGTATCTTAGTGTTTCCTTTTGTTTAGATATTTTCTATTAGGCAAGTTTTGTGTCAAGCCTACGCTATAAATAGCAGACCTATGGCTATTGTAAAAGTCATCACCTCTTGATGAATCAAATACCTTTATCTTTACCTTTACACATTTAACTTTCTGTTTCATGCCATTGCCCTAGGAGTAGGAGTAATGTAGTTCTCTGGTGTCTTCTTCAATGAGGAGGGCTGCATCACCTCGTCCTTCGGCTCGTCAATTGTTGCTGAGAATGAGTCCTATTGTGATTAGATCCATCGGCTTGTAAGGTTTAGATTGATCCCTTGCTACCCATGCTTCTAGGCTTCAAAAAAAAATTTTCCAGGCGCATCATTGTTGTTATATCTAGATGCTACGGTGGTAATGCCAGGATAACCCTCATCGGCTTATGGCCCTAGTCATAGTTGGGTACGAGCTCAACAGTACTCTGTTCCCTATTGGTTTTCTAGCTGATAGCTTGCATCGGTTATTTAGCTGATCGCCCGTGCTTTAACGTCCATAGCATGTTGTCATGATTCTATGAAAGTATGAATAGATCTGTTTTACCTTGAATGTCTAACATGTTATCCTTATTATGGCTGCCATCGATCCGATCGAACCCTACTGTTAAGGGTAATAGGATAGATTTGACGAGCCTATAGATTTGTTTATACCAAATAGTATATCTGTATGCATCCTCTTCTTGTCAATTGCAAGGTCAAATTGATTGGCACCGTGGTATGCTAGCGCACACCACGAGTGCTGACTTGGATTCCGTACAACCGAGTGAAGAAGATCTCCCCGACCCTAGCGTACATGGAGTGCAGAGATCTGATCTGTGCATTTTTGCGTCAATAGCTGCAACCCTAGGCTGAGCTGACAAAAGGACAAAAGAACGGTAAGCAAAATGGGCGCACGCAAACTGTCTGGCCAAGAAGAAATCACTGTAGAGAGAAGGAAAGAAGAGTGAAAAAATTTTGGGCCGGTAATGTCGGATAGAGAGGGAGGGGAGTGATTGGCCGGCCATTGTGCCGAGGGAGACAGAGGGAAGCAAGGTGCGCTCAGCTGGGCTATCATTGATTTGGACTGACAAAAAGAATTCGAGTCGCAGAGAGAAAGGTGTAGGGAGGTATAAAAAGGCTGGATGACTTAGGGGATCGAGTTGGGTCTAGTCTTTTAGAGCGGCACTACTGCTCCTTGGAATTGATGGTGACGGTGATGAGAGCGGAATATCATTGGAAACACCAAAATTAAGTTACATACATTGTCAGACCCAGAGCAGCGGGACTGCTTATAAGCATAGGATGTTCTAGAGTAAGGGATAGCTCATGGATGTACCTTAACTCTCTTGTAACTACCCGAATAGGCGTAGAACTAGCTGCAGTACAAAGGAAACTACCCGATTGTGTTGTAGTAGGACTCCAACTGTACTCGGCTAGGACTTTCCATGTAACCCTGTCCCCCCGGATATATAAGGGCGGGCAGGGACCCCTCGAAACATCATCAACACCTAAGGCAATACAAACCACCACACAGGACGTAGGGTATTACGCAACTCGCGGCCCTAACCTGTCTAAATCTTTGTGTTCCTTGCACCATCGAGTTGCAGAGCAATCGATCCCTACCTACAAACCTTACTGCTAAGGGTATCCCTGAGCAGGCTTGGCGGTAAACACCGACAGCTGGCGCGCCAGGTAGGGGACTCGGCGAGCTCATCGGAGAGTTCGATGGCCACTTTCTCTTTCAGCCCCATGGCGCCTCCTAAAGGCGCCACCTTCGTCTTCGGCTCGTGGGTCTGCGTCGCCAATGGTTCTGGCGGCTTTGACAGCCACCTAACCAATCCATCCACACTAAAGGCAACTGCGTTGGAAAGCTCCAACAACCTCACCGGATCATACGATCACGGCGTCATGATGCTTCCCAACCTGGCCAAGGAGATTGAGATGAGACTCGAGGACAACTCGAGTTCCACTCAGACTCAGATCAATCTCGATCTGAATTCTACTCAGATTGAGATTCCTCTTTCCCAACCCATCTTTGGGTTGCACAACACATCATCTACTTACAAACAGATGATCAGATCCATCTATGAAAACAGCTTGGATCATCTTCTTTACATTGATAACCACTCAGTCACCGCTAGCCAGGAGGCACCTGTTTTCGACGTATATCCAGATCCAGTCGAGTCATCTCAAGACAGCCTGGATTTCATCACCAATGTGCTGGCAAAAATCCAACTCAAGTCCTGCCAAAGTCACACACTCACAGAACTACTCGATAACCTTCCAGAAGTTGCCAGCATTGATGATCTTCCATTCCAACACTGTACTCCTCTTGCAATTGAGAGGGAAACTGGTTCCGGGGAAACTGTCCTAGCTGATTATGAATCAGATCTGGAAAGTTTCTCCCCCGAATGTCTGGTTTCGGTGATCAACCAACAAGCTGGAGGTGCTCCTAGCCAGCATGATCCCAACGAAGCTTTGGATCAGATTTCAGAAGACAATTTGACCCAAGACGCTCCACAAGATGAGGATGAAGCTACTCGCACAGCTCGTAGGGCAAGAAATCAATGTAAAGGAGAACGCAGGGTTCGAGCTGCCGAGCGAGCTCGCCTCCCCCCGCGCAATCTCAACAACGAATTCAACAACGTCGCAGATCCAGTCTTTAGAACCCCAATCACCGCGATGACAGAAGAAACCCTACGGCTCATGCAGATGCCTCAAAACCCGGAGATGGAACGTGTCATACACCTTGCCAAAAATGTTGTTGAACAACTCGAGAGACAAAACCCGTTGAACTCGCTTCATGGCACTCGATCGAAGGCCACCGTAACAGTCATACCTCAAGCAAGCCGTACTCCTGGAGGCCATCATCGTCAACAAAAGCTAGAGCAGCAACATCAAAGAAATCAAGATGATCAAGAAGTCGCAAGCATCCATCGCCCCAGGGGTGGCCAACCACCGGCAAACCAAGCTCCTGGGCCCCAACCAAGTCACAACAACAACCGCGCCCACAATAGAGAAGAAGTAGCCAATTCCATACAAGACGCACGGGACATCATCAACGCAAGACGCAGATCACAGCTTGCAGACAACTCCAATCGCTTGCAAGCCCTCAGCAGAGTCTTCGAGAACGTCGAGTACCAGAAGGACTTCAAGCCAACGAACATCCAAAAGTACGATGGTAAGCAAGACCCTGCCCAATGGTTACATTTATACTCAACCACTGTTAGTGTTGCAGGAGGAGACACCAACACCAAGGTCCTCTAGTTCCCAATGGCCCTGGAGCCCGCACCCCTCACATGGCTCGAGAGCTTGGCACGCAAGTCCATACACTCATGGGATGATCTCAAGAAGGCCTTCATCGACAACTTCCAAGGGTCGCTACATCGAGTAGCTACTCGACACGCCTTGTCGATGTGCAAGTAGGAGCAAGGCGTATGGATCAGATCCTACGTCAAGCGCTTCTTTGATACAAGAGCCACAATCCCCAACATCGTCGACGATGATGTCATCGACTACTTCTAGAGCAGCGTTACCATCCAGTCTCTATACCATGACTTCGGGCGCAATCGCCCCAAAATGGTAGTAGAGCTACGTGACATGATGAAGCGCTGGGCAGACGAAGAGGAGCAAGAGCACAGCCGCTTCCCACGACATAACAACGACAACAATGGGAAGCGTCACAATGACTGTGGAGGCCCCAGCATCCAGCAGGATCCTACGCGTAAGCGCAAGCCTGATGACACTGTCGGTACCAATTTGACAAAATCCTCCACAACAAAATGTGCCCAATCCATCCCAAGAGCAGCCACTCGATGTGGGAGTGCATGATCTTGCGCAAATCGTTCCAGTCGGCACCTCCAGACACTCCTAAAAAGAAGCAGAACAAGGATGATGAAGATGACAAGAAAGACCCTGACGGGTTCCGACAGCCACAAAACAGCGAGGTCCCAGCTTCTCCAACAGAGCCCAGAAGCTTCTACTAAGAGAAATCCTTTCAGTCGAGCCAACAATTCAGAAACCACTAAAATACAGCGAGGTCCTCATCACCTTTTCCAGGGAGGATCAATGGACCAGCTTATCTGAACCTAGAAAGTTCCCGTTAGTACTCAACCCAGTCGTCCAAGGATCCAAGCTCACTCGAGTACTCATTGATGGCGGAAGCGGGCTCAATTTGATCTTCGTGAGTACATTGGCTAAGATGGGTCTCAACTACATGAGTCTACTTACCCCAAGCAAGGCCCCATTCTACGGCATCATTCCCGAAAATTCTTCTACACCGATTGGCTCGGTTACCCTTCCGGTCACATTCAGTACAGAACAAAACTTCCGGACGGAGTACATCAAGTTCGAAGTAGCCGACTTCGAATCTTCCTACCATGCCATACTGGGAAGACCTGCACTGGCTAAGTTTATGACAGTACCACACTATGTGTACCTGCTCCTCAAGATGCCAGGCAATATAGGAGTACTTTCCCTCCAAGGAGATCTCCTCAAGTCCTTCGAGTGCGACATGGACGCAATAGATCATGTTGCAACAATTTGAGTTCCTAGCTCTGTCAGCGAAATACTTGCTGCCGCTAAGAAACTCTCACTCAACAAGGACTCAATGCCATCCAAGAAACCAATCCAGTCGTCGGTTAAGCCAACTGGGGACGTGGGCACCAAGACTATTCAGCTGTAAGAGGGAGACAACTCCAAAACTGCCATCATCGGAGCTGGTTTAGGCAACAAATAGGAACTCAAGCTCGTCAACTTCCTTAGGGCCAACCGAGACATATTCGCGTGGAAACCAGCAGATATGTCAGGGGTGCCCAAGGAGTTGATTGAGCATGCCTTGAAAGTTGACCCCACAGCTACACCAAAGAGCAGCGGCTAAGACGTTTCTCCCCGGACAAGTGAGAAGCCATCAAGAAGGAGCTGGCGAAACTACTCGCAGCAGGGTTCATCAAAGAAGTCTACCATCCAGAATGGTTGGCTAACCCTGTATTCGTCCAGAAGAATAACAACAATGAGTGGAGGATATGCGTCGACTACACCGATCTAAACAAGCATTGCCCAAAGGATCCTTTCGGACTACCTCGCATCGATCAAGTAATCGACTCCACGGCAGGGTGCGTCCTGTTATCCTTCCTCGACTGCTATTCAGGCTATCATCAGATTGCCCTGAAAGAAGAAGACCAAATCAAGATGGCATTCATCACCCCTTATTGGGAATACGCCTATAAGACCATGTCCTTCGGGTTGAAGAATGCTGGGGCCACTTACCAGCGCGCGATACAGTTATGCTTTGCTGATCAGCCACATCGCAATGTTGAAGCCTACGTCGATGATGTTGTAGTCAAAACTAAGACCCAGGATCAATTCATTACTGACCTGGAAGAAACCTTCAACAGCCTCAAAAAATTTTGTTGGAAACTTAACCCAACCAAGTGTCTCTTCGGCGTACCCTCTGGAAAACTACTCGGATTCATCGTTAGCAACCAATGAATTGAGGCCAACCTAGAGAAGATCAGCACCATCATGGCTATGGATGCCCCAGTTACCATCAAAGACGTCCAGAAGCTTACAGGCTGCATAGCAGCCTTGAACCGGTTCTTGTCTAGGCTTGGTGAACAGGGCCTACCCTTCTTCAAGCTCCTCAAGCGACAAGACAAATTCTAGTGGACTACAGAAACCGCGAAAGCACTCGAGAACCTGAAGCATCATCTCCAGTAACCGCCAATTCTTACAGCTCCACTACCAGGCGAGGAACTACTCCTCTACATCGCTGCGACTACTCACGTAGTCAGTACGGAGATAGTAGTCGAACGCCCGGAGGAAGGCCATGCTTACGGCGTCCAGAGACCAGTCTACTTCATCAGCAAAGTACTCTCTGAATCAAAGGTTAGATATCCATCAATCCAGAAACTTATGTATGGAATTCTAATCACCTCCAGGAAGCTTTGACACTATTTTGACGAGTACAAGATCTCAGTAATAACTGACTTCCCATTGGGGAATATACTCCACAATCGGGATGCCACTGGACGAATCTCAAAGTGGGCAGTTGAACTGTGAGCCTTGGAAATCAACTTTAAGCCAAGAGCAGCAATCAAGTCACAAGCACTAGTCGACTTCCTAGCTGAATGGCGAGAAAATCAAATCCCAACACCTCACAACGTTCCAGAGCATTGGTTAATGTACTTTGATGGCTCACTCGAGCTCGATGGAGGCGGCGCGGGAGTTCTGTTCATCTCCCCAAAGGGTGAACAATTGAAGTATGTCTTCCAAATCTTGTTTAAAGTCTCCAACAATGAAGCTGAATACGAGGCACTGCTACACGGCCTTCGACTAGCAGTCTCCCTCGGCATCAAGCGACTACTTATCTACGGTGATTCTCTACTCATCGTCCAACAAGTAAATAAAGAATGGGACATCAACAAGGATACAATGGACGCAAACATTGAAGAAATCAGGAAGCTCGAAAACAAGTTCTCAGGATTGGAAATCCACCACGTGGACCGTGACAACAACGTGGGAGCCGACGTCCTCTCTAAACTTGGATCTACTCGAGAAGCT
The DNA here is from genome assembly GCF_016808335.1 of Panicum virgatum. Lineage (NCBI taxonomy): Eukaryota > Viridiplantae > Streptophyta > Magnoliopsida > Poales > Poaceae > Panicum > Panicum virgatum. Next base: position 25,694,425 of record NC_053149.1, read on the forward strand.
ATTCCACCGGGAGTTTTTGTTCAGGAACTTCATCATCCATCAGTCAAGGTACAAAGCCAACAGGCTACTGACGCGGAGGCCTCGGCCACAGTCAGAGAAGTACTGATGATTGAAGAAGACTAGCGGATTCAATTTATCGATTTCATCAAGGAGTTCAAGCTTCCACCACACGTTGATCCCAATAGCGCCGAAGCTACTCGCATCATCAGGCGAAGCAAAGGTTTCGTTCTTGTCGGCGACAACCTCTACAAGAGCTCTACCTCGGGCATCCTCATGAAGTGTGTTACCCTTGAAGAAGGCAAAGACATCCTCAGGGAAATACATGAAGGAGTTTGTGGCAACCATGCTGCTTCAAGGACATTAGTCGGCAAGGCTTATAGATTAGGGTTTTTCTGGCCAACAGCAGTTTGAAATGCAGAAGACCTTGTCAGACGGTGCCCTGGCTGCCAATTCTTCGGCAAGAAAACTCACATCCCAGCACACAATCTGATAAAAATCCCTCCATCGTGGCCGTTCGCCTGTTGGAGTCTGGACATGATTGGACCATTAACCGTAGCTCCAGGAGGATTCAATCATGTGCTCGTAGCAGTCGACAAGTTTACCAAGTGGATCGAGTACAAGCCCATTGTCAAGATCTCATCCGACAGAGCAGTGGATTTCATCTATGACATCATCCACCGGTTTGGATTTCCTCATACTATCATCACAGACCTTGGCTCTAACTTCACATCACAGTCTTTCTGGGATTTCTGCGACAATTCTTGCATAGAGGTCAAATATGCTTCAGTATCTCACCCTCAAGCAAATGGTCAAGTAGAGCGTATCAATGGCTTAGTACTCGACGGCTTGAAGAAAAGACTCTACGATGCCAAAACCAAGAAAGGTGGCAAGTGGATTCAAGAATTACCCCATGTGGTCTGGGGGCTGCGAACACAGCCTAGCAAAGCAACTAGACAGTCTCCTTTCTTCCTCACCTATGGGTCAGAGGCTATACTACCTGCAGATATCATGTGGAAATCTCCAAGAATAGAAGCCTATCAAGAAGGAGAGGCAGATGAAGCTCGAAAACTTGAGTTAGATTTAGTCGAAGAAGTCAAGATCAATGCTTTGACCCAATCGGCCAAATACCTTCTGTTGTCGGTTGAAACCCACCGGCAAGCAGCGACGGGCAACACGAAGAGCCGGGAGGTTGCTGGGGCACTGGCAGGCACTGCTCCCTCGTCGACGGCCCGCAATTCCGTCACGCGCCCGGAGGTTTTGTGGAAAACCGGGCGTGCCACCTGACCTATACCCGATCAGGAGGGTGCAGACGTGCTCCGAACAGTTTCCTGCATACAAAGACACGTGTAAACGTAAGTCCGAGCCGTGGTCGGCTCCCCGGGACGACTCTTGCATCGGCTTTAAAGAGCCGATCGAGTCCCGGTGTCAGATCGGATCTATAACCATCCAGATTTCAATGAAATAAGCGAATAACTGTAAAGCTGCTTCAATTAAATCTAACTAATCTAATCCACGATGGTAAAAAGCTTCACTGCTAGATCGGAACATCCTACACATGACTAGGCCTAATGAACGTAACAAATAACTGAACCGTAACCCAAAACAGAGGCCTAAGAACTAGCAAGAGCCGATTCCCGGAACAATCCCTATCAAGGCTAAGATAAAGCATCTACTACGCCATCGGATCATCCAATCCGTTTGCAAGGCCTAACCTAGCAGATATTACGCAAACTCTTAAGATAAGAGCAAACCAGAACAGATCAGATCTACTAGACATAAAAGAAGCAGGGTGTTGCCTCTGTGCGACTAATTCTATGCGACAAGAACTAGCATGAGATTGAAACGTGACTGCACAGAGACAACGTGATATTCGTAGATGATAAGCAACGAAAGCATGATAGATCTACTAAAAGACATGCTACGAACATCAAGATAACTAGCATTACTCGCCATCAAAAACGCTTCAGTACGAGTAATACCAAGGTAAAAGCAAGAACAACGCGATCAGGGCAGCATGGCTCTTACTTGGATGAAACCCTAGGGTTAGGGGTGGCGATGCACCGAGAGTTGTTGTTTGCGGGTCGTGATGACGCTCTCTTTACGAATAACAAAGGATACATATTTATAGTCCGGAGACTTGGGAAACAATCTAAACTAATCTTGTCCCGATCGGACTCTATCTCTAATCTTAAACTAAATCTAAGGATACACGGCCCATGTGGCCCAGATGCTCACGCAGGAGCCGATTTACAAGTCTTCTTGATCTTCTGCCTTAAGCCCATCTTGCTTTCGGCCCATAAATTATCCCTGTTAATTTATGGCGATAACACATGCCCCCCTGGTTTTGGCAATGATAGTTCCAAAACCAATCCGTCGCTTCATCTTCCCGTTAATGCTCATTAAACATACTGCAACCACCAAGGAAGACGCAACGTCTCTGCAACTGGTTCCTCGTAGAATGTGAAACTGCCGATCCGTCTTCCATCTTTTTACTATTTAATCTCACTCGAATCGGTTCTTCTCCACAGCAAAACTCCTTCTTCCTCCCATAGCAAGCAGCGCAGAAACCCCAACTCTTCACCAACCATGGCCATCTCTTCTTCCTCCGGCTCCAACTCTTTTGGAGATTCCTCTTCTTCCTCCTCATCTCCCCCTTCTTCTTCTTCCCTCTCGGCCTCCTCCATCGACTCTATCCCAGAGAGCCGAGAGCCGACCCCCGAGTGGGACCCGACAGCAGCCTACGAGGCGCTGGCTCCTCTGCACTGGGATGCAGAGGAGTTCGACTTCGGGGCCGCCTCCGAGGAGGAAGAGCCCATGACCGAAGGAGAGGAAGACCTCCAGTTCCTATTCCAGGAGGAACTGGAGAGCGATGAAGACGATGCCTTTTCCTGGGAAGGAGCCGACTCCTCCGAAGAGATTGGCTCTTCCTCCAGTGACAACACGGTGGCGGGAGGAAACCCCCACCAATTCCTCAAGGCCCCCTCGGAGGGGAGCGAAGAAGGAAGCAGCAGCAGCGGCGGCGGACGAAGCAGCAGCAGCGCTGAGGACGATGGCAGCAGCAGCGGCGACGACGACGATGATGGCGACGACGATGGTGGAGACGCACCGTCGCGAAGCCCGAAGCGCCGCAGGTGCTCAGACACCTACGACTGGTAGATGTAGGTAGCATTATAAGAATAGGACCTCAAAGCCGAAGGATTGATTCCTTTGTAAAATCGGCTTTCCTTGTAATGAACCTTCCTTTTTAATGAAATCGAGTTTCCCCAATTTCGCATGTCTTCATTTATTTCCCAAAAAGCCGATGGCAACGCATCAGACTTCCATAAATATCCAAGAGCCGACGAAATTCAAACTAGGAGCAACCCGCACAGGAGTAGAATATCGCTTCCAGCTTGAACCGAACTCGACGAACTCTCAAATTCGAGTGTAACTCGAAAACCAAACTCTACAAATCCGAGCAAGAACTCTCCAAGCAGCCGGAATTCGAATCAGAACTCACAGCAATCCAACCCTAAGTCAACAGATCTGAACCATGGCGGATTCTGCAGTTCAGACAACAAGTTCTGATATCCACGATACGGCAATCCACGGCCTGAAGGTAATATCCGGCCTAATCCTTTAGTTTTCTTCAGTTTACCAAGTTTCTGAAACTTAAACTCTGAAACATGACACCATACACATACTTCTGAATTTCTGAACTCCAGGTATCAGACATCCTTCTGCCGCATCCTTCCAATCCAAAATCTTTCTGTCTTGGCCCACAAACCCATGAAAATCCCATAGATTTGATCTCTTGTGAAGAAAATAGGATCCCTTTTGTAAGCCAAAACATTGATTTGAACCTTTGGGCCAACTGCTTAAGAGCCTGGCCTAATCCTCCTGAGAGCTGTATCACATGGTACAACAGAGTAGCAAAAGCTCACATGCCCTTGTGGCAAGATTTAAACATAGCCGATGCACTTAGTTTATCACTATCACCTCTTGACAAAGATGAAAATCTTCTGAAAACCATCGGCTATTTCTGGTCTGATGCCCTGAATTGTTTCCTCTTTGGTCATGGACCCATGACTCCTACTTTGCTGGATGTTACCATGATCACTGGACTAGACATTAGCTCTCCCAATCCTGCTGCCCACAAAATGGCAAAAGTCCCCTTTAAACTTTCTTCCAAAGCCAACTGCACAAACTGGGGTACTTACATGAGTCAGCAAATGAAAACAAAAGGTCTAGTGACTGAGAAGGAACACACAGCCTTCTTAAATCTTTGGTTAGAGCACTTCATCTTCTGTGGTCCTTCTTTAGCTCCCACTAAGAACTATCTTCCCTTGGCCTATCACCTAGCCCATGGTAATCACACCGGCCTAGGCAAACTCTTCCTTGGAGAAACCTTCAGATATCTCCATTTGATGACATCTAATTTACTTAACAAAAACAAACTGAGAACTGGAGGCCCTTGGTGGTTCATTCAGTTGTGGGCACAACTGTACTTTCAGCACCATATTCCTAACTTCCAAGGCTTGACCAAGAACTCTTTCCCTGATGAGAGTGGCAAACCAATTAGATGTACTAGCTACGACCAAGCTTTGTTCAGTCTCCCTGGCAGTAAACTGAATTCAACAGATGCAGCAAACTGGTTTAGAGTCTTCTACAAAGGACTAGACAATCCTCTCTACTTCCCATTTACTGAATCTGAATCATTTGAGAACCCAACTGCCTTCAGATTAGATAACTTTGCCGATGACGACAGCACTCGGCATCTATATTCTCTAATGATTCGACCTGGCTTCCTCCCCGTTGGCATCAGCACTTCTAACAGAATTATCAAGCCAGGTTATGAATCTTACCAACCAGTTATAGCAGCTCGGCAATTTGGCCTAGGACAGGTCCCTCCCCACTTCCATATTCACCACTTGGTGGAGAGCAGAGCCGATCTGCCTGACGGTCTTACTAGTTCAAGATGCTACAGCATGTTTGATGACCTCCACATTCCAATACCAGCCGATTTGTCTTTCATTTCTTCATCAATCGGCTTTGATACCTGGTGGAAGATGTGGAAAACTCATGTCTTCAGAAAAGCTCTAGGTCCTCGACTGCAGCAAATTGATCCTGAATATGTAATCCCCGAGGAAGAGGTACTGATTCTATGCATTTATCCTTTTAAATCCTCTATTCCCTTCTCTTGGCTTAACCTGCTCATCCTGTCAGCAGCAACAAGATGGTCCAGAACCCACGACCAATACTGGGGAGCCATTTCACTTTCTTCCAACTGCTCCCGATGTACTCTTCTGCAAAGGATCACCACCAATGAAGAAAGTGATAATGACTGTTCAGCCACACTTACTTCAGTCGGCTTCCAAACGAAGACAAACTTCTGCAAGCGTTGCCCCCCGAGTCTTGACCAAGAAAAGGAAGATGATCACAAGGCGAGTGATCAAGAAACCAGTACCAACTCCTCCGAGTCCATCAGAGTCTAATACCAACCAGGTAACTCATCATTCAAAATCTCCTTCTTTATTTCATACATATATGCTCTGGTTGACTGTAATTCTATTTCCAGGATGCAGCCGAAAACATCTCCAATGCAGAAAGCCCGGAACAACACAAGATGGCTGCAACTCCTGATGCACTGATGAATACAAGTGAGGAACAAGCCGATGCAGCAGATGCTCTTGACGTCAACACCAGCTTTGATAGGACGATTGCTCCTGAACCGTCCAACACTTCTTCTTCAGAACAGGTAACATTACAAAAACCAATTCCGAACCAGCCGATAACTCCATAAATGCATCTTGCACTAACTCCAGATGTGCCCATAGAGTTTTGATATTTCAGGTTTGCTTTCCTTTGACCCTGCATCAATGGGCCTAACTGTCCCTGGAGCAGAAACACCTTCCTTACAGCAATCGGCTAACTTGGCACATCAGCTTCAACTCATCAAAGACCTCCTATCTGCTCCGATCAATGCTCTAATTGATGATTCCAGCAAGATAAAGAACATCTTCGAGCAAATAGAATCCCAACTCCCGAAGCCATTGCAAATCAAACTCTGGTCAGCCAGCAACCTTCCATTCTTTCGGATAGAAGTCAGTAAAGTGCAAGAAAGGATGAAAGCACGTCGCTCTCAAGCTTCTCTAAAAGCTGATATTACCCAAAAGTGCAAGGCTCTTAACCAGAAGAAGGCAACTCTAGATATCAAAGCTGACGTGTCTGCCAACAGGAATCGACTCAACCTCCTGAAGAAAGAACTGGCGGAACTCGAAGAAAAGGTCCGCATTACCAAAGAACTCATCCAGGCCGAGGAAGCTTCCATTGCAAACTCCAAACAAGAAACCCAGGAAATATCCAAGCAGATACAAGCAGAGTTTGCAGAGATCAGCACCTTGAGTCGGCAGATAGTTACAGGCGATGACAAGGATGACGAAGCGATCGTAGCACGAGCAGACGCCGTCCGTACTGAAGCCATCCATGCCATAGAGGAATTCCTGAACCAGTAGATAGGCTCAAGAAACAATCAGTACTGCCTGTTAACCTGAAACTTGTACTTGTTTAAAAACATCTTAAGTCGATGGTTTAACATTGGCTATCTCTCTTTACCGGCCAACTCAACGTGTTGGCCTATCATCATCATTTTTTTTTACCGGCCAACTCACCGTGTTGGCCTGTCATCATAATTTTTTTTTGCGGCCAACTCAACGTGTTGGCCCATTACACTGCAGCCAGATGGATCTCATCGGCTTTTCTTTACTCGCCTTCCCACATGCTCGGGAAATACTTCTTCAGATGCTGTCCATTGACAGCAACAGGAAACTTGACGCCGTCCAATTCCTCGAGCATGTACGCATTCCCAGGCAAAACCTGATCAACCTTGTACGGACCATGCCAAGTTGGAGACCATTTACCAAACTTTTTATCTTTAGTTCCCAACGGCAATACTGCCTCCCAAACTAAATCTCCGACCTGGAAATCCTTAGGCTTGACCTTTTTGTTGTATGCACGGGCAACTTTGGCTTTGTTCTCTTTGATTTTTTCCAGTGACCAAAGCCTTAGCTCTGTCAGGTCCTCCACATTATCATTCATCAAGGATGCATACTGTTCAGCAGATAGATCATTCTGAAACTCAACGCGCCTTGATCCAGCCGTGATCTCCCATGGTAGCACAGCATCCTGGCCGTAGACTAAATGGTACGGCAACGTCTTGATGGACCCATGACACGAAATACGATATGCCCACAAAGCTTCTAACAACACCTCATGCCAGCGCCTAGGATATTCATCGATCTTTCTTTTTATGAGTTTGATGAGGCTCTGGTTGGATGCTTCAGCCTGTCCATTAGCTTGGGCATAATACGGAGATGATCTGATCAGCTTAATCCCCATGTCATCGGCAAACTTTCTGAACTCCTCCGATATAAAGACCGATCCTCCATCGTTCGTAATGGTCTGAGGGATCCCAAATCTGTGAATGATGTGTTCTTTGACAAAGCTGATCACATCTCTTGATGCCACTGACCTCATGGGTACTGCCTCTACCCACTTTGTGAAATAATCTGTGGCAGCTAAGACCCATTGGTGACCCTTGCTAGACGACGGGTTGATCTGTCCAATCATGTCCATGCCCCAACCTCTGAATGGCCAGGGTTTGATGATAGGATTCATCACTGATGCTGGCACTATCTGAATTCTACCAAACCTCTGACATGCTTGACATCCCTTGTAATATTTGAAACAATCTTCAAGCATAGTAGGCCAGTAATAACCCGACCGCCTAATCAGCCACTTCATCTTATGAGCCGATTGGTGAGTACCGCAGGCTCCTTCATGAACCTCATGCAAGAGCCAATTTGACTCTGAAGGTCCCAGACATTTGAGCAGTAGTCCTTCCAAGGTCCTGTAGAACATGTCATCCCCCATCAGAACGTACTTCATGGCCTTAAGTCTTATCCTTCTGGGTGCCCCCCGAGCCGAATCCTTCAAATAATTGAAGATATCGGCTCTCCAGTCTCCAGGTTCAAGAAACTGAACCTCCACGTCAACTCCATCGGCTGTCTCCTTGTAGCCAGAAGCCATCTGTGCCAAATCATTGGCTTCATTATTCAGAGTCCTGCGTATCCAGTGGAAATTGATGTACCTGAATCGTGACATCAACTCACGGCACTGCATCCATATCGGGAAAAGAGCCTCGCTCTCACACCTATATTCCTCCGTGAGCTGAGAAATCACCAGCTTCGAATCTCCAAAAATTTCCACCGCTTCTGCGCCGGCTTCGAGAAGCAATTCCATCCCTTCGCGAACGGCTTCATATTCCACCAAATTATTGGTGCATGGGACAGTCATTCTGATGGAGAATGAATAAGTCGCCCCGCGAGGCGACACCAACAGAATTCCCACACCGCACCCGTCATCACAAGCCGATCCATCAAAGAACATAGCCCAAGCACGAATAAATAATGCAGCAATATCAGTACTGATCCTGTCCGCAACATGATCCGCCAGTGCTTGTCCTTTGACTGCTTTTGCAGGCTGGTACCGGATATCAAATTCTGACAATGCAAACATCCATTTTCCGAGTCGGCCTTTAAGGACAGGGGCCGACAGCATATGTTTTATGACATCCGATTTGCATATGACAATTGTTTCCGCCGAGAGCAAAATATGGCGAAGCTTCGTACATGTGAAGTATAAGCAAAGACAAAGCTTCTCGATTTCAGGATACCTGGTCTCGGCATCTAACATGCGTCTGCTGAGGTAGAAAACCACCCTCTCTTGGCCATCATGCTTCTGGACCAGCACCGAAGCAATGGAAGTGTCACCCACGGATAGGTACACATAGAACGGCCTATCTTGCTGAGGAGGAACCAATACTGGAGGCTTTGACAAATATTCATTGATTTCATCGAAAGCTTGCTGCTGTTCTGCCCCCCAGCGAAACTCATCATCAGATTTGATCTTCACTAAACCCATAAATGGCTCAATGCGCCCAGACAGATTAGAAATGAATCGCCTGACAAAGTTAATTTTACCGATGAGTTTCTGCAACTCTTTCTTCGTAGTAGGTGGTTTCATCATCTTCACAGCTTCTTGACTCTTTAGGCCGATCTCGATTCCCCGTTCATGCACCAGGAATCCCAGAAATTGACCGGCCGATACACCGAAGGCACACTTCTTTGGATTCATTTTGAGTCCAAACCTTCGAGTCCGTTCTAAAACTTGGCGCAGATCTTCCAGATGCCCCGCAGCTGATTTGGACTTGACCACGACGTCATCAATATAAATCTCTACCAGCTTGCCGATGAGATCATGAAAAATGTAATTCATAGCACGTTGGTACGTTGCACCGGCATTTTTCAGTCCAAAGGTCATAACCAAGTACTCGAACAAGCCGACTGCGCCTGGCACCCTGAACGCGGTCTTGTTCACGTCTTCTGGGGCCATGAAGATCTGGTTGTAACCGGCATTACCATCCATGAAACTCATCATTTTGTGGCCAGCAGTAGCATTGATCAATGTCTCTGCAACAGGCATTGGGTATTCATCCTTCGGAGTTGCTCTGTTGAGATCTCTGAAATCAACGCAGACACGCCATCGGCCATCTTTCTTTTGTACCGGCACCACACTGGAGATCCATTCTGCATACCGGCATGGCCTGATGAACCCAGCATCTAGCATCTTCTCCACCTCTTTCTTAACTTCTTCTAAAACTTCAGCCTTCATCTGATGTGCTCGTTGCAGAAACGGCCGAAACCCTTTCTTGAGCGGGAGCCGATGCTCGACTATGCTTCTATCCAGTCCGGGCATCTCGGTGTAGTCCCATGCAAAGCAATCCCGGTATTCTTTTAGCAGTGCAATCATCTCCTCTCGCAAGGCCGGATCCAACTTCTTGCTGATAAATGTCGGCCGTGGCTTATCCCCAGGACCGATGTCAATCTCTTCCAAATCATCAGCTGATGTGAACCCGTATCCGAGTTTGCCGTCGTCTGAAAAATCAGCTGCGAATGCAAGCGAGTCTTCATCATCCACAAAATCAGCGGCAAACACAGGGAGATGACAAGAAAAATTATTTGGCCAACCGCGTGGGCTGGCCGCTTCTATACTTCCATTATCATTCAAAACCAAATAGTCGATGAGTGGCCAACTGCCAGAGCAGGCCATCGTGTGTACATGATGTAACAATTCCGACCAAAAACAGAATTTTTCTATTTTTCGGGGCCGATCGCCAGGACCGGCCTCTCTATTTTTATTACACCCCGTGGCTAGCCAGGGTGCATCTACTCTGTGAGGCCAGTGGATAACAGCCTCAGTCCGTTTTTTGTCGCCTCGATCCGATCACAGTCTTCAAGGGCAATCCCTGAGATCGGCTCTTGTCCTTCTGCATCCCAAGCGTGCTTATCCGCGACGGAGACTTCGCTGGAATCATCTGCAGGGACCACTTCTACTTCATCGCCGTCCCATTGGACGAGGTACTGATGCATTGTGGAGGGGATACAACAGTTGGCATGAATCCAGTCCCTTCCAAGCAGCACTGTGTATGTACTCTTGCTGTTAATGATGAAGAACGATGTTGGTACAGTCTTGCGGCCCACTGTCAGTTCCACATTAAGAACCCCAATCGCCTCCGATGGCTGTCCATTGAAGTCATTAAGCATCACATTGGTCTTGATCAGATCAGTAGAAGAACGACCCAATCGGCGCAGCACAGAGTATGGCATCAGGTTGACCGCGGCACCAGTGTCGACCAACATCCTGTTCATAGGCTTACCGTCGATGAAGCCCTTGAGATATAACCCCTTCAAGTGTTTGTAGCTCTTCTCCTTGGGCTTCTCAAAAATGATTGGCCGTGGGCCGAGATCCAGCTGCGCGATGGCCAGTTCCTCCGGCTGGGGTGCTCGAAACTCCGACGGGAGCACGAACACCATGTTCACATCAGCCGATGGCTTCTCATCGGCTTTTGTCTACTTGGGGCACCACTCCTTCCTTGGGGGGCGCCTCTCTTCCCTCTGCGGTCGCCTGACTTGCTCCGCGAGATCCGGATGCGCTTTCCTCAGCACGTCAAGATACTTTGCTTCTGCCTCTTCCAGATTGCGCAAGCGCTGAACTCTGTGCTTCTGCGACCGATTGAGCCCATCAGGACACCACCGTGGGCGATGGTACCTGTCTTCTTCCTCTGGCTCGGAATCACCCCTGGATGGGCGCCTCACGTGGTTACCCTGACGCGTTCCGGGCCCCAAGCGCCGGAACACTGATGTCTTTTCCTGCTGGTGTCCTCGAGGCCTGCACTTCAAGCAATCATCTATAGTAGGTAATCGGCTCATGCCGGAATTCCAACAATACCTGAAGAACGGGCAATGCCAGTGGTCGCGTATAGCCTGGCGCCTCCCCAATGTCCTTCCTGAGCGGTGCTCGTACTCGTCCTCTTCCGATTCATATCGGCGGCGTAGCTGGTACTGGTACTGGTATTTTTCCAGAAGCCGATTGGAAGCTGGAAGCTAATTGCGGATGTGGCGCACCTGCTCTTCAGTCAGGTGCCGCTGTTCCAGCACACGTTCATCTTGCGGCCGTTTGGCAGAAACAGCCTCTCTCCTCTACTTGTCATGGCGGCGCATGGGTCCCACTGTGTTGATCTGGAATGCCAAGTCCTGGCCCTCGGATCCGAAAGCTGACAGCTCCACCACGTTGGCTTGCGGGAAGGGGTTGGTGTCAACCTTCATCGTGTGTTGAGCCAGGATTAATCGGCCTTGCTCGATAGCCGATTGTATCTGACGACGTAGCTCCTTGCACTCACCCGTGGAATGAGTGAACGAGTGGTGCCATTTGCAGTACAGTCTTCCCTGCAGCTCTTGGGCCATTGGCGACATGTGATTCTCTGGAAGCTTCAGCTGTTTTTCTTTGAGGAGCAGATCAAATATCTGCTCTGCCTTGGTCACGTCGAAGTCGAAGCCCTTCACAAGTCCCTGCTATTTGACCCACTTACACGGGATAGGGTTTGCCCCCCGGGTCCACTCTGCCACGGCTACTTCTTGCTCCACGCCAGAGTCATCTGATTCTTCAGCTTGTGCCATGTTTACATGGCGCTTGAACTTGTCCTAGTACAGCTCAAGATGGTAATGCTCGTATGCAGTAAGCTTCTGCACCAGGTGCGCCAGAGACGTGAACTCCAACTGAAAAGCCGCATCCTTGATCGGCTTAGCGAGTCCCAGGACAGCCAGATCGACTGCCTCCTTCTCTGTGATGCGCGACGAGTAGCATCGGTTCTTGACCTCCCTGAAGCGCTGTATGTACTCTGACACAGTCTCTCCCCGCTTCTGCCTGACCTGGGCGAGGTCAGCAATTACAGCTTCTGCAGCTTCCGAGTGGTACTGGGTATGGAATTGATCTTCAAGCTGCCTCCAAGTCCGAATTGAATCCGGAGCTAGTGATGCATACCAACCAAAAGTTGGTCCTGTAAGGGATTGGCCGAAGAACCGGACCCTCAATGGATCCGACACTGAGATCATCCCAAGCTGCGTTAAGTATCGGCTCACATGCTCGATGGAGCTGGCTCCTTCTGACCCGTTGAACTTGGTGAACTCAGGAAGCCGATACTTGGGTGGCAGTGGGATCAAGTCATAGTCGCTTGGATACGGCTTGGAATAGCCGATCGCCTTTCTCTTGGGCAGGATGCCGAACTGGTCTCTCAGTATTGCACTAACCTGCTCCACACTAAGAACTCCTGGGGCCGATGGCTCAGCACTCGGCCCAGTAGCGTACTTTACCAGCCACGCTTGTTTTTCTGCGTCTACTCCAGAAGCTCCTGGGTTCACCACCTACACCGAGCGTGCTGGACTGACGCTGTCAGGGATGTAGGCGCACGTGTAGTAGTGCGGAATCTCCTTAGGTGGCTCGGTGAGGAACTGGCCTTCTCCAGGATCACCGCCGATCTTGTGGACGACGTAGATCGGCGAGCTCTGTGGTCTGGGAGCTGCAAATGAGAATGGCAATTGCGGCCTAGAATGCAGTGCAGCTTCCTCTGTGTGACTCCCCAGGATTGGCCCGGATGGAGAGTACTGGTTCTTGATTATCTCCTGGATGACGCGATGTGCCATGCGCTCAAGCTCGTTCATCAGGCTCTGAGAATGCCGATGAAGCGAATGGGCCACCATGTAGTTCATCTCCTGACGCAGGGCCATGGTGCGCTCCTCTGATGGTACAGACAGGTCCACATTGTCGAGAGCGCCTTCAGGCGAGAACCCCTTCCACCTGATGCCATGGTTGCGGGTCCTCTCAAAAGAGCCGATGAGATCGGCTTCCAGCAGAGCTTTGACCTCATCATACTTCTCCTTGTGTTCAGGAGGAAGCTCTTCATACGTGACCGGCTTGAGAGTAGGTTCTTGATCTTGAGCTCCAGTCATTGTTGCAGTAGATGTTATTGCCGAGAAGTGTCCCACCGAGCGTGCCAGAATGTGTTGTCAGTCGAAACCCATCGGCGAGCAGCGACGGGCAACACGAAGAGCTGGGAGGTTGCTGGGGCGCTGGCAGGCACTGCTCCCTCGTCGACGGCCCGCAATTCCGTTACGCGCCCGGAGGTTTTGTAAAAAACCGGGCGTGCCACCTGACCTATACCCGATCAGGAGGGTGCAGACGTGCTCCGAACAGTTTCCTGCATACAAAGACACGTGTAAACATAAGTCCGAGCTGTGGTCAGCTCCCCGGGACGACTCTTGCATCGGCTTTAAAGAGCTGATCGAGTCCCGGTGTCAGATCGGATCTGTAACCATCCAGATTTCAATGAAATAAGCGAATAACTATAAAGCTGCTTCAATTAAATCTAACTAATCTAATCCACGATGGTAAAAGCTTCACTGCTAGATCGGAACATCCTACACGTGACTAGGCCTAATGAACGTAACAAATAACTGAACCGTAACCCAAAACAGAGGCCTAAGAACTAGCAAGAGCCGATTCCCGGAACAATCCCTATCAAGGCTAAGATAAAGCATCTACTACGCCATCGGATCATCCAATCCGTTTGCAAGGCCTAACCTAGCAGATATTACACAAACTCTTAAGATAAGAGCAAACCAGAATAGATCAGATCTACTAGACATAAAAGAAGCAGGGTGTTGCCTCTGTGCGACTAATTCTATGCGACAAGAACTAGCATGAGATTGAAACGTGACTGCACAGAGACAACGTGATATTCGTAGATGATAAGCAACGAAAGCATGTTAGATCTACTAAAAGACATGCTACGAACATCAAGATAACTAGCATTACTCGCCATCAAAAACGCTTCAGTACGAGTAATACCAAGGTAAAAGCAAGAACAACGCTGCCCTGATCGCGAGAAGCGATCAGGGCAGCATGGCGCTTACTTGGATGAAACCCTAGGGTTAGGGGTGGCGATGCGTCGAGAGTTGTTGTTTGCGGGTCGTGATGACGCTCTCTTTACGAATAACAAAGGATACATATTTATAGTCCGGAGACTTGGGAAACAATCTAAACTAATCTTGTCCCGATCGGACTCTATCTCTAATCTTAAACTAAATCTAAGGATACACGGCCCATGTGGCCCAGATGCTCATGCAGGAGCCAATTTACATGTCTTCTTGATCTTCTGCCTTAAGCCGATCTTGCTTTCGGCCCATAAATTATCCCTATTAATTTATGGCGATAACACCTTCAAGGGGTCAGACGCTATCATGACTGCAATGTCCAACAAAGGTCTTTTAATGTTGGAGACTTAGTTCTACGAAGGATTCAAGATGAGACAGGATTGCACAAGTTAAATTCCAGATGGGAGGGACCTTTCATCATATCTAAGGTCACAAGACCCGGATCATATAGAATTACTGATGCAGATGGCAATGAGGTACCCAATTCCTAGAATATTGAACACTTGCGCAGATTTTATCCTTGATCCAAGTAACATGGTGATCATCATCTCCAACTACTCTCCAAAAGATTCATACCGATCTGGATAACCTGTTCAGGATAGCTTACACAGTTTTTCGTCGGGATAACTATACAAGCCACATCCTTGTCCTCGATATAATGGCACAACCTACTCGCTAGCTCGAGAAGGTATATGGATACCTTTACTAGTTTGTCCATCTTGGGTAACTCGACGAAGTTCATCCTAACAGGTCAACTATAAGGAACTCCAGCCTTGCATTAAAGGCAAAACTACACGCTTGCTCGAGTATGTTATGGATACTACTAAACTTTGTCCTTCTAGGGTAACCTGATGGGGTTCATCCTAACCGGTCAATCTTAGTAGTTACTCCAGTCTACAAGTTAGACACCCTATTCGCTAGCTCGAATAGGTATTGGATATTTCTAAGATGGTTTCGTCTTGGATAACTCGACGAGGTTCATCCTAACAGATCTATCTTAAAAATTACTCCAGTCCTTGGCTAGGACAACCTACTCACTCGCTCGAGTAGTTTATGGATATCTTCACAGTTGTTTCTATCTGGATAGTCCGACGAGATTCATCCTAACTGATCAACTATACAGATTACTCCATGCGAAGCATTTTACTTGACTACTCGAGTAGTTTGTACCTATCCTACGGTATCAGATCATACTTCTAAAGATACACCAACAGGATAAAAACAATACATGCAACGGCAAGATCTTACAAAAGATGACAGGTAGATCATTCTGCCAAGTTCTTCAAAATCTCCTCAGCGATTACTTCTGACTCTTTACAATAGCTCTGGAATTTCTCATCAGAATAATCAGGAGCTATTCCTTTAGCTATGGGAGCTAAATTATGCTGAGGCTAGTAAGACTTAACAATTCCAATCATATGGGTCAGATAATTCTTGGAGGTGGCCGTCATGACATCGAAGAATTTCTTGGGAGCCTCTTCTAGACGCTCTACTAAAGACTTACTACTCGATGACCCCTCTTCAGAATCTACCATATCTATAATAACCTAAGCTGCTGCTACTAGTCGATTATGGTTGCTTGGAGAGCCTGATGAAAGCATATCTTAGTGATTATTCAAATTATTGGTGAAACAATGTCAAGACAAGGATCAAAATACTTACAGGCTTGAACAGTCTGTAGTTGTTCTTGGAGTTTGGCTTTGTCTTCTTGAAGGCTCTTGATCTGTTGCTTCATTTCATAAAGCTCCAGATGATGCTTTCGGTTCGCTTCGTAAAGCTTATTCCGTGCAGCAAGGGATTCATCAAGGCACTTGGCAATTAATGCATTTTGCTACTCCAAGGTCTTCCGATTGTCAACAGTCGTGTACAAAGCATGCGACTTCAAAAAGGATCGATTGGCAACTTCCTATAAAATACAAACTAAGATTGGTCAGATGTCACCAACTACTCGACATAGGAAAACAGCAGCAGCAGAAGGTTCACCTTGGTATATTTAAAGTTCCATTGCATATAATCTGCGAGCTTCTTCACATTGTCTATCGACAACCATGGATCATCAAAAAGCTCCTTACCCAATTCCTCCTGGGTAGACTGCGGCATAGACTGGAAGGGTACTACTCGAACAGCAGGATCTCTTGATCCTTCAGTTCTACCACTGCTAGTTCTAGTAGCACCTGCGGTACCTTCAGTCACCGCAGGAGTAACCTTGGGTGCTTCAGGATTTGGATCATTTGATGACCCAGGTATGTCTCTATTTGGCAAATTGGCAGTTGAATTTTCGATCAATCCAATCACTGGTAACTCGGGGGCTGATCGAGTAGTTATTTCTGAACCACTCTGCACCCAGTTACGGATTCTTGGGTTTGTTCCTTCTCATATGCTGGGAGATATTGGATCCTAGCCAAGCGAAATTCGAAATAAGAAAGCTGAGGCAAACATGATCTAAATAAAGAATGTTAGATTCTTACTGGCCACTGTCAAGATGGTGAATTTTCCTCTGTAACAAAGCTCCAGGAGCTACCTTCTACTTCCTGATATCATCAGAAGGTGCAACATCTTTTGAAGTTGGAGGCATGCAGTACCATGTCTTATAATTTTTCTGCAAAGAAAGCATGGATTTGTCAGAAGACCAAAGACCTTGTCTATAAGCACTATGTAGTATTCCTCAACGCTTACCCAGGTCTTTTCGGGAGGATTGATTGCCGAGAAGAGTGCTGGCAGTTTTAGAGACTTGTCGAAGTTATCAAGTACTTTACAACATCTCTTGATTGCTTCCGAATGAGCCATTGCTTCTGGTGAGAGTCTGGTGGGGTCCTTTGTACCTTCATATCTGAAGGTAGGATGCTTCCGATGTTGCAAAGGTTGAATTCATCGCATCACAAAGGAAAAGACCACATGATCACTAGTGACTCCCTTGTTTTTGAAATTGGCAATGGCTCTAAGGATACATTCGACTTGTTTGCCACCGGGTCCAGCACTTGACCAATTTGCTTGGACCTGGGGGGTGCCAGCAACTCTTTCTGGAAGTGGAGATTCAAAGTTCCCGACATGAAACCAGAAACTTTTCCACTCGGCTCCTTTACCTGCTGGATCATAAGCTAAGTACTTGTCTCGAGTCTCAGGACGAAGTACTAATTCACATCCACCGACGACAGCGGGTTTAATGGCATTTGGAACGGGTACAAGGGTGAAGAAATGTTGGAAAAGATGGAAGTGGGGAAGAATACCAAGGAATGCTTCACAGAAATGAGTAAATATAGAAAGATGCAAGATGGATTGGGGAGTGAGATGATGCAATTGGATTCCCCAGAATTGAAAAAGAGCATAGAAGAACTCATACACTGGAAGTGCAAGACCGCGTTCCACAAAATCACGGAACACAACGGTTTCAAGAGTACCTTCAAAAGGATAATCTTCTCCCTCACCCGCGCACCATTGGATCACAGCTTGACTCTGGAGAAGACCCATATTCTCCAATTCTTGCACAGCTGCTTGGGATATTTTGCTCTTGCGCCATCCCGTCGAAAGATTTGCAATTGCTTCATCTTCAACCTTGGATTTGTTCTTCTTGGGAGCCATCTCAATGTCGCGAGTTTAGGCTCGAGGGCTACGAGAGGGGTTAATGGATGCTACCGGCAATTGGGAAGTGTAAACCTGAAAGTGACGGTGGCCAGGAGTCAAGACGATGAAAACCCTAGAAGTTACAGATTGGGTTTATAAAGTCTTTGATGGCAATTTCGTGAATACCTGGAATATCAAAAGATGGGTTACGTTTTCATCACATATTTTGCCATGAGTTTTTTTATTCTTAAATCTAAATTGAGAGATTTAAATTCAAGACTCGGGGGCTGTGGGATACGTGCATCAGAGATTTATTTTTCAATTTTATTGAAAAATAATGAAGGAAAAAGACTGAAGTGACCCTTAGCCTGATTCTGCGATTCAACCTAAGGCTCGGGGGCTACTCCATATGGAGCGTGAGTACTTCGCGCACCATGTATGATCAAGATTTTTGGGCTTGAGCACCTCACAACCTCGAAGCAATCGAAAGTACTTGGACAACTACTTGACGTATCTGAAGGAAGGCCCAGAAGCAACCAGAAGGAAGTTCTGACTACTTGAAGTACTCGAAGACGCCCAGCCAAGTACTCGACGCCTGCAGGACTCGGCTACGAAGAGCTCGGGGGCTTGTCAGACCGGGGGCAGCGGGACTGCTTATAGGCATAGGATGTTCTAGAGTAAGGGATAGCTCATGGTTGTACCTTAACTCTCTTGTAACTACCCGAATAGGCGTAGAACTAGCTGAAGTACAAAGGAAACTACCTGATTGTGTTGTAGTAGGACTCCAACTATACTCGGCTAGAACTTTTCATGTAACCCTATCCCCCCGAATATATAAGGGCGGGCAGGGACCCCCTCGAAACATCATCAACACCTAAGGCAATACAAACCACCACACAGGACGTAGGGTATTACGCAACTCGCGGCCCGAACCTGTCTAAATCTTTGTGTTCCTTGCACCATCGAGTTCCAGAGCAGTCGATCCCTACCTACAAACCTTACTGCTAAGGGTATCCCTAAGCAGGTTTGGCAGTAAACACCGACATACATCTCTGTTTCGGGCATGATTTGGTCAGGGAGAAAGGTTAGAGAACAAGGAATTTGATGGGGGCAAAATGAGTTGAAACAAGTCCCGGATTAATAAAGAAAAGATTTCATTCATCCAGAATATATTTTCAGGCTTTAAAATAAATCTAGAAAAGTTTATATGTATCTTTTAGACCATGATGAATATGTCTCAAAAATCCAATAT
Source organism: Panicum virgatum (assembly GCF_016808335.1). Taxonomy (NCBI): domain Eukaryota; kingdom Viridiplantae; phylum Streptophyta; class Magnoliopsida; order Poales; family Poaceae; genus Panicum; species Panicum virgatum. Next base: position 25,713,607 of record NC_053149.1, read on the forward strand.
GAAAATTCCTAAAGATCATTTAAGACACAAGAATCCTATATAAAATACTTGGAACTCGTAAATGCATTCTTTGTGAAATTGAACAACCTAGCTCTAATCAATAATGCGGACCAAAGATTAACAAACAACTTTCCAGTTCATATGAAGGCATGATGCCTGTGAAGATCTTCATCATGAATACTAGCTAGGCCCTTGCATCATCTTGTATAAACTAACTAAGATTCAATAGCTTACATGAAATTGTATATATTCTGAATTTGTTTGTGTTCAAATTAGGTTCCAAGTCCTTATAGTTGTAATTTTATCTTTGCTCTACATAATTTTGTCCTTGCTCAATGGAATAACATGCCAACACTGCTGCCTTTATTTTGGGATATACGCTATATATATGCGTGCAGCACAACAACTTGAGTAGTGTGGTATATCATTTTAAGGGGTGAAGGATAACACGTACGAGATGCTTAAATTTGATTACAAATTTTGTTCATCTAAGTGTAGAGACTAATGTATTTCTGTTATCCTCAAAGCTGCTTATGTTGTCGCATATTTAGTTTCATTAGTTTTGCAGGATTTTGCTGATTGCTTGCCACTTTGATTTTCAGGAACGTCTAGGTTGTGCTAGGTAACAGCCTATCAACAACAATCCAATCAAAGTGTTGATCGAGTTTTGATGTGTATGATTAGTATATCTAGTTATGATGCCTTTATGATTGATGGACATCGTGAGCTATATGCTTAGCTAGGACAGGTAGTATTCAGTCTGATGTTATGTGACACTAGATCAGTGTGCTGGCTACTCGTAGTTTGTATGGTCAATGTGGTTCCTTGTGTTATGATGAATGTATGTACGTGGATACTAGATTAATTAATTAATTAATTTACTGAATATATACTAACTAATTAGCAGATAGCTTTCTTTCTTGCTTTTTTTTAATTCATACAATCAATCCCGTTGAACCATGAGTCGGTAAAGCTCCAAGTAGCATCAAACAATCTGTTGGTATAAGTGGTAACAAATAGTGGGTCGTTACATATGTGTTGGTCGGTAAAACTTCTCAACGTGTCAAACTGTCAGTCGGTAAAACTTATACCAACGCCACTTACAGCGACATATAGGTGGAGTTGGCAAAGCTCTATACCGACTGATGGGGTTAGTCGGTATAACGGCTTATACCGACTCCTACACAGTCGGCGATTCTGGGCTGTGGTATAGTGTTTATAGAAAATAAAGGCCCCACTAAAAGTAAAAATATTTATTTGCATTGGTACCTTCGGAGAGGGGTAATCTTAGTGAAAGACAATGTAATTAAGCGGAAATGACATGGTAGTAAACAGTGTTGCTTTTGCTATAAGGATATGAGACTATTCAACATTTATGAGTGGCGTCTAGCTCCTATGGCATGGGCAACTATACATGCTACTTTTGGGCTTCCACAGCCGCACAGTATGCCACACATGTTTGGGATTTGGCAGAGGGGGATTAGCGCCATTTTTAAATATCTAGTGTTACTTGGAGCAACAGCTACATGTTGGTCTCTGTGGAGGAACAGAAATAGTCCAACTTTTTAGTATAAACAACCATCTTTTTTGCAGGTTACCTTTCACAATTTCGCATTGGCTTCGCACATGGGCTATCCTCCAAAAGCCAACTACACAGGGTTTAGTTGCAGCGGTATCTAAGAGATTGACACGAATGGTCGAGGATTTTTTTTTACCCAGGCATATGGGTAGAGGGTGTAGTCTAGGGATTTGTAGTTATTAGTGTGCATTCTTTCTCCTATTTTAAGGTTGTGTGTATTTTTTGCAGAGGCCAGGATATTTTTTCAAGTAGTGCCATATAATTTTGATGTAACTATAATTGAGTTTAATAATAAAATTCCCCTTTTGAAAAAATTGTGGAGTATGCAAGATATATAAAAGAAAACAATTGGACTGCCGGTATATCAGAAGGAAATGGCAGCCATACTATATAAACAGTTTAGTAATTAATCGAGATATAGGCAACCTTTTCTTTGATATCACCATTCAAAATGTTGCCATGGAGCATTACGGACAACAACATTGATACTGGTATATTTATATACCATACGCACAGCATAATAAATCATACTTATTCTTAAAGCTATCACGGCAGAGAGCACATAACAGTTGTAACAGAGTTTAATTATTGATCACAATCCCATCCCCTGAAAGGAAACTTATTTGACATATGTAGCAACAAATACTACTCCAGATCACAATCTGGGCAACTTGATTGTGAATTTTTTACCAGTCTAGCAAGGCTCTTTCCCTCAGATCATGCGGAAACAAGATTTTGAAAAGTCTAGTAGTAGTAGGTAGCACTCTTTCATTTGGCTGAATAACTAGCACCTACAGCACTCTTTCCTTAGCGGATTGATTCATACCTGCACGTTTATTTAACTAGTAAATGACATTTCTCTAGAAAAAAATTGATTAAACTGAAAGCAGCACCTACCCGCAGCATCTTTTCCTTCAGCAGATTGACCAGCACTTGCAGCACTATTTCCTTCGGCTGACTGATTTGCACCTTCAATTGTTTTTGAAGTATAGTAACTTAAATTATTTTTCTAACATAATAATGACATGAAATATCAGATCATCTAAGTATACATATATTTTCTTAAAGTGTCATTATCATCTTGCCCATCTGAACATATTAAGCATGGAATTTTGTGTCAGAACTCCTTTCATCTGTTCATATATATACATTGCTTTTCAGTTTTGTGTTTGTCATCCTGGAAGGACTTTGTTGATCCCATTATCAAAAATGTATATACAAGAAAAAAACTGAAGCTATAAAATGTTATAGCACTCATTGGGCTCCATCCATGCTCAATGTAAGTGGGCAGAAGAACAATTCTCGTTTAGATTAGTTAAGGGCTAAAATATATATGAAACATGTTATATCTGTATGAAGCCAAGAATGAATGTTACATACTACTTTAATGCCATACCACAACTTTTCTCATGCTGACCATCTGACTTCTGCAAAAGGCCGACAAATATGCATGTACTGATCAGTATCAATGTAAAAAGGAAAAGAACTTAAAATGAGAAATGTTAATATATACAAACATATTGTTCAAATGTAAAAATATATGGCTACAGTTGTGCAGTACTTTAACCTTTTCATTTTGCTCCAACCTCCATAACTCATCCAGTAGGTTAATAACTGCTCTTTTGGACCGAAGTTTGCCAAAATCTTTATGATTATATGTCTGCATGTAGGAAAAATAAATATATACATTAGCGCAAAAAGTAGAACTTTCTATTCAGTGGCAACTTGGCATTTCATATGTTCATAAAATGTGCACATGATTGATTGTAGCAACAAGTATCTTTCAGTTTAGAATTTTATTTAGATATACAGTCTTGGCAAAGATAACCAAAAATTACGTAGTGCAATGTTCAGTCATAGGGCAACTTATTAACTATTTTCAAACATATTATAGGATTCTGAGAACAGGACAGAAGAAAAGCGAAAGTGAAGAGAGAAATGTGGCATGCTATCGCTTGGATAATATCCCAGACATTCTATTATATTCAATCCTTTCTTGTGAGGTAGTGGATTCGACCATCTATTCATTGAGTTTTATGTATACAAAATTTATTTTTAAATGGCTAGGTAGCCACAATGGAAACCAACATTGAGGTTGGCTGTGGTTGCATGAGAGGTAGCGCTATCCTTTCTCCCACCAAAATTTCCATCGTTTGGAACAATCAATTTAGGCACATATGATCTCAGCCTTTGAAGTGCCGCTGTAACTTTAACCATTCCAACAGGAACTTCCAGATGAATATCCAGGTTACCACTAATACATTTACTTCAGCACAACTTTAAGATTTCTATAAATACCAGTCCCAAAAGGAGCGGGATGAAACTTAGGCCAATCTCAATGGGCGTTTCATGACATTAAATATCATCAATTTTGCTGACATGGCAAGCAGAGAGAAGGATGGAGTTTCATGGGATATGATGAGAGTTTCATCACCATGAAATCCATCTGACACAGTTACCTAGTTCCCAGTCTAGGTAACTATACCATGAAACTGTGTACTGAGATTGGCCTTAGAGGTTTCTCCTATTGCTCACAAAACTTAATTGTTGATATATTTTCAAGAGTAAACTGTCCAGAAGTTTCACCGAGATCCCTAAACTGTAAAATCATTTATCTAGGTCCCTAAACCGTGTTAAGTGGTTCATCTGAGGTCCCAAACGCACCACGTAAGCAACCAAAACTGACGTGGCATGCCACATGGCACCATGGTGGTAAACATTGGCAAAAAAAACTTGTGTAGTCTCATCTTCTCTGATTTGCTCCTCCTCTCTCTCTCTCCCTCCCTCTCCAATCTCTCTCTCACTCTCCCTTTACTCTCTCTATCTCCCTTATCTTTCCACCGTGGGCGCCTGCACCACCACTGCATCCTGCTACCCATTGTGCTCCTCGCCACCACCGCCTCCTACGGAGAGGAGGGCACAGTCGACACTGATCATGAGCCACCTAGACCATGGAGGCCACTAGCGCGAGCCCGTACTGGGAGCTTGGCAGTGGAATTGGCAAGGTTGGGATCCTGCGTGGCCGACCTGCCGCCGCTCCGCCCGTCAGACCCGTTGACACCTTGGCGCACTTGCCACAGTGCCACACTACTATGACACTGGCAGCCTACGCCCGACCCAGCCACCAGCGGTACGGCAGGGCGGTCCCATAGGCAGCCAGTCTGGGAGGGGCCGGTGTGCATGGAGGCATGATGCAAGGCCGCATGCCTACGACCCGCGATGAGGATGCCTTGGCGGTGGCCCTAGCCAGTGTGGTGGTGCCCTGTTCCTAGCAGCATGGTGATGGAATCAGATGGGAAAGTGGTCGGACAGAGGCATGCAGGGTGGATGGTGTCAAACATAGCATGTTGAGTGTGGCTCGGGGGACGAACAACGGACCACCTGTTCTTATCATGGGTGCCCGTCCGGTACCATGCGCATCTGTGACCAAGGGTGTGTTCTAGGTCATCATGGTTCGATGATGGCAGTGCACGAGGAGGCCATGTTGAGGTGGCTGGCACGATGGGCGTGTGGGCAAGCCAACGATGGGACGAAGGCGGACGATGGGGAGATGGAGCTCATGGACAAGGCCGCCTTGCCCAGCGGTCACCCCTCCCCCGCTCCCGAGCTGTACTAGAGTTGTTGTCCGAGCTGCCCACGCACCGGCTAGTGAAGCTCCCCAATGCGCGGGCCAACTGAGCACCACCCGTGCCCAGCGACGATGCTCCCCCACGGGTTGGCTGGCTTTAGACGGTGGTGGCGGCTAGCGGAATTGAAGCAAAGCATGGGGACGGCAGGGGCGGCGAGGGTGAGCATGAGCGATGGAGAGAGAGAGAGAGAGATTGGAGAGGGAGAGAGAGAGATGGAGGAGCAAATCAGAGTAGATGTGACTATATTAGGGTTTTTTTGCAAATGTTTACCACCAAGGTTCCATGTGGCATGCCATCTCAGCTTCGGTTGCTTATGTGGCGCGTTTGAGACCTCGGATGAACCACTTAACACGATTAGGGACTCAGATGGATGATTTGAGAGTTTAGGGACCTAAGTGAAACTTCGGGACAAGTTTGGGGACCTGGTGCGATTTACTCTATTTTCTATGCTTTGTACTAGAGTTGTTGTATTTTGTTCCATTTTTACTGTTTGTGATGCCTTTATTACTGAATCAATTGCATGAGATTGTTAACCGTTCAAGTGTAATTAAGACACACTAGTCATGTGCTTGTGAATTTGTTAGCAAAAAAATACAAACAAGTTAGCATCCATTAAAATGCTAAACTCATTGATCTACGCTTTCTTAATTAATATAAATACATGATGGTCGATTAAATTATTTTGTGAAAACTCCTATTAGCTCAATATAACCCTTCAATGACTAAAATTACATCCGCACAAAGTTTTTGGAGTGGCGAAATTTATCTACAATTATAATCACGATGGAAACACATGAGATACTCATTATTAAGAACTTAACTTGTTCTGGTGTTAACTAAGCAATCATATAAGAAAACCCACATGAAAATAATTCGTATACTAGGGAAATGAGTATCTCATTGTTGTATCGTTAAAAAATATGACAACAAAGGACAATTACCTTATCTACTCTTCCATCATGCCTGGGATAACGGAGAACCTTCCACCCACCCTTATATGCCTTGTGATTTAAAATGCTTGAAGGGGTGTGGTCCACTGGTTCTCCCGGCTTGGCTACAGTTAAGGGAGCAACATCAAGTGGTTCACCATAAATTGTATTTGGAGGAGCCATATAGCTCTGACTATAAGGCATAGTTGTTGGTGCTGGAGCCTGCTGATTGAGTGATTCCCCATCAAACAGTTTGAATTGTTTCTCAACAGGGTTACCATCAGTAGTAATAGCATTCATCACACCTTTTCCCTTGTTGCTGGAGGTGGTATCCATGTCACTGTGCAATCAGAAGATAATATAAATGATAACGACGCAACACAAAAAAGGATGAAATAACAAATAATGAGAAGTATATATGAAGGGTTATTACATCATATAATACGAATGCAAAGGATGACCTTCCTTTGCATTTGGAGATCATTAATGAAGAAATAAAGAATTAAATAAATGAAAATAGTGACCAAAAAGAGTACATATGTGATCCGAAATTGATGCATTAATCAATTCTGAAACAGTACAGTAACATTGAACAAGCTATAAATTGTCCCTCCTAGTGATGAGAACCCATTTAAATAACTTAGTACTCTTCATGCTCCTAAATAAAGCAAACCTAATATATAAACTTGGTGGATCCATAGGCAATGCTTGGTAGAATTCTTTCCTGCAGCAGGCCACTACTGCGGGTTTGCCCATCACAACCAATAAACATTACAGCCTACAAATAATTGCATACCAGATTGTAGATAACCTGTTACAAAAGCTTGAACTTACTTAATTGTGCATGGTTAATTGGGTGAAACATTTAATTTTCTATACACAAAAAGTTCCGCTGACGTATATGATATTATTTGCACACCTAGTCTCACAAAATTTGAGAAGGATAGAAAAGCGTAAATTTAAGGGTAGGGACATGGGTAGTGTTCAGGTTGTGGTGTAGATTCACCATATATTGACTCAATTTCATCAACGTGAGCCTTCTTCCCTCTGAGCTTTGCATTACATCATCATCATATATGTGTAACCCCTCTACCAGAGACAGCGAGCACTGGAGCCCTTTCAGGGATAACCTCGACTTTTAAAGTAAGATCAGTCAAGCTATTTTGTTCACTGAACCACCACTAGTACTTTCCTTTTCTCCTTCGCTGTCATGGAGGTACTTGTGAAAATAGGGTTAGAGCTCAGACCTATGGAAGCAAATAAGGCTTTCGCTAACCTAAGCTCAGATCTAAAGGGGAGAAACTAAAGGAGCTCACGTACAGTAGTGCTGAGGCCTAGTCCTTCGATCTGCTCATCTAGCTAGGCATGCAAGGTTCGGTGGTGCCACTCCTCACTGTACACTTCGTTGATTAGCAGACAACAACTTGCCACTCGTAGGGATGCTGTATTTTCCAGCCATGCCCTTTGCTCTTACGAGAGCCGCAACAATTCCGATCCAGGGATTTGACATGTTAGCTTGAAATAAAGAAATTAAAGGCACCACAAGCAGCATCTCTTTGACTTGCACGAGAGGGAAGGTGGTGCCTCAAGAGCCCTCCACGGCTCTATTATTCATGGTAGGATAGATGAGAGGGGCAAAGGTTTGGGAGATAGGTCTGTACCTTTGTATTTCCAACGACAACCAAAGATAACAAAGAAATATGATTCATGGAATTGAAGTATTTCCAATGACAGATCTAGATCTGAAATTTTTCTTGTAGGAAAAAATAACTATCCTTATACGAAACAAAAATCCACTGTCTTACCTTTTCGATCTCAACTCTTTGCTCCCGCAATATCCAAAGCCTTTGAATCGATGAGATTTGAGAAACCACCAGGGAGAAAATATATATGTGATGAGAGACAAGATCAAATGGAGAAAGAATGAAGACTAGAAAGAAGAGGAGGAGGAAAGGGACCAAACCAAAAAGGCATGTCTTTAATTTTTAAATGGAAAATCTTGTGGCATTAAATGTAGGCCCAATTTTTTTTATATTTGGTCATATTTAATGATTAGCTTCCAAAATATACAAAGCTGTAAAGAGTTGTCTTATATGTAACCGACTTACTTCCACCACATGCATATCTCATGTATATGTGGTAAGACAGCCTTTCTCCACTTGGGTTTAAAGAAAAGGCAATAATATATTTGCAACAGCTTCTGTATTTGTTTCCTTTGTTTATTTGTGCATGCTTGACCTTGCACTATGAACATTATCTTTGAGCATATGGGTAGAAGTGGTAATCCGATAAGTTGTGCTATGATGATACAAAGAAGCGAGCGATTTCTATGTTATTAGCATATGATGACTAGCAACAAACAAATACTTCTATGACATGAATCATCTTTTATTTTATCCAATCAGAACTCTCTTGCATTACATCAAGGAAAACATTGATCTAAAATTTAAGTCATGCCGAAACAATATTTTTTCCAATCTATGAATATTAAGTGGAAGGCTTTATATGTATCTAAGTTGGAAGAACTTGTTGAATAGATTATATATGGGTTTATAAAGAACTTGTTGATAGATTGTAATAAAATGATTAATGTTGCAAATGATGGACATGTAATAATCCTTGTGCTTAATGAGTGTTAATCCTTGTTCTAATCTCTCTAATCATAGCTAAGCATCATCATTAGCTTTAATCATCCTTGGTTGTTGCATGTCATGTTAAGTTGAGTTTTGTTCTTGTTTTTCTGCCAAATCTAGGACTCTAATCAATTTTTGCCCAACATCAAAGTTGTAGATCTTCTCTCCCTCTACAACTTTTGTTTTGGCCGAATTTCAAGTTCTAGTATGAAATTTGGAGTTGTAGCTGGTCAAAATCGGATCAAATTTAGTTGAATTCCTTCGATGTGCTACCTGCTCACTCCTGTTCATCGTACTGGCGTCCATGCCGGCAACTGCAGCCGGCGACGCCGACTCCACGCGTCAATCATCGCGGGAACTCCCTCCGCACGACCTCGCCTTATCCATTCTCAGCGCCCGATCACGTTTTCCCCTCCCCTTCTTCCTGTTCGAGCTCAGACTGAGCTGGGCCTAGTAGAGCACGCCGCCGGCGCTGCGCCAGCCAACCCCCGCCGCCCCGCTTTGATTCCACGTGCCCCAAGCCCCACCGCCTCACCCCGCACCCCGCCTCCCCTCCACGAGCTCGATTGAGCCGTTTCCCAGTCGAAATCGGCCTCCCAAACCATTGTGGCCGCCCGGAGCTCCGTCCCCTCACGCCGACGATCCCTCTCCGGCCTCCCTCCACCCAAATCGAGCCCCGGTGAGCCTTGCTGTGGCTACCTCTTTCTCCCCGCCCCCATTCCCCTTCCTTTCCAGCGCCGCAGCCACCGGAATGCCGCCGGACGGCCTGCTGCCCCTGCGCCACCGTCGTGGCCGCCCCTTGCGCGGGCTCGCATGGCGCCACCGCGCGCGCCGGCATTATTAAGCGGCCAGAGAGCACTGGTATCTCAATCTAATCACCAGTTTCCATTCTCTTCCTTGTATGTATGTGGTTTAATTTGGGCTGGTATGTAAAATTGTAGATACAGGTCGCTATCTATTATTTCTTTGAGTTTATTAGTTTATTTCCACTTCATTGATCTGGACAAAATTGGATGTTACCTAATTAATTTTATGCTGAGTTACTATGCTGTTGATATTAGTCGGTTGAAAAATCATAGATGCTAGCGTCCGGACGTCCGATTCCAGGTACTTGCGTCGGACCGTTGATGACTATTGACTATCAAAATTTCTACCAGCACATATGTTCTGTGCATGTTACATGCAACATTCAAAGAACAAAATGCTCTTCCAGCACACGAAAAAACCCACCGCAACATAGATGGATGTTTCGTGCAACATTTTAGTTAAAGATATACACTACTACAACGATTGATTTGTGTTCTACAATATTTACAGTGAACAAGTACCTGCAACATCGCATATCACCGGTTGAAACATCCAATAAAAATACCACAACACTGGGGGAAGAAAGGTATTCTCAACAATAACTTATTACGACATAAGAAAATAATACTACAACATTACATATCAACAGTCATAACCTTTCCCAATACCCGTAGCAACATGGGGAAAAGAGATAAATCGCAACCAAAACTCATCAATACCCAAATCACATGCTGCAACATTAGAAACCCCTACACTCGCAAAAAAACATTAGAAACCCCTAAGCCCTCGTTCGGCAGGCAGGGAATGGTTCCGGAGTAGGAATGTTTCCAGACCTGGTTTGAGTGATTCCATGCGTGTCACTTGATCCTAGTCCAGGTTTAATTCCAGTAGGTTTAATTCCTTTGCACTTGTTCGGTAGGCATGGACTCAACACAACACTTAGACCAAGAACATGCATAGATACACGAACCATTCAAGTTTAAACTGACAGCTCTCATATATAAGTTACAAGTACTTATGCCACTGCATATAACTTTCCAACGTGCAAAAATACAGTTTAAACCGATAGCTCTCATGTATAAATTACAATTACTCATGTCATCATTAAGTTAATATTGCATTTGTTTTCCAGGAAGCTAAACACACCAGTGCACACCGTCCAGGAAGCCAAAGACACTGGTGCACACCCTGAAAAGCCAAAGAGAACACCTTCAAATGTCAAGAAAAAAATAATGTGAACACCTCTGTTGCTGAAGATGGACATCAACAAAATACACATTTGAACGTGCATATGAATGTGTTCTATTGGTTTTAATTCTAGCAAAAAAAACATATGGCCACATTTGAATGTGTACAGGCCTATACTAGACCAGCCAATGCACATTCCAAAAGAATTGCTGAAACTTTACAATTCTTGTGAGCTAATTACAGAGGTGACGGGACAATCTAAATGTTCTACATAAATCATATTCAGTGCTCTGATAACCATAGCAAGATGTAATTGTTGGGATAAATGCACTCAATTACAACTAAAGAGAATGCTAAATTGGATCAAGTGACTGTGAGATAATATTTGTGAAATAACAAGCAGAAGAAGTTTGACAAGGATGAGAACTAACCTTTGGTGATGCTAGGCCATTTCACTTCTCAGCCAACATAATGCACACTCCAAGTCATCTTCGCATGTAGATAAAAACACCAAGTTAAGTGCAGACAGTAAGGGTGGCTGGAATGCAAGAAAATGAAAGTTCAGCATGACGACCGGCAAACGAGACCTACATGCATCCAACAAATAATCAATGTCCAGAATTGTATCTCTGGCCCCAGTCCAAAATTATGCCATCATAGCACTTCACAAATCAATGTGAGGACCGATTATTGAACAGATTCTTTATGACAACTGTTGGGTGCACAGAGTTAAACTAAAAAAACATCTGATAATGGCTTGAAACAGTAACAGAACATCATGACAGCCTAATGTGAACTCCTAAATGCTGAATTATCAGGACTTGGTTGTTCTGTGTGAACATCTAATAATGGACTAGAAACAATGAACAGGCCAAATAGTTTCTTCGATGCAAATCAAGTCATACGACCTAACTATTTAGCAGTGGCCTCACACAAATCAAATGAGACCAGAACACATTCAGAAATTTTGCTGCAGCTATAGTTGACAAATATATATTTTGGACTCGACACAAGTAAAAAGAGATCACAACGAGCTAAACACTTGGCAGAACTACAGCACCAAAAGAGATGCTTTCTAAGCAGTATCAATCTCACATTGAGGTACAATGAAATGGTGCAGATTGTTAAACGATAAGCCAATAATCTATTAGCTAAACACTTACATCTGCATCTTCAGTTTCTTCCTCTCTTGAGTTTCTTTGCTCTTCAAGCACCACAACATCATCACCGTATTGTTGAGTATCATCTTTCAATTCTTGTAGCACAAATAATTCAAGCATGCAGTCAATTGCAGCCAGAAAATTAAATCAAATTCCATTATGATTTCATCCATAGTTATGAAAACTTGTACAAGTATACAAGCACAATGCCGGGAAAAATCTTCTACTTATAGGAGTGTGTCTCACTCCAAAATTTCAATTTTGGGATGTGAACATCTTTTCAAATATAATTATCCATATTTTGAATATTTTGAGAATTTTCCAAAATTTTCTGGCATTTATTCTCACTTTCTCCTAGAGCTGAATCCAATTGATGGAAAATTCTAGAGTCTTTTTCACGAGTTTCAAGTATTTTTATTTGAACTTTTGGTGTCCCAAATTCTCCCTAGGACTTTCCTTGAAATTTTGGGATTCTCGAAATATATATATTTGGATTAAAAGATTTGTCTAGATTTTTCTAGATCTATTTTAAGCCTAAAAATATATTCTCAGCGATCGAAATTCTTTCCTGTTCTCTTTCGGACTGGATTTAACTCATTTGCCACATTGAGCATCTTGTTCTCTAATCTTGCTTCTCGACTGAATTATGCTCGAAACTGAGCCATAGCTTGTTTTCCGGTGAAGCTCCGCTGTCATCGCTGTAAACTCCAATGACTAGTACCCTCATCCAGGCCGCCCGGCCTCCCCTTGACCCGTTCAGCCGAGCCCTCAAATGTTTGACGCTCCACTCCATTTGAACGTTCATATCCCGGAAGAATTGGAGCGGTCGGAGTCGTTTTGAGCCGAAAGGCTTCACCTCCATTGGCATTCCAAACTGTTTCTCCAACCCAACCTCTGTCCACGATTTCCTCGGCCAAGATCACCTCCATGGCCAAGCATCTTCCCCCAAAACACCCAAATCCGGAGCCATGAAGAGTTCCACTCCTCCTGCACCCAACAAGTCATCCCAGAGCCAAATTTCAAGTTGTAGCATTTGAATCATCGAACCAGTTCCGATGGCCGAAACCCTCGCGTCACTGCCAGGCCAGTGGAACTTGTGCCTGGCGGGCCAGCCTAGGGGAGGCTGCCCAGCCTCCCCCTCACGTCGGTAGCCTCCGTCCCATGCACCGTCGCCCTCCAGTAGCCCTGCATCAAGGGGCAATGGGCGCCCACGCGCGCGCACACCTTTACAGCCGATTACGGGGATCCTTTACCCTAGGAAGGCCATCGGGAAGCGCCTTGTGCCATCGTCCTCCGGTGGGCACGTCGTGCAGGTCGCCGCACTCCAGGCAGTGATGCCGAAATCGCCGGAGTACTCTCCAGCCAGCCCGTGTCCGCCAAGCACCCGTGTAGTTGGACGGAAGGTTGGCCACGGGAAGGAGCTGCGTCCACCACTGGATCACGGTGAGAGGGAGTCGATTGACTCCAACCCGGGTTTGGTTCGGCGATTCATCTCGCCACCACCGATCTGGGGCCCTCCCGAGATCCATGCTTACACCAACAACAGCGAGTAGGAGGAGAAGATGTGGCGGAACCACCCAAAATAGCTGGGCTCGGGTGCTCAGATGATTGTTACTAGGCAACACTGACCCCAAAGTGGACCTCACCGGCAGTTCCATGAGTGAAGCCTCGATTAAAGACACGCTTACAGGATCGCACAGACAACACTCACACGAAGGTGAGCCCAAAGATTACAACACAGATCATTTCATACATCTTAGAGTTGCAGCGGAAATTTATTTATTACAAACCATGTTCTGAAAGTAGCGAAGTACTACAGAGAATTATACTACAAAAATTATTCAAGTCTAATTATTGCAGAGGAAGAGGTAAAACGACATCTAGGACACCTCGATAAAGCCTGTACGAGACATCACTCAGTGGGAGGGGTGTCAGCGCCCGCTGAGGGACCATCCCACTCGACAGACCAGCCCAGAGGCAAAGTGCACGGCCAAGTCAAACTCGCAACCATATCTTCAAATCAGTACCTGAAAGTAGTGCCACAAGCAAGGCTGAGTATACTAATACTCAGCAAGGCTTACCCGTCATCGGATATACCTTAGTCTGTTAACTAGACATGCAAGGCTTAGTAAGGCTCTGGGTTTATTTTGCTGCAAAGCAACAAAGAGTATGTCCTTAATTTCAAATTTCACCTTTTAGATTCTAGGTTGATTAACCGTTCTAAGTTTGCCTCTATCTATAAGCATGCATGGTTTTCAAACATTTCAACATACAACCATAATTCAACTTTGGTCCGGGGCTTGATTGAACTCAGTTAGATTCACAGAACAATCGTCCACAATCGTTTTGCCCGCGGGAGTCAGTTCATATACGCCATGAGATAAATTGACCGCTTCTATATGAATGCAAATTGATCTTTGTTGCAATAGGATTTAATTTGCATAAATTTCCTTCACGATAAAGTTGCAGTCCAATATAAGAAGACTTTTTGGTGAATACAGTACTTAACACATTTACTTGGGCAGTCATTTATAGAGTAGTTTTTATATTTACTTTACTTCATATATGAGTGTGGTGGGGTTCTCATTTTCTTAATCATTAAACTTATGGAGATGTTCAAAAATCTAAAACACAAGTTAGGGATATAATCTGGTGCTACAAAGATTACACAATGCAAAACCTATATTTAGATAGCTATGGTAAAATTTCCAGCTAAGAACAGTAAGCATGGCAAGCAAGGAAAATGATTAAAACCTAGCATGTTAAGACAATCCATAATTTATATAGAATGATCCCTAATGTTTATTGGGCTCAAATTTTTAGAGGAACTACTAAGAATGATATTTTTTTAATGTACTTTTTACAGGATTTTACTAAACATAAAACAGCAATAGAAAAATTAAAAAAACAAGCATGTGTATATCAAAAATAAATTCTACTGGGAGTTCCTTAGGGTTTCTGTGTACCACATTTTTACCAGGGTTAAATCTACACTTAAACCATGCACATTTTTACTAGTGTTTAAATCTACACTTAAACATGTTAGGAAATGCACATTAGCATTTCCTAACATGAATACATGAATAAATCATTTGGGCTACTTTATGTGAAGTAAAACATATCAAACTTCTTGTAAAGCCTCATGGTGTGGAGTCTAAGTTCTAGCATAAAAATCATGAGCAACAAAGGTATATTCTGATCATGGCAAAAATACCAAATCTAAGCATGGGAAAGCATGAATAAAATATAGCTCCTATTCTACTCATGTTATCGATTCCAAGCTTTGCAGACATGTTCATATGGTCAAAATGAAGTACTAAAAAATTTGTCAGATTTTTCTAGGAAAAGAACCTATTTATTACAACAAGTGCCACTAAACATGGATTAAATCACAGATATAGATGCCTAGATCCAAAAATAACCAAAATTGCGCATAAGGAATCATTTAGCAAATCTAACTCAAAGAAAAAGTTCCATGAATAGATATGTAATAGATCTAGCACAGATAAAATGCCAAGCTTTCTAGTAGATCTACAAGAGTGCAAGGTTTCATCTAGCTACTAGTGTGCATTGTGGCCCACATTTTTACCAGGTGCTAGATCTGGCAAGTGGAGTGTTCTAGCAAAAATCATCCAAAAACTCTAAGCCAAACTCCTACAACAATTATACACCATTTAAATTTGTATTTAATCTAGAGGTAAAGATATTTTGATTTAGCTAATGTGGCTGTGGAGAAAGTTGTAGTGCTTAGTTCAAGGAATCCAAAATATTTGAGTTTGCATTTTTTGGATTTTTCTATGATTTTATATAGAATTTACAAGTTCACAGTTTCAAATCTAGAAGTTCATGTTGCTTTTGCACTTAAAACCCTAGAATCAAGTTTTTAAATTGCAAACAAGTCCCTGGCTCACCGGAGCAGAGCAGGGCGATGCTCGATAGCGATGTTCCGGCAACGGCCGGCCTCGGCGGCGTGAGCAGGGTAGGGGCAAAATTCGAGGGAAGCATTGCGCACCTTTTGGTGCTTGGATTTGGGGTCGAGGTGGCCGGATAGGGGGTCGTCGATGGCAAGGGGCGGAGCTTGAGCTCGGGGGTCGCAGGCGAGGGGGTTCCGGTGGCTCGAGGTGGCGGTTCCTAGGCTCCCGAGCAACGCCAGGCTATGAGGAAGCCGAGGATGGGGTCGGGGAAGGCAATGCACGGCGGTGGAGGCAGCTTCACGGTAAGCTTTAGCTCGCCGGAGCTAATGGCGGCGGCGGAGAGGGAATGGCCAAGAGGACGTGCGCCATGGGGCCTGGGGTCCCATTTACAGTGATGTTCACTTAGTGGTGAAGGAAAGGAGCTCCTGTGATGGTTTATTTGGCCAGGACAGCGGAGAAGCGGTGTGGCGGCACTGCGAGCAGACAGGGCGCGTGGCGCGCAGGGAAATAGGCCAGGGGCCAAGGTGGGGCCAGAGTGCGCGGTTCGGGGCCAGTTGGCCGGCCAGGCGGCGGCCAAACGGCGCGGCCTCGGCGTCGCCGGCATACGGCGCCAAACAAGGGAGGAGGGGAGAGAGGAGGGGGGCGAAGGACTGTTTGCAATTTCCAAAATTCCAGGGACTGAATCAAAAACTAAAATTTTCTCCCTCTTGCTTGACTCAAATGAAAAACTTTTGAATACCATTTTTGTTCAGTTTTTCAAGATCTACAACTTTTATTTCAGGTACTTTTTCATTTGAGTTAATTTTTGCAAACTAATTTAAATGTTCAAATTTGCAATAAAGGGTTTTGAATTTGAAGCTGATTTATTATGGAAAAGGCTGAAAATTGAATTGTGCACATGTCATTTGAGGTACTAGTTTCAGCCACTAATATTTTTGTGTCTAGTTTGGGAATTGTTTTAAATGTTACTACTTATGAATGTAATCCCTTTATTTATATTACTTTCAACATGAATTGGGGTTTAAATTGAAATGTGTTGCCTCCCATAATTAAAGACTCTCACTAAAATGATGTGATTTAATTGAATTGACTTACTTAGTTATTTTAGACACCTAGGGTGTCACAGCCTACCCCCCTTAAAAGAATCTCGTCCCGAGATTGAAGGATTGATTGAAATTTGAAGGATGATACCTGAGGTAGAAGTAAGAAAACTAGGAAAGTGTCGATTGAGATAGTCTTCCGTTTCCCATGTGGCCTCCTCTTCAGTGTGATGGTTCCACTGAATTTATACATTTTGACCACCTTTCGATGAGTGCCTCGTTCTTTGGTGTTCAAAACTCTAAGAGGCGATTCAGAATAAGAGAGGTCTGGTTCCACAGAGATTTCCTGTTGATCGATAACCTCTGTAGGAACACGAATGCACTTCTTGAGTTGAGATACATGGAATACATTATGGACGGCGGTGAGTTGCGAAGGAAGGCGCAATCGATATGCCACTGGTCCACATTCTTCATTGATCTCATATGGCCCAATATATCATGGAGATAATTTGCCTTTAATTTGGAAACGTTGAACGCCCCTGGTGGGTGAGACCCATAGATATACATGATCACCCACATTAAATTTCAAAGGCTTTCTTCGTTTGTCAAAATAGCTCTTTTGTCTAGATTGAGCTGCCTTCAAATTTTCTTGAACCAGTTTCACTTTCCCCTCTGCTTCGATCACTAAATTGGGTTCGAAGACCTTGCGTTCCCCAGTCTGTGACCAACTCAATGGAGTTCGACACCGCCGACCATACAAGGCTTTGAAAGGTGCCATCTTCAGACTGGCTTGATAGCTATTATTGTACGAGAACTCCGCTAAGGATAGACATTTGTCCCAATTCTTGTCATAATGAATGACACAAGCTCTGAGCATATCCTCTAGAATATTATTCACCCTTTCGGTCTACGCGTCAGTTTGTGGATGGTAAGCAAAGCTTTGGATTAGTTTTGTTCCAAGAGCCTCCTGAAGTTCTTCCCAAAATCGTGCCACAAACTGAGTACCACGATCGGAGATGGTCGTCTTGGGTACACCATGTAAGCAGACAATGCGATCGATATAGATCTCTGCATATTTGCTAGCTCGATATTCAGTATTTACTGGAATAAAGTGAGCTATTTTCGTGAGTCGATCCACAATGACCCAAATAGAATCATGATGTCGTGACATATTGGGTAAGCCCACTATGAAATCCATACTAATATCCTCCCATTTCCAAGATGGAATAGGCAGAGGTTGGAGAGTTCCAGCAACCTTCAAATGACTAGCTTTCACTCTCTGATAGGTGTCACACTCTGCAACATAGTTGGCAATTTCCCGCTTCATTCTGGTCCACCAGAAATTTTGCCGAAGATCTTGATACATCTTGGTGCTACTCAGATAAATAGAGAATTTTGACATATGAGCTTTGTCTAAGATCCGCTGGCATAATTCTGAATTTTTAGGTACGACTAAGCGACCATCGAACCACAAGATTCCTTTGTGATCCAGACGAAAGCACTTACATTTTTCCTCTCCTTCTGATAATTTCTGTTTGATGATTTCGACATCCTTATCATGTAGTTGAGCCATGATGACTTGGTCAAAGATTGTTGGTTCGACAGAGATGTGGTTCAAAGTTCCCTGGGGAATAATTTCCAAGTTCAACTTTTGTATCTCAGGGCATAGAGTTTCATTATATGATTCAACTGAAAGACAGTGGCAATGAACCTTTCGGCTGAGCGCATCTGTGACAACATTGGCCTTTCCGGGATGATAATGAACTTCGAAGTCATAATCTTTGATCAATTCAAGCCATCGCCTTTGTCGCATATTAAGATCACTCTGGGTGAGGATATATTTGAGACTCTTGTGGTTAGTATAGATACTGCATTGAGTTCCCATAAGATAGTGTCTCCAGATCTTGAGAGCATGAACAACCGCGGCCAATTCAAGATTATGTGTTGGATTGTTAAGTTCATGTGGTCGAAGAGCTCGGGAAGCATAAGCTATAACCTGGTTGTCTTGCATGAAAATGCAGCCAAGACCCGTACCCGAAGCATCACAATAAACATCATAGGACTTACTGTTGTAAGGTTGAGCCAATACGGGTGCAGTAGTCAAATGTTGCCTTAGAGTGTGGAAGGCTTTTTCACATTTCTCATCCCACACGAATTTAACTCCTTTCTTTAGCTGTTTCGTCATAGGTTTGGCTATTCTGGAGAAATCCGGAATAAAGCGACGATAATAACCAGCTAAACCCAGAAAACTGCGAATTTGATGTACGGAGGTAGGAGGCTTCCAAACCATGACCTCTTGTACCTTGCTGGGGTCAACTGAGATGCCTTCACTGGAGATAGTGTGTCCTAGAAATTTCACACTATCCAACCAGAATTCGCATTTGGAAAATTTGGCATACATTTGATGATCCCTGAGATGTTGAAGCACCACACACAAATGTTGCTCGTGTTCAGTCTCATTCTTGGAATAAATCAATATCTCATCGATGAAAACCATGATGAATTTGTCGAGTTCTGGCATGAATACAGAGTTCATCAAGTACATGAAGTAAGCCGGAGCATTAGTGAGTCCGAAAGACATAACCAAATATTCATACAATCCATATCTGGTCGATAAAGCCATCTTCGGAATGCCACATGGTCAGATTTTGATTTGATGATAACCCGAGCGAAGATCAATTTTGGAGAAAATTTTGGCTCCCGCCAATTGATCAAACAGTACATCAATGCGAGGAAGGGGATATTTATTTTTGATGGTCACTGCATTGAGAGGCCGGTAATCAACACACAACCTCAAACTGTCATCTTTCTTTTTCACAAATAGGGCTGGGCAACCCCATGGTGAAGAGCTTGGACGAATAAAACCCTTATCAAGTAATTCTTGTAATTGGATTTTCAGCTCGGCTAGTTCTTTGGGTGGCATTCAGTATGCTCTTTTGGATATGGGTGTAGTACCGGGCTGAAGTTCAATGACAAATTCAATATCCCGATCCGGTGGCAATCCGGTCAAATCATCTAGAAACATATCAGCATATTTGCACACTACTAGGATATCTTCTAAGCGAATGTCTTTCATGGCGAAAGCACACGAATTGATGCATTCTTGTTGGGGGTAAATACAGAATTGAGTTTCCAAAGATAGGGGAGTTTAGTTCAATTGGCTCGAGAAGAGATATCTGAAATTGGCCCATGCCTACTCATTCATTCCATTCCTAAAATGACGTCTATGCCTTCTAGGGCTAGCAAAATTAAATCTGTGCGAAAGATTTTACTACCCAACTTGAGTGGTACTTTTCTTATGCTTTGATTTGATGCAACTTTCCCACCTGGTGTGGAGATCATGTAAGAGCCCTTAGTATGACAGAAATCTAAAGCGGCTTTAGCTCCGAACTTTGCAATAATAAAACTATGAGATGCGCCAGAATCAAATAGAATAACAACAGGTTTGTGATTGACAGAGAATGTACCCGTCATGACTGGCATGCCCTCATGTAATTCTCTCCCTCGCTAAACTTGCACAGTCGGCTTCTTGCCCTTGTTCGGAGCATCGTGGCGAAAATCTTGCCCCTGAGATTGTCCCGCTTGGGGGCATGTATTGGCAAAATGATTCGGACTGCCACATTTAAATCAACGGTTGTTGATATTGGGCGAGATGCTTGCTGTATATTCGGCTTTGGGTTGGCCTGCTGCTGCTGAGGTGGAGCATAACGATTCTGCTGTGGTTGCTAAGGTGGAACATAGCGATTCTGTTGTTGCTGCTGAGGTGGTCGAATGACCCAACGCTCGGGCTGAGGGGCTTTCTAAGAGGATGCGGCTGGAGCATTTTGAACAATACGATACCTCGGTGGCTGAGTACCCGAGGATCCCACTGGTTCCTTCCTCTTCTTCTCAGCATGAATAGCATTAATGAAATCCTCTTGGGTGATAGCCATGTTCACCAACTCGTTATAACTGTCCACCCAAACAAGATTGAGGCCCTCTTGCATTTTGATGTTAAGCCCTCGACGGAAGCGATCACGCTTCTTAGCGTTGGTATCCACATGATAGCCAGCATATTGACACAAGTGATTGAAATTTTGTGCATACTGCAATACTGCACGAGATCCCTGGGTTAACGCCAGAAATTCATTCAACTTGCGCTCGAAAAGACTTGCCAGAATATGATGTCTTCGAAAAGCCATTTTGATCTCATCCCAAGTTACTACGTGGTCAGCGGGAAGCATGCCATGGTAATTGTCCCACCACATACATGCTACACCGCGTAACTGCTGCGCGGCGAAATTTTGTGCATACTGCAATACTGCACGAGATCCCTGGGTTAACGCCAGAAATTCATTCAACTTGCACTCGAAAAGACTTGCCAGAATATGATGTCTTCGAAAAGCCATTTTGATCTCATCCCAAGTTACTACGTGGTCAGCGGGAAGCATGCCATGGTAATTGTCCCACCACATACGTGCTACACCGCGTAACTACTGCGCGGCGAAATAGGCTTTGCTTGCCTTGGAACAAGGGATTGTCAATAAAGAAACCTTAGATTCGATCGTACGAATCCAAGCATCCGCATCGAGGGGTTCCTCGGCCTTGTTAAACAAAGGTGGCTGGGTGCTCAGGAAGTCCTGGTAACTGGCCTCCTGCTGATGATGAACATTGTGCCCACCCCACTGCTGTCCTTGAGCAATTTGACAGAGAAGCTCGGTCTGAGCCGCGAGCACCTCCGTGAGACCCGGTGGTGGAGGTGGTGGGGGTGGTGTGCGACTCCCACTGGCTCCTGCAAACCCACCCGGATTGCCTCGAGTTGAGCCCACCATCTGAAATACGACAAGATTTCATCAGCCATAAGTTTTCAATAAGTTCTCATGGTGACAAAACACGTAAAGGGGATCAACGAAGCAACTGATAGTGATGAACGATTTTATACAGAGAACAGGTAATACAAAAAATTGTATAATTGAAGCTCTGTACATCCAATGAATTTGAAATTTTTACTGGAGTTATACAACTTTGTGAGCACAACTTGGGTAGTCAACTCAAATTCAAATTCCTAGAGCAAGTTAGTCGAAAAATTCAAATACTACTCCTCTGGTTTTCCTGTTTTTCAGAAAACAGAGCCTCTGTATTTTGCGAATATCTCCTGCTGTACATGTCCGATTGAGCTGAAATTTGGTGAGCATGTAGATGATGACATTTGGCACAACTTTGGTATTCAACTCGTGAGCTAATTCAGAGTGGAAGCAAGGGTAAAAATTCGAACTATGTGCTGCATTCAGGTTTCACAGACTGCCATTAATATACACATGGAGCATTACGAGTACATTACATCCACCATCATTTCTACTTCCCCTTGGGGGTCATTCTAACATCAGTACTAGGGGGTTACTCAACTCTAAGTTATCCTAGTAGCCCAACATCCAAAATTTAGGCTACACTAAGAGGAGTCTAACAAAAGATATCCAGTAGCGTCCCGAGTCTACATGTTGACCGACGCCTCGCTCGCTGCTGGAGAGTGGGACTCTGACCTGCACGGGCTGTGGCGCTGGCTCCTCAAAATCTAACTCGGAAACACCCTGCACCTCCTGGGGCTCGTTCTCCCTGTCCACTTCATCTCGTCAAGCGAAGCGTGAAGAGCGTCCTACGTGTGCTGCTGCAGGTGAAGCTGCCCCTGGGCGTCATCAAGGTCCAACTGTAGGTCGCGAAGTTGGTCCTCAAGGAACTGGAGCATCGCGTCGCAATCCATAATGGTGTCATGTAACTCCTGGACCTGACCCTCAAGTTGGGCGATCAGAGCGCCCCTGTTCTCGAGCTGGTCGCTAGCCTCACGTAGCTGCTCGTCCCGCAGCTGGACGGTCATGTGTAGAGCCTGAGCCTGGTCAACGAGCTGAGCCGTGGCTTGACTCTGGAAAACCTATAGGCGGTAGAGTGCATTCAAGCACTCCGCTGTCATCCGCAGAGCATCGATGGGATCGATAGCTGCAACTGTGGCCACGTTGGCCATCCTGTCTAGCCACAAAGGGTCGGCCGGGTCGTGAGCGGGAAACAGCCCGAACGCGGACAGGAGCACCTCCAGCGGGTGCTGAGAGCAAAAGGTGATCAAAGCTCTCAACGCCGTATTCTCCCAAGCGTCCAAAAGTCGGTGTCCGATCACCTGGGTCACGATTGGCTCCCAACCGTTGTGCGGGTGCTGCGGGATCACCATAGTGACACTACAGCGGCGCACTCCGTCCTCTACAAAGTCGTGGCCCTCGTTGAGAGGCGGTTGGGGGTACCCGGCTGCACTCAACAGCTCCCAAAGACGGCGAGGAAGTCCGTTCCAGGGCAAACACACCGAGTGCACGTGTCCGTGCTCGTCGATCACCACCAGCTCGTCCATCTGCCCCAACAAAGACAGACGGATCAGCTGAAAGTCAAACAAGGGAATAGGCTGATTCTGAACTGTTCAAAGAATTGATCATATCTAATGATAACATGAACCAAAAAATTTCAAAATTTTAGTAGATGCCTAAGATAATGATGACCACTTTATCTAGTCAACAATAAGTCCAGATCTGATCCTAACAAGGTGAAATCTGTAAGGGTTTGAAGTGGTGTTGATCCAGGAAACAGTTTGTCCATAGAGCAAGTAATTTGACCACAGCTACCAAACCACTTGACCAAGATTTTTAAAAATTTTATAGTAGCTTCTTTGTTAAGTTATCTACGACTTTTGTGTTGGACGATTTTTCAGATAATCAACTAAATTTGGTCGAAAAATTCGTTTACCCAGACTGCTCCAACTTAACAGATTTGCAGGGTTTTAGTCATAATTCGAAAACACTAATGTAGGGAACTCCAAAAAATCTCAAATTTTTACAGAAGAAAGAATTTTTATGTCACTATATTTCATTTTACTGCCCCAACTTGATTTAAGATGATTTTAAAATTTTTAAAATTCAAGGAATCCAGAGCTTCCTGTTTCCAACAGATTTCCTAGATGATCCTATGGATAGATTTTGGTCTTTTCTATTGCGGATTTTCTTAATCATTTCTTTGCTGAGAATTTAGGGATGAATGCAGATCCTAGTCGCCCTCACAAAAGAAAAGAATTGCCAAATAACTTTGGCCTTACGTGGTTAGTTTTGGTGGCATACATAATACGTCTCTCGCTATATAACTAATCGATATAACTAGCTATACTAGAATTCGGTTTCAAGTTAGCATACCTGCAGAAGATTGATAGTACATAAAATGAACCTTTCGTGCCAGCACTCACGAAAGTTTTCCCATTCATTACCGGTCACTATAGAACCGGCATCCATACAATTACCGCCGTATGGACAATGTTAAGCATATGCCATTGACATAGCGTATTGACTGTGTACCATCATAGACGGGGAATTGAATTCCAATTTTGAACCATTACTCCCCATATAATCAATCAATGGTTGGTATATGGGCAGCAGCTCAAGTAGGCCACTGCTTGAGCCCAGCATTCGGCTCGCATCACCGACGGAAAGGTCAGACTCCCTCAGCTGACTGAGCAAGCATACCTCCGCGGTGATGTGTCGGTACAAAATTTAAATGTAGAATTTAAATACAAAAAAGTAATGTGCTGGAAGTTAGCCATGTAGTATGAGCCACCTGATCTTACCCGTAAGATCCCCTAGGGCTTTACGTTCAAGACTTGTCCTTGGAGATCCTAACATTTTTTCAAAACTTAAACTTCAAGACTTAAAGTTTTGAAGTCAAGTTTTAAGGGTTGTTGTTAGAAAATAAGGGTTGCCATTGTTGATGGTCCTTAAGTCAGAAATAAAGTCGTCAACTCCTGCAACTTTTCATAACATTCAAACACCAAATGTAGTTATAGGGCTCATTGCTAATCATTTTCACAAGTTTTGGTGATTCTTGGATTGCAGGCACCCATACCTGGAATAGAGCAAAAACAGACAAAAGACGCAACACAATTGCACAGAATATCCGACGCTGTGACTCACATGCAAAAGAGGCCCACAAACCAGACCAAACCGACCAACCAAGCCCCAGCACCGACCATCTGACATCAGGACCCACCAGGCAGAGACCCAGACGAAGGCGGTGGCTAGAGGCAGCCATAGGTGGTCGGCCGACCCCACCTGGCAGGCTCTTGCTCTGAATTTTGGAGGGAACATCGTTCTTATCCTCTAGAAGGCGGTTGTCAATGTTCCCATATTTGTTGAGGGCGGGAACCGACCTTTGGAGCTATAAAAGGGGCCTCGACATACTCTCCCAACAATTCCCATTTTCATTCTCATACACTTCAAGGAGGAGAAGTAGTAGTAGTGTTCCACTTGTATCTTTAGAGTAGGGAGTGTGCGAGGAGGAGGATCGGAGAAGAGCCGGACTTGTCGGCCTCTCTTAGTCTTGTACCTCGACGGGTACGAATCACTTGAGTAAGTATCCGCAGTTCATCTTCTATTATGTTCTTGGTTAAGTATTCTTAAGTTATTTATTCGTTTACGGGTTCATCGTATGTTCTTGTAATGTATGCTCTTGTAGAGGACCCCTGATAAAGATAGGTAACCCTGTACGCCGCTAGAGTAGTAATCGAAGGATTAGACGTGGTGTCTAGGCCCTAGATTGCCTTTGTTTGCCTTGTAGTCTACAGTATTGCGGGGTAGACCGCAGGTGGTGACAGCCCTGTCGGTCCGCTACGAAGCTGCTTCGTGGTTAGTGCACTCCCCCCTATCCGGGTACGACATAGAGCCACAAGCCGAAGGTCCCTAACAGTACCTGGGTCAGACTGGTGCCTGAAGTAAACGAGTGAAAGCCTAAGTCTACATTACCTTGAACCTTATCTTTAGATAAACCACACTACCCAAAGCTTTCCTACTTCTTGTTCTCCTGGGTTAAGCTAGCCAGAAGGTCGTTACAACATCCGTTCCCTGTGGAAATTACGATACCCTGTGTAGCGAAAATGGCCTCTCATGCCATATTTCAATATAATGTTTTGGTTGATGACACACGCAACACTTGAACTAATGTGGTTGCTTAGATGATATACTCAGGCTTTTAGGTTCAAGTGATGACAAAGAGAAGAGAGGCGAAGCTAGGCCCGAAGGGCCGCCCCTACGGGGGTTCCGCTACGGGGCAGCGCCCTGAAACCTAAAAGAAATCAAGTCACCGGTTGAACCGACGCCAAGCAAATTACACACGTCGGTGCATTGACTTGAGCACATCTGGGAGTTTTAGTATCACCGGTTAAACCGACGTAAGGCAAAATGTACTCATCGGTGCAATGACAGAGATGGCCTGCGGGCTAGGGTTTGGCACCGGATGAACCGACGATAGGAAGTTTGAATACGTCGGTGCAATGGCAGAAGCAGACCAAGAAAAATGCATACATCGGATGAACCGATGATGCACCGGTTAATGGCGTCGGTGCAGTTGTCCAGAGAGTTTGTTTTTCAAGGATCAGAGGACAGTTGCACTCACCGGTTAAACCGACGCTAATATTACATACACCGGTCGATTGCGTCGGTTGATTGCCCGTACACGTAACGGCTAGTTTTCAGTGGGCAGTTTAGTATCACCGGTTAAACCGACGATGGCAATTTGGGGAGCATCGGATTAACCGGTGTTAAGCACATTTCTGGCAGCTTTTCTCCAACGGCTATATTTGCTTGTGCTGCCTATATATACCCCCAAGGCCGCACCATTTGAGTGTGCTGGAGTTCAAGGAAGTATACAAGAGCTAAAGATCATCTCCAACCACCATAGAGCTTCATTGTACATCATATAGGCTTAAGCACACTTGTGAGAGTGCTTAGTGCTTGTTTAGGCTTAGTTCTTGAGAGAACTAGCTTGAGAGAAAGTCTTGCTGCGGCAAGCAACTTGTGTACTCGTCGTGTGACCCTCCGACTTGGTGTGGAGTGGCAACGACACTTTGTGCGGGGAAGGAGGCCCCTACTTGGTGTTAAAGCTCCAAGATAGTGAAGACGGTGCCGTGGTGACGCTTCGAGATAGACGGTGGCGGTGACCTCGTCTTTGTGACTTGGCGTCACTTAGCCTTTGCTTGTCGGGAGCCTTGGAGGCGTGGCAAGACGGTGATCAAGCGAAGAGACTCAGCATCCCACTTGTTCTTTGTGAGCAAGTGACCATGGACGTAGGGAGGGACTTTGGTGTCCTAACCGAACCACGTTAAATCGTGTGTCTTGGTGTCTTCACGGGAGTTTGCATATCCTCTCCCTTACCGCTTTACTTACCGCATTACGTTTCCGCATTTACTCTTTCTTGCTTACCTTTACTTTCCTAGTTAGTTTGATTAGGATTGGATATAGGTTGCAAGTCTTTTGGGGTAAGTAGAGGGTAGCATAGATAAACCTTAGTCATAACTAGCATGTGTAGGATGTGTTAGGTTTATCTTATGCAATTAGATTGAGCCCTAGGTTAAAAAGCGATTAGCGACCCTATTCACCCCCTCCCCCTCTAGGGTCGGACACCCCGGTGATCCTTACACCCTGAATACTTCCGGGTGAAGTGCTACAACAGTATCTTTCGTGCGCTTGCGGATTATTCTGTGAATGTTAAGAAATACCAACAAGCATTTCTAGCGTCGTTGCCGGGGAACGGTTGCTGTAGTTATCTTGGAACCTAGTTTGCCCGTGTATCTTTTCTTTTACCTTTTATTTTCATTTATCCCTTCTTTTATTTTATCCTTATACCATGTCACACACTTCTATCCGCCAATTCTCTATTTCCGAGAATGAGTTCTCAGAGCCATCAACCTCTCCAAAACCTTTCATGGTTTTTGTTTTGAACTTGATCCTGACATCATCACCATGGTTCGAGGACGAACCTTCTCTGGTCTAGGAATTGATGATCCCTACCATCATTTGCTAGAGTTTGAGGAACTGTGTTCGTACTTGGTAATCCCAAGCATGTCACAGGAAACCTTGAGGTGGAAGTTGTTCCCCTTTTCTCTCTCGTAGAGAAGGCGGTACAATGGTACACTCACAACATGGGGAATGCGAATGGTGATTGGGAAGAGCTCCGAGATGACTTTTGTCTCTCATTCTCTTCTTTATCTGACGAAGCATCTCGACAATGTGACATCCTTGCATTTGAACAATTAGAGAAGGAGTCCATAGGTGCAGCTTGGGCTAGATTCTCAAACCTTTTAGCATCAAGCCCAGACTGGTCTATACCTGATGACATATGCTTGCACATCTTTTACACGGGATTAGACATGGACTTGGCCGGTGATCTTGACATCGCCACTGGAGGTTCGTTTATGCATAGAACTCCAATAGAAGGAAGAGAAATCCTAGATCACATCTTAGGAAACTCTCCTTTAGTTGCTTATCCTTACGAGCCCCAGCAGGAGTCCCAATCGCACCTTGAGAGTCCCTTATCAGCCGAATTCTACCCTTGCACATCCCAAGATTCGTCTGTTGAGCCCTCTCCCAAACCACGAACACCGAAGGAAGAAGAAATTCAACCTTCGAAGTTCTCTTTCCAATTCGAGGATGATCCTTATGAAGACCTTAGAAACACCTCGAATTACCTTCATTATATGAGACCTACGGCACCCCTTTATCCTTCCAGCAAATCCATGACCGAAGAATGGTTGAAGGAAGTGAGATGCTCCTCCAAGGCAATTCAAGTTAGCTCATCTTCCATGACATTCTATTGCTCTATAGGGGGAAATTTCGTAGAAGCCCTTCATGACTCCACTACTGAGGCTTGCATCATGTCTAAATTCCTCATGGAGACATTCATAGGAAGCATGCCTCTAGACTCGACCGACATACTCTTCCGAAGTCCTTCGGGACTATTCTTTGAAAGTCGAGGGATAGCGCGGGCAGTGCCGGTCAAGATAGACAAAATTGAGGTCAAATTAGACTTTCACATCTATCCGATCCTCGATTTTGAAATTCTCATAGGCTACCCTTTAGAAATGCTTCTTCATGAAAAATCATTGCAAGGGAGCCTCAAACATAAATCCGGGAAAACTGCTTATGCCACTCCTATCTCTTGCCCGGAAATTCCCATGGTAGAGCATCATCTCGACCACAACCCACTAGAAGAGATGATACAGGAGTCGTCATTCGTCTTCCCAAACACTGCTTCACCTCCCGATCCTCTCAATAAAGCATCCCTCAAAGAGGACATGAGGGAGGAATGGACAGATGGAATAAGGCACTTCTCCGAAGTAGTTTGGAGTAATTCGCCCTCCACGAACATTCCATGTTCTATACATGGAATCGCCGTACAAGTATAGCTTATTCCCAACATGAAGGGAAAAATTATGCCATGACACTTAGCATACACCCTTTTGGGTAGTGTTTCTCTAAAACCATCTGGCAAGCTTTTTGAAAGTTGTCCCTTTGGACACATTCTTGAATGCCGGGGGATCGCAAGTGCCGTGCCAATCACAATTGACAAAATCAAGGTCAACCTAGACTTTCACATCTTTGATATCCTTGATTTTGATCTCCTCATAGGCTACCCCCTAGAAAACATTCATCATTCACCTCTAGGGAGCCTTCATGAAAAGCTTGGGGAAATGACTTCTGCCTCACCTTGCTTAGAGAACTCTTTGGTGAAGCCTTGTCCCAAACAAAACCTGCTCGAGAAGATGCATGAGCAACCCTCATCATCCTCGATCGAGTTCGAGCCTCTTCTTTCTAGCCCACATTGTGTTGTTCTCAATCATGATCGGGATGCAACCATGATCTTCCATGATGAACCTTCTGAGATAGAAAACCCTCGGGCATGGGAATCTAGTGAGGCACTGACTCTGGAGTTCGAAAGGAATGACTCTATAGATGAGCATGATAGCTTTATCCTTGGAACCCCACCACCTTGCTCCTTTAGCACCCCTCCAGAGTCAGGAACTCATTGCACCATGAATGCCTTTGCGAGCTGCAACCTCCTTAAAGTTCTCTCTAGCAAAAAGTTTGGAAGGATGGTTGTA
This sequence comes from Panicum virgatum, assembly GCF_016808335.1. Lineage (NCBI taxonomy): Eukaryota > Viridiplantae > Streptophyta > Magnoliopsida > Poales > Poaceae > Panicum > Panicum virgatum. The sequence goes on from NC_053149.1 coordinate 25,743,417, forward strand.
GATGCCTTTGTTTATCATAAACATTGTAAATTTCGTGGTTGCACTATCGCACTAACCCTGCAGTTTAAGCACAATCGATGAATGGTGGTGAAGGTGGGGGCTACATCACCAGTTGATAGCTGCAGGAAGAAGCCCCCAGGGTCGAGCTTATGACCTAAAACAAAGCACTACCTGGAGATAACCCGATTATGAAAAAAAAATCCTTCTCTTAAAAAAATATAATTATAATAAGAGCATGTTTTTCGGTATAGTATGGACCTTCGGGTAGTCTTGGTCGCTAACCCTTTCAGGTTAAGATTAAAAAGAACGAAGGACATGCGATGCCCGGGAACATGAGAAATGCTCCAACTGTACACTGGGTATTCACTGGTTATAGAACACATGCTGAAGGGAACACTAACACCACGCACTTGACTCTTGGTGTCCCGACACACAAAAGTCCAAGTGTGGGGGAAGTTGGTAAGCAAATCACTGCAAGTTCTATTCAAAGAGTATCCTAGTCTATAGAAGGATCAGCTCTGGTTTACTTAAAAAAAGGAAAGAAAAAGAGAGAGAAAAAAGTATAGAAGAAAAAAGAAGAAAAGAAAAAAAGAGAAGAAAAAAAGAAAAAAAGTATAAAAAAAGAGAAGAAAAGAAAACAAAAAAAAGAGAGAGAAGTGAGCAAGGAGGGGAGTAAGAGTGAACCTGCAAGATCCACACGAGTCCAAAGGCTTCATATGCATTGCCTTCAAGCCTTGGCCTTACACAGAAAATCATTCTGCTGCCTAGCTCCACCCATCCTTGCTCTCGCGCATGCTTGCAAAGCCTCGCCATAATCCTCATCCGCTTCTAGCTTTGCAAAGTGCCACTCTAGAAGCCCGAGCTCACACACTAGAGGAATGCTCCTCTTCTGGTACGGGGCTTTGCTACTCCAGTCCATTTGGCACTCACTCGCACACATGAAAGGAGACGTATTTTGCGCCTCCAATCATCGTGCCAATGGAGCATGCCAGCAAGGCCGAGGGTTCGTGCACACTAGTTGTGTGTGTGACCCAGCCTTGTAGTCACCTGAGTCAGCATGGTCTATGTGTCCTCCTTTGCCTCAGCTCACATCAAAGATGGAAAAGTCATCAACAATCAAATATGACTATGCCACCTCTGCAGCAATATCAAGACATCCGTCCTACATGCAGGTGGTAAGTGCACTCAGGTATGTAACCCCGAGTTCACCAATCTCCATTTGAACATAGCTTGAACTTTGAAATTCATGCTTCCGTTGTTTATGCTCGTATGCTCTGGTTTGGATGTATTCAATTGGTACATCCATAGGCTTTTTAAATTAAGCATGGTGCTTAGGTTAAAATAGCCTTGTTTAATCTAATTAGACATGGTGTCGAGTTTGGTTAATGAATGTTGAGCTAATACTATCACAGACTTTGGATGCATATCTTTTTGTGGACTAACCCCTGCAGGAAATTTTTAAAATTGATGGGTAAGTCCTCAAGTTCATGCTGGAAATAAACAAATGCGCGGGATGCACGTCAGCAAAAATTTCACAACATGCAAGGGAAGCACAGATTACCTTTCCCAAAGGTACCCTGTGAGTATATTTCAAAATGCACATTCACATTTGTGCAAGTTCTAGCCCAGCCTTGTTTAAAGACATGAATTTGGTGAACAACAATAAAAAGAAATAAATACCTTCTGTTAAACAAAAAGAGGAAATATCTCTCTTAAAAAAATGAAATAAAATAATGGCAAGCAACCTGGGGTCCATGCAATTTGAACCTTTGAATCTGATTTTAATTAAGGATGGATGTGAACAACAAATAAAAAAAATCTTTAGACATTTCTCGAATATTTGTTGTCCACTAACCTTTTGCGGGGAATGAAAAGAATGCAACCAAGGAGCAGCGTGAACACCCTAACACTCATACAGCCCTCCTTGGACCAAGAAGGAGATAGACGCACAAGGAGCCAAACAGAAAAAAATGCAAGGTTTGGCTTTATGAATATAAAGCTAAACTCTTGCATCTTTGTTCAGTGCTTGGTAAGTTCCATCAGGTAAATATTCCACATACCTTGTGCATCCTCGTTCATGTCTCCACCCTGCAAAGTTACCCAACATGCATAGTTTGCCATAAAAAAATATAATATAATGAAAATAATAACAAAAAAAACTTAGGCATTTAAGCATTTCATGCACCTTGCCTCAATAAAATTTGTCTCCCCGGTACTTCAAAACCGGTAGAGTCCTTGTTTGTATTGTCTTCCTTTTGAATAAAAGTAGGTACAAGGATAAGTGTGGGGGAGATCTTTCAAAGACACCATTTGCAAACTCATGCAAGATCTCTCCCCCAACATGTTGCACAACATCGACGACCCAACAAGCTGAAGAACAGGACTGATAGGAACCAGAGAAGGATGGCCGAACCTCTGGTTCGACCAAACCAACTCTGATTTTCCTTAGCTCCCTCCTCTTCCTCTCCAAACGATGGTTTGTGCAAACACACTCCTCCTACTCCCTAAGTTCTTGAGTTTAAATGAATTCATGCTAATCACTAAAAATAAACTCAATGAACCTTCCCAATCACCTTATGCACTCTATGTGTTTCCACGAATAAACTTGCATACTCTTTATTCCTTGCACTCATTCTAGTTCTTGTGAACAACTATTCTCATAGGGACCCCATGCTCTCTAAGTAATTGATTAATGTGATATGATTAGATTAATGGAACCATGCTCTTCCTTGCAAAAGTACTTGAGATTTCTTTTAAAAAAATGCAATAGCTTGTCTCCTCAAATTAATATAAATTCCTACCAGAGCCAAAGTTTGAGCTTCTTGTAAAACCTTATGCCTATGCAGCTTGTCTATTGCTTTGATCTTTGTCAAATTCTATGACCCTTGTTAGAAGGTCTTCATACTCCCATGATCAAGATCACATACACGTCCACTCACACACTATGCTTCTATACTGAAAGATAGCAAGCATTTCCATCCACCACAAAATAAAAACTCCAAGTCATACCATGACCCCCTCTTTCTCCAAAGTTACCACCAGGGATGTGGGCTATACAAAAAGAAATAAAAGATGCATACCCAAAGAAGGTATGCCACATGCTCACAAGAGCATGTTACAAAAAAAGGATGCATACCCAAAGAAGGTATGCCACATGCCCACAAGGCATGTCAAAAAAAAAAAAGAGAGAAAAGGATAGCCCACATCCAAGAAAAATAAAGGAGAAGGGATGGTTCATGAAAAGGAGTTCATACACCATCCACAAAAAAAATATTTATAGCACCACACACTTGCACATCTTGATAAAGGTTTATGACTTGTTTCTTCTTGGATCTAGTCTTTGACTTAGCAACATAAGCAAAGCAAGTATGCCTCTTTACTCCTACCCTGCGCTCCACATAAGCCTAATTAAATGATAAGAGAAAAGAAGGCAATGACTTTCCCATGGTAAGGAACAACACAAAAAAAGAAGAAGAAGAGAGTGATTCAGAGTTTAATTTGAGGAGCAAGTCTATTCTTTCTTTTCAAAAATAAAAACCCAAATTTCTAAGTAGGGAGAGCTAGGAACCTAAAATCTACATCATTCCATTCTTCAATTACCCATGAAATCATGGTAGCCACTCAAAAAAAAAGTTTCACAAGGATTGGAAGATGCTTGGAATAACTTGTATGCAGGTTTCTTCAAAGGAGTTGCATCCACCTTAGTCTTCGCCTCTTTACTCGAGGACGAGCAAAGGCTAAGTGTGGGGGTGTTGTTGACGGTCCTTAAGTCAGAAATAAAGCCGTCAACTCCTGCAACTTTTCATAACATTCAAACACCAAATGTAGTTATAGGGCTCATTGCTAATCATTTCCATGAGTTTTGGTGAATCTTATATTGCAGCCACCACCTGGCAGGTTCTTGCTCTGAATTTTGGCGGGAACGTCGTTCTTATCCTCTAGAAGGCGGTTGTCAATGTTCCCATATTTGTTGATGGCGGGAACCGACCTTTGGAGCTATAAAAGGGGCCCCCACACACTCTCCCAACAATTCCCATTTTTATTCTCATACACTTCAAGGAGAGAAGTAGTAGTAGTGTTCCACTTGTATCTTTAGAGTAGGGAGTGTGCGAGGAGGAGTATCGGAGAAGAGCCGGACTTGTCGCCCTCTCTTCGTCTTGTACCTGGACGGGTACGAATCCCTTGAGTAAGTATCCGGAGTTCATCTTCTGTTAAGTTCTTGGTTAAGTATGCTTAAGTTATTTATTCGTTTACGGGTTCATCGTACGTTTTTGTAACGTATGCTCTTGTAGAGGGCCCCTGATAAATACGGGCAACCCTGTATGCAGCTAGAGTAGTAATCGAAGGATTATACGTGGTGTCTAGGCCCTAGATTGTCTTTGTTTGCCTCATACCCTACAGTATTGTGGGGTAGACTGCAGGTGGTGACAGCCCTGTTGGTTCGCTACGAAGCTGTTTCGTGGTTAGTGCACTCCCCCCTGTCCGGGTACGACATAGAGCAACAAGCCGGAGGTCCCTAACAGTACCTAGGTCAGACCGGTGCCCGAAGTAAATGAGTGAAATCCTAAGTCTACTTTACCTTGAACCTTCTCTTTTGATATACCACGCTACCCAAAGCTCTCCTACTTCTTGTTCTCCTGGGTTAAGCTAAGCAAAATGGTCGTTACACATCCGTTCCCTGTGGAAATTACGATACCCTAAATACTTCCGGGTGAAGAGCTACAAGGTTATCTTTCGTGCGCTTGCGGATTATTCTGTGAATGTTAAGAAATACCAACAGCCATCTCTGGTAGGCTGTCTATGAGCTCTGATGCCAGCTGTGGTGGAACCACCCAAAATAACTGGGCCCGGGTGCTCAGATCATTGTTGCTAGGCAACGCTGACCCCAAAGTGGCAGTCACCGGTTGTTCCTCGAATGAAGCCTCGATTAAAGCCATGCTTACAGAATCGCACAGACAACACTCACACGAAGGTGAGCCCAGAGATTACAACACAGATCATTTCATACATCTCAGAGTTGTAGCAGAAATTTATTTATTACAAACCATGTTTTGAAAGTAGCGAAGTACTACAGAGTCTTATACTACACAAATTATTCAAGTCTCATTATTGTAGCGGAAGTGGTAAAATGACATCTAGCAAAACAAAGGACACCTCGATAAAGCCCGTACGAGACATCACTTAGTGGGAGGGGTGTCAGCACCCACTGAGGGACAATCCCACTCGACAGACCAGCCTGGAGGCAAAGTGCACGGCCAAGTCAAACTCGCAATCATATCTTCAAATTCAGTACCTAAAAGTAGTGCCACAAGTAAGGCTGAGTATACTAATACTCCGCAAGGCTTGTCATCGGATATACCTTAGTCTGTAACTAGACATGCAAGGTTTAGTAAGGCTCTGGGTTTATTTTGCTGAAAAGCAACAAAGAGTAGGTCCTTAATTTCAAATTTTAGCTTTCAGATTCTTGGTTGATTAACCGTACTAGGTTTGCATCTATCTATAAGCATGCATGGTTGTCAAACATTTCAACATACAACCATAATCCTTTTCTTCAATTCTACTTGTTACTCTATGTGACAGAAATTGTTAAGCAGTCACAAACCGTGAGAGGCGGACGGTTCGAATCGAGTTTCTTAACCTGTCCAGGGGAACCTAACACATGCGCATGGGGATCGACGTCGCGCTTTGCCCACGCGACTTTTCCTCTTTCTTTTCCAGTCTGTGGATTCGGAGCACTCCCCTCGACTACAGCGTAAGGCTACTCTGCAGCCACATGTTGCGCTCATTCTGGACCCAGTCCAAAAGAGAGTGCAAGGTCGTTCCACTCGCTGGTCCAATCGGGTACTTAAGTTTACCAATTATCATATTTCTCGGCATGTGGCTAGTACTTTCAAAAGCTTAACGAAATGTGCCACACACCGCGACCTTAGCCAATTTCAACTATTCCAACGGGGTATCACAACTACACAACCCCGCCCGTTGTCCTTATATTTCAACAGTAGGTAAAGTCAGTCAACTCCTATAATCTCACGAGAAGCAGAAAACCACTCGACTTCTACCATACCTTGTTAGCGGGGCAACTAATCGAGAAAAAATTGGGTAACAATACTTAGGTACCTAGGGACATGCAACTATGGTTTCGATCAACTCCTAAGAATGTAAATACGCAGATAAAATTATTACAATAGATATATCACTACAAGAAACCATTTATTCCGTGACAGAACAATTTTGTCATAGATCGTTGAAAATTCGTCATAAAATTTTATTCGTGACGTTTTTGGGCAGCGTCATGTATTGCGTGTCACAGATTAAATCAAATGACGTTTTCTTCGAAATCGTCACATATCAGCGCAATCTATGACATTTTTTTACCATCATAAAACACTCTTAGGCCCATACATCCAAGCCCAATCCCATCATTTGTGACAAAATTAAATGTCACCGATGTTTGACACATGGCAGCCAGCATGGCTAGTGATGTGGATAATGATGATGACGTAGCTGGTGACGTGGTCGACAACACATGGATGATGACATGGAGGATGACATAATTGATTATGTGGCTTGTGACATGTCGGGCACGATGACGGCCCATTGGTTAGCAGGCCAATTTTTGAACTGGGCCAGTCAGTTGGGCCATTTTTTTACCCACTATCAAATCAAAGCCCACCAAATAGGCCCATTAAAAATTGAGCTCATCAATTCAATCTAATTTCTCATACCATACACCAGAATGATCATTCCAGCCCAAAATACATATCAAATTTTAGCAGCCCAAAATAAAAGATACAATCTTATGTTTACATTGAAAAGAGATACAAGAGCCCGAAGTACACACCAGCAGGACCTACAGCACCAAAAATCCAAGCACCTGATACATGTAGCAATTTGATTCCAGAAGCAAAGGAGCAAATGTTCGAGAGCACCAACAGGACCTGCAACACCAACAATAGATCACATAGGTTTTCATGCTCAGCTTGCTCAGTAGTAATGCAACCTGACAAGGGAAAATAAATACTTATGATTAGTTCAGTCATCTCATCAGATTTAAGTCAAATAAAGTGACATAGTTGCTAAGGTGAATTTTAAACATAAACTCTCCACTAGTCATATTCACAAATAAAACTCATTTATTCATTTATAAGAGAAAAAGGAAATAAAGCTCTAGTTATATATATCCCTCAGCCAACAAATAAACCTATAGTTTCAGAAAAAACTTGTTGTAATCATGTTACAAGTATAGATCTAAAATATGTCAATGTTCAAGAACACTATCTGATAGTAATCTCACTCACTGAAGATAAAGCATGTGCATTTGATAGTGGCAATACTTGTTCACAACACTTGAAGACTGTAACGGATGTTGTAGACAATGTCAACAAAGGAATTTCAGAGAAAGGTATGGACTAAGGCACTAAGCATTAGATTCCAAGAGACAAACATGACTAGGTGCTCTAATTTCAAGATACACAAAAGGATGAAACTAAAGGGATAAATGCGCTTACTTCTCCTTCTGATTGTTTTCATCCTTATCAGCACTTGTTGCAGTTGAAAAGAGGACGTTACACTATAAAATTTTGAACAGGCAATGAGTACAAATACACTGAGACAAAGCATTACTTCTGCAGGTATGAAAATTGAAAAGCTAGTTGTTTGCAGATCTCCAAAAAGAGCTAACTGGCAGCGCAAAAGGAATTTGATACTTTGGACAAAAAACATCAGGGCAGCGAATGCACAGATAGGCAAATAGAATTAAAACCAAATCACTGAAACATAAAAAAGGAACAGATAGACTCGAATGCTAGATGACATGACCTTGATACAAACTGCCTCGACTGCTGAGGAAGTTTCCTGCCATAAAAAAGGAACAACAATCAACAAATTGAGGTAATCAAGCCTTCAGTTTTGCAAAATTAGCACGCACCAACTCAGGAGAGTTCAATCCAAAATTCAAGAAACATGACTACCAGCTAGAAGTTCAGCATTCCGCCAAACCGCTGAACTGGGCAAAATTCGCGAATTTCCAAACGCCACTGACTAGCAATAATCATACAGTACGGAAAGGAGCTAGAGGAAAAGCGAAGGCACGAACCAGCTCTTGTCTCGGCCCTACCCTCGTGCAGGAGCCGCATCCCTAGCCGGGGGATCCTGCAGAACATCTCGGCAGCCGGCTCTGCTCCCTTCGAACCCTAGAGCAGCATACGAGACAATGAAATCAGCGCAACAACCACCTCGCGCAACAACTTGAGGAGGGCGGCAGCGAATCTGACAAAAGGATACTCCTTAGCAGCGGCGTCCTCCTAGCTGCAACAGGGTGGCGGGGGAGGACGCGATGGCTGGGCCCGCCCCCGGGAGTCAGTCAGGCTGCCTGCAGATCAGCGAGGCAGCCCCCGTGAGGTGGGGCTCCGGGAGGTAGGCGAACAGACACAGATCAGAGGGCGACAACGGCAAGATCTGAGAAGAGGGATGGGAATGGACAGCTCACCCGGGGCGATGGACTTGACGGAGAGGGGCGCCGGGCAGTCGCAGCTGCAAGGCGGGCGCACGGGGGACGAGGACGCCACCGCGGGGGAGGAGAGCGAGACGGAGAACCCTTTCTTGTAGCACTAGTAGAAGGCAGGGGCCGCGGCGTCGCGCGCACCGCGAACGCAGAGGAGCGCCCGTAGGAGCGCTGCCGCCCCGGTGAGGGGAGGGCTGGGTTGGGCGTTTGGCGGCAGGAGCAGGGTCCGCGTCCGGCGGCGCCGGCGAAGGACCCCAGCAGGCTAGAGGAGGATTGGGGGCGGGGGGCTGAGTGGAGGGAGAGAGGGGAATGGATCTGCGGAGGCCGGGAGGGAGGGGGTAGGGTTTCTGAGAAGCTTTTATATCATTTTATATCATGGGGGTGCGATGAGATCCATCCGATCCACGATAGACGGTTAGAAATAATTGAACTATCTGGGCCGAAATGGGCCTAGTTCCATTTCTTCTCTAATTAACATTTTTTTCTTTTCATTTTATTGCACTATTGTGAACTAACATGTAAAAATAATTATCTTGTACACACCAATATATTTTTGATATTTAGTAGACTCTTTATAAGTTTTCTTGCACAAGTTTCAATAATTTTATAACTCATGTACTATTTTTAATAATTTAAATGAATTTCAGCGAGTTTATTGAAAGTAATTACGGATTGAACTATATGTATCTCAAATAATATCTAAAAAATCCCTCAAAAATATATTTCGAGTATCTCTATTCTATTAATCGCGAAAATAGATGAAAAGTTCAAATGTTTACTAAGGATAAGTCAAACTTCTACTTGCAACCTTATTATAAAATAATGATAATAATATCTAAAAGTTCTCCAAAAATTTTGTAAATTGTCATAGAATCATTTTATGAATGTATAATCTTGATCTAAAAATTTCATAAGATTTTTGTAAAGTTGGATCATACATTGTTCGTAAAAGGATACATCTCTCACATAGTCTCTTATAACTAAAGTGAAATTTTGAGATTTGTGTAACTCATTGTATTTTCGAACTTGTGTGCAACTCAAATTTGGACACAACCTTATTTTCACCATAACATTAAAAAATATGAAGTTACATTACCAATTATTATGCAAAAAACATATTTTTCTACTTTCAATTTAGGTGGAAAAAAACAAGCCATACGAAAAAGATCTAAGAAATAGTAATTAACATACAAACAAATGCCATTAAATGAAAGATCATGATTTTAGAAAAATTTAGGAAAAAAGAACCATCAAATTTGGGGTTTTTTTATGATGGAGAGATACCTGTTACAAGTTTTAATTCCGGGTTAAAAAGAGAAAGCTAGCTCTTTAGTCATTTAGATCTACCACTTGGCACAACCTGATTGGCCGAACTGGGTGTACAAGGATCCCTCTTGGTGTGATCTGCGGCAACCGATCTATAAGGAAAAATGAAAACTTGTCAAACCAAATGACAGCACAGCAAGTAGCCCAGTGGTAGGGCGGCGATACTTTACTCCGAGCACCCGGGTTCGATTCGCACCATTGGCATTATTTTTCTGTGCCGCGCATGTAGTTTTGTTCAAATAAATTTAACGCCCTGGGTTTACATAAAAGGCAGTGGCTATGCAGTGGTTAGGACTACGCTTGTGGGAGGCTGAGACCCAGGTTGGAACCATGGTCTGCACCCTTTGGACCATTTTGCATTAAGTGAAGAAGCTATAAATAAATTTCGTTAACAAATTCTACCACAACCAGACAAATGGTGCAGTGGTAGGACGTCTATGCCTAGTGGTCTGTAGACCCTGTTTCGAACCCCTTGCTCACCACATTTTTATGGATGTATAAATTTTACATAAAAATTTCATAAGATTTTATGAAAAATGATGACAAATACCAATTTTTAGCAGACAAAAGGTGGCGTAGCGGTAAGGCACGCTTGGCTCAACTGCTAGGTCTCCGGTTCAAATCCCTTGTGCGAGGCCTTTTTTCTTTTTCTATTTTTGTTTTCTCACCTTGTGCTATGACAATAATTCTAAATTTCTTAATTGCGACGGATTTGCTAAAACATCACAAGTTTTGGGCTGGTTCACGACGAAATCAACAAATTGTCACTGTGTTACGGGCCTTATATCCATAGTTGCAAATCTGTGACGATCTCTAAAAATGTTACAAAAATTTCGTCAAAATTCGTCACAGATTAAATGGTTTCTTGTATTGTATATAATACGTAAATGTAAATACGCACGAAAATAATGGGATTATGCACCGGGGCTTGCCTTCTTGGGCACTATCAAATGCAGCCTTGGGCTCTTCCGAACTTTGGTCCGGATCTTGATTCAACTCAGTTAGCTTCACAGAACAATCGTCCATAATTGTTTCGCCTGCGGGAGTCAGTTCATATACGCCATCAGATAAATTGACCGCTTCTATATGAATGCATAGTGATCTTTGTTACAATAGGATTTAATTTGCATAAATTTCCTTCACGATAAAGTTGCAGTCCAATATATAAAGATTTTTTGGTGAATACAGTATTTAACTCATTTTCTTGGGCAGTCATTTATAGAGTAGTTCTTATATTTACTTTACTTCATATATGAGTGTGGTGAGGTTCACATTTTCTTAATCATTAAACTTAAGGAGATGTTCAAAACTCTAAAACACAAGTTAGGGATATAATCTGGTGCTACAAAAATTACACAATGCTAAACCTATATTTAGATAGCTATGGTAAAATTTCTAGCTAAGAACATTAAGCATAGCAAGCATGAAAAATGATTAAAACCAAGCATGTTAAGACCATCCACAATTTATACAGAATGATTCCTAATGTTTTTGGGGCTCAAATTTTTACAGGAACTAACAAGAATGATATTCTTCTTCCTGTAATGTTTATAGGATTTAACTGAACATAAAAGAGCAGTGGCAAAATTAACAAAACAAGCATGTGTATATCAAAAAAAATTTCTACAGAGAGTTCCTTAGGGTTTCTGTGAACCAAACTTTTACCAGGATTAAATCTACACTAAAACATGCTTCAATAAAAATAGCGGAATTTATTTCCACCAATAACTTGAGCATAGTATTTCGTAACATGAATACATGAATAAATCATTTGGCCTACTTTCTTTGAAGTAAAACATATCAAACTTTTTGTACTGCCTCATCGTGTGGAATATAAGTTCTAGCATAAAAATTATGAGCAACAAAGGTATATTTTGATGATGGCAAAAATGACAAATCTAAGCTTGGGAAAGCATGAACAAATTATAGCTCCTATTCTACTCGTGTTATGGATTCCAAAATTTGCAGACATGTTCATATGACCAAAATGAAGTACTACAAAATTTATCAGATTTTTGGAACAGAAACTATTTATTACAATTAAGTGACACTAAACATGGATTAAATCATAGATAAAGATGCTTCGATCAAAAAATAACCAAACTTGCCCATAAGGAAGCATTTAGCAAATCTAACTCAAAGAAAAAGTGTTATGAATAGATATGCAATAGATCTAGCACAGATAAAATGCCAAATTTTCTAGTAGATCTACAAGAGTGCATGATTTCATCTAGCTACCAGTGTGCATTATGGCCCAAATTATTACCAGGTGCAAGATCTAGCAAGTGGAGTGTTCTAGCCAAATATCATTCAAAAACTCTAAGACAAACTCCTAGAACAATTATACACAATTTAAAATTGTATTTAATCTGTAGGTAAAAATATTTTGATTTAGCTAATGTGGCTGTGGAGAAAGTTGCAGTGCTCAGTTCAAGGAATCCAAAATCTTTGAGTTTGCATTTTTAGGAGTTTTCTACGATTTTTTATCGAATTTACAAGTTCACAGTTTCAAATCTATAAGTTCATGTTACTTTTACACTTAAACCCCTATAATCAAGTTTTTAAATTGCAAACAGGTCCCTATCTCGCCGCAGCAGAGCAGGGCGATGCTCGCCGGCGGTGTTCTGACGATGGACGGCCTCGGCGGCGTGAGCAAGGTAGGGGAAAATGTTGAGGGAAGCCTTGCACACCTTTTGGTGCTTGGATTCGGGGTCGGGGTGGCCGGAATGAGGGTCATCGGCGGCAAGGGGCGGAGCTCGAGCTCAGGGGTCGCCGGCGAGGGGGTTCCGGTGGCTCGGGGCAGCGGTTCCTGGGCTCCCAAGCAATGCCAGGTGTCGGTGTTTCGTATCACCGGCTAGTAAATTTGCGGGCGCGTCACTACTGCGGATGGTAATGCAAGGATCTGACACTAGGGTTTATACTGGTTCAGGCGGAATGTCCCTACGTCCAGTTCGAGCACTCGTGCTCTTGTACTCAAAGTTTGCAGTAGGGGTTACAAACGGGCGACATGGGGAATGGGCTTCCCAGGTCTCTGGTGAAACGAGTGTGTGTGTGTGTGTGTGTGTGTGTGTGTGTGTGTGGTTGGTCGATTGGTCGGTTTTGGGTCCCCTGTGCATTGGGTACCCCCCATCCCTTTATAGTCCAGGGAGAACCGGGGGGTCCGATACAAGAAGGATGGAAAAGTAAAGAGGAAAAGCTGCGGGGGTCGGATGCATTTTGGTCTTCCTCTCCTTTGGCCGGACTGCCTGGGTACGGCCCCTACTCGCCCATATCATTGGTGGCAATCCACCTCCCCTAACTTCCGCCCCTGGCGATCATGACGGGTGGGAGAAAGTCATGGCATGCTGCAGCTATTGTCTCGTCGCAGGGACACGTGTTGGTGATCGCTTCGCCGGGGGTGCTGACGTTAGCAGGGATGGGCGTCCTCTCCCTGTCCCCGAGGACAGTCTTCCCGTCCTTAGAGTTGACTTCGGGGAGAGCGGGGGGAGGGGGGCGTGCTCCGTCCCATCGGTGAGGCGCTGTCACATCGAAGTATTATCGCGACTACCCAGGCTCATGCTATGGCATGGGCGAGTAGTCATGTTAGCCCACGTGGGCCTTCCCTTGACTAATGATGGTCTTCACGCTTGTGGCAATGTCAAGCAATCATGTGGACCCGCTCCTCCCCCTCCGCGGGGGTCGGAGCGATATTTTCCTGTAGGGGTCTGGTGAGGCAGAAGCTTCCCTACGAGAGTTGGGCGAGGTGCAGACCTCCTCGCGGGGGTCAGTCTGAGGAGAGCGGTTCCTCAGGGGTCGATGTGGCGGGACCGGCCTCCAGTGGGCCGGCTACGCTCACCTTGGATCACGCTTGTCTTAACTAGATTGGGCTTCTATCGCCTAACGGCAGTTTTGGGGGTACTCGTTACTTTCACCCCCATCAGTAGCCCCCGACCCCCATCACGCCTAGAAGTGTCAGCATGTCGGGGGTCTTGTCATTTATCATGGGGGATCGCTTCGTGATTAACGCCGCTTCTTCCTGTGGGTGCGCGCGAGCGCACCCACTGGGTGTAGCCCCCGAGCCTCTGAGTGAATTAGGGATTCGCTTAGAGGGTGAATCTGCCGTAATAAATTATGATGCCTTTCGGCGCCTTGACGAGATGGGTCATCCTGACCGGCTGCCTAGAGATGGGACGCGTCACTGCGTCTCCATCCTCCAATGTGTGAGTGCGAGCGCACCCAGTGGGTGTAGCCCCCGAGCCTCTGAGCGAGTCAGAGAATCGTTTAGAGGCTGAGGACCATCGATTACCCGTGTCGGCCGGTGTCGTGAGTCAGCCGACTGGCCTGTCCTGTCAGCCTTCAGCCTGCGCTCACCCATGGGTAGGGCTCATCGTTTAGGGCCTACCCCTAGGCGTGGCTCGGGGTCGGCCGCTATTCGCATTGTGAGGCGCTGCACCCCTTGTAGTGGAACCTAGGCCCTTTTTCCACTATAAATAGTGGCCTGTGGGGAGCTTTCTCCTTCATCGAACTCGTCTTGCCTTCCACACTGCTTTCTTAATAGAATGACTAGCCTTTCTTCCTTGGCTCGCCCTCCAGAGGGAGGGGGGCTCCATGCCTCCCGCGTCTTGGTGTTAGGAGAATGCTTGCGAGTGGCGGGTGATCGGCGAGGCGAGCCAGCCATCCGTCTAGCAGCCGGGGTATGTCTTCGGGGCACCCATGGCATCGAGTGCTCCAGATCCCCCGTTTAACTACCCCTACAAGGCCTGCCATCGGCGTCACGGTGAGCTGATGGAGGAGGCGGCTAAACTGACCGTCTCCCTCACCTGCCGCAATGCCTGTGGAGGGGGAGGTGTCAGAAGAAAGCTTGCGAGGAAGTTGTTCCTCCTAGAGTTCTTCTATCTTGTTGCCACCTCCCCCATTATAGGCAAAATTGTCACCCTCCGCGGGTGACGACATTTTTCTACCAGTAACGACCGTTGGCCGTGTGTAATTTGTGTGACTATTCTTTATTTATCAATAAAACTTCATGTTTACCGTGCCTTACACCTCTTAGACCCGGCTATTTTAACGTCACGGTAGCGGTTACGATTCTTGGCGAGTCATGATGCGCCATGACGATGAAACAGAAACCGGGCGAGCCCCGCGGGCAGCCACTCGGGCCCACTGGGGCTGTGACATTAGAGGCCTTAAACCCGACATGGTGCGTTCCCCGGCTGCCTTCGCGGCGCTCCTCAGGTCGTGTGTGAGGGCATTAGGAGGGGAGGGCGGCACTTCGGGCCCCACGCCAGACAGAAAATGTTGCGCCTCCTCACCTATAAATCGTGCACCCTCGTGTGCTCTTCAGCGTGCCTTCCATCCACAGCGAAAACCTTTCTCGTTCCCCGTCGTCTCGTTTGTCATGGCCCGGAACAGACGCTTTTGCATGGGGAGCATGGGCAGATACGGCCATGTTTCGCATCCCAGGACGCGATCCTCCACCGGTGCGTCGCTGGCCCTAGCCATCCCGGGGATGGGAATAGGGCCGTCTACCCGTTCTAGGGACCTCGCCGAGGCCCGCGAGCGTTACTCCGCCTTGACGATGGAGGTCAACCGACTGCGCGCCTTCAACGCCGACTTGGAGTCTGGCCTCGCGACCCTCTCCGAGGCGGCGGCGAAGGCACAGGGCGAAGCCATCGAGGCCCGCGCCAAGATGGAGGATCTGGAGAGGGACCTCACCGCGACTCGTCGCGGAATCGCGGACATGGGGTTCTGCTTCGACGACCTCGAGAGCCGCCACCATGTCCTCGAGCACGCAATGCTTCGCGCTATGAACATGGCTTGGGTGCCAGGGAGCGAGGTGGTCTTCCACCTCCACGACCTCCCATCGCACGTGTGGAGGGCGGTGAGCCTGGGTGCTCACCGTGGTTCGGCCCTGGCACTTACCGCAGCGCAGCTTAGGTTCGGCCAGGACCTCCGCCAGCTGAGCCCCAGGATGCCGCCACTTACAATCATGGTGGAGCGCGAATCTTTCACTGGAAACTTCGAGCTCGCCACCACCCACATTGCCGTCGAAATTGACAACACCGAGCTCCTTCGGCATGCGGGCGGTGGTGGGAGCGACAGCGCCTAGCCAGGCGCGTTCGACCTGTCAGCGGAGTGGAGCCCCCAGGCGATGCTGGGATGGATAGCACCGCGTGAAGAGGAACTGCTGGCCTAAGGTTCGTGGTGCGGCCATGAACCATAGACCTAGTATCTCCCCGCGGACCCTGGCTTTGTGCGCCGCCGACCCCTAGACAGGCACGGGTATTTTGCTTCCGAGGGCGCCTCGACCTTTTATAGTTCGTGTATGACCCTGCATCATCTTTTTATCAGACTTTTTGTAATATGATGGTGTAGTGATATAGATATGTAAATTATCATCATATTTTACTTCCCTTTCATCGCGCGGGCGTGTTCATTTTGTTTTTTTACTTCTGCATCCCTCCCCCTAGGGTCAGACGGTAAGGGTCGGGCGGGCTAACCCCGCTCGTTGTGCGACCCCACTTTGGATCTCTTCTTGCGATGCCAACCCCTGGGCTCCCGTTCTTTTAGGATGCCGGCCGGAGGTTGTTTCGTCTTTATCACGAGTTACCCTGCCATGTACTTCTTTCACTCGAAGTGGGAGGGCTGAGCCCGACAGTACTTTCCGTCGGGGGTCGAAGTACGGCGCTCGTGGAGCTGCCAACGGGCAAGTCTAAGTGGAGCCCCGACCCCGTGCGGGGGGGGGGTCAGACTGAGTCGGCTTGCGACTGACCCCAAAATCTCTTGATGCCCCAACCGTCACAGTTACCGGGGTTGTTCGCCCGACCCCAGCGACTCGCTGCCTTCCTTCGGGGGAAAACACGGGTTAGGATCTAATAAAGACTTGGACACAAAATCTGGAAGCCTAAATAACCTTTTAGGTGTCAGGGTACTGGCTGCCGGGGGCCCATTCGTCATTGCCCCTCACTCGGTTGGTGCCTTGGGCAGCCTCGAAGATGTCCTTATTGGCGCGCTTTACTATTTGGGGGTCAGCATCGCGCCGACCCTCAGCTTTTGTCCCCGACCCCTAGGGGTCGAGGGGCACCTCCCTTGGAATTCCCGTCATGTCGGAAGGCTTCCTGGCGAACATGTCCTTATTGGCGCGGAGGAAGTCGACGAGCGCGCTTTCCTATTTGGGGGTCAGCGTTGCACCGACCCTCAGCTTCTTGTCCCCCGAACGCTAGGTGTCGAGGGGCACCTCCTTGACGTCCTCGGTTGGCTCAAATGACCCCATCTTGCGATTGGAGTCTGGGGGCTTCATCGGGGACGTTGGTCTTGATGAGGGCGAGCTCCTTCGAGGTGATGACCACTGAGGCGAGCTCGCAGTTGTCTATCTCGCACTGAAAACCATGCTGGTACGTTGACCCCACGGTAATGACCCCGCGGGGACCTGGCATCTTCAGTTTGAGGTAGGTATAGTTAGGAATGGCCATGAACTTCGTGTAGCAGGGTCTTCCCAGGATGGTGTGGTAGGCTCCTTTGAACCCGACCACCTCAAATGTGAGAGTCTCCTTCCAATAATTGGAAGAATCCCCAAACGTCACGGGCAGGTCGATCTGCCCGAGCAGTATCGCCTGCTTCCCCGGCACGACGCCATGGAAGGGAGCCCCCGAGGGTCGGAGACGCGCTCAGTCGATCCCCATGGTGTCGAGAGTGTCGATGTAGAGGATGTTCCATCAGGACTCTTGTGAGGCACTTGGTGCCGATGATCGGGTCGACAACCAAGGGGCATCTCCCCGGCTAGGGATCGCTGTTCGGGTGGTCGGTGCGATCGAACGTGATCGTGGTGTCTGACCACCGGAGATACGTGGGCGTCGCGGGCTCGGCCACGAACACCTCCCGCCGCGTGACCTTCTGCTTGCGCTTCGTCTCGCAAGCTAACGGCCCACCGAAAAGCATAAGACAACCGTCGGTTTCGTGAAAATCACCTTGCTTTTCTCCCTCGGAGGCGGTCATCGGCTCAAGTTTCTTCTTCTGCTCACCCCTTCTTGCATTATTGCCAAACCACCTCTTGGCCAGGCTGTAGTTCTTGAGGAGGTGCTTGATGGGGTAGGCGTGGTTCGCACACGGCTTCTCGAGCAGGTCGTCGAAAAATTGAGGGGAGTCATCTTCCGGGGCTTTGCCTGGCTTGCGCTCCACGGCGACGACGTACTCCCCTCCCTTACGCTTGTTGTTCTTCTTCTTATCGAAGCGCCTCGAGGTGCCTTTGCCGGCCGCCTCGTCGTGCTTCGCCTTCATGCTCTGAGCATGGTAAAAAATTGCCCCCACGGCTGTCGGTGTTTACCGCCAAGCCTGCTCAGGGATACCCTTAGTAGTAAAGTTTGTAGGTAGGGATCGACTGCTCTGGAACTCGATGGTGCAAGGAACATAAAGATTTAGACAGGTTCGGGCCGCGAGTTGTGTAATACCCTACGTCCTGTGTGGTGGTTTGTAATGCCTTAGGTGTTGATATGTTTCGAGGGAGTCCCTACCTGCCATTATATATCCGGGGGGATAGGGTTACATGGAAAGTCCTAGCTGAGTACAGTTGGAGTCCTACTACAACACAATCGGGTAGTTTCCTTTGTACTGCAGCTAGTTCTACGCCTATTCGGGTAGTTACAAGAGAGATAAGGTACATCCATGAGCTATCGCTTACTCTAGAACTTGCTATGCCTATAAGCAGTCCCGCTGCCCCGGGTCTGACAAGCCCCCGAGCTCTTCGTAGCTAAGTCCTGCAGGCGTCGAGTACTTGGCTGGGCGCCTTTGAGTACTTCAAGTAGTCAGAACATCCTTCTGGTTGCTTCTGGTCCTTCCTTCAGGCACGTCGAGTAGTCCTCCAAGTACTTCCAGTTGCTTCGAGGCTGTGAGGTGCTCAAGCCCCGAAATCTTGATCATATATGGTGCGTGAAGTACTCGCGCTCCATATGGAGTAGCCCCCGAGCCTTAGGTTGAATCGCAGAATCAGGCTGAGGGTCACTTCAGTCTTTTTCCTTCTTTATTTCCAAAAAAATTGAAAAATAAATCTCTGATGCATATATCCCGCATCCCTCGAGTCTTGAATTTAAATCTCTCAATTTAGATTTAAGAATCAAAGAAAACACGTGGCAGAATTAGTGATGAAAACCTCCCTGAAGAAGAAAGAATATGTTGATCTTCCCGGTATTCACGAAATTGCCATCAGAGACCATATAAACCCATTCAATCACTTCTAGGGTTTTAAACCTTTTAACTCCTGGTTGCCATCAGATTCAGATTCACAGTTGTCCACTGTCTGTGCCATCCATAGCCCCTGAGCCTAAACTCATGACATTGAGATGGCTTCCAAGAAAGACAAATCCAAGGTTGAAGACGAAGCAGTTGCCAATCTTTCAACGGGATGGCGCAAAAGTAAAATGTCTGAATCAGTGGTTCAAGAACTGGAGAATTTGGGTCTCCTCCAAACTCAGTTCGTGATCCAATGGTGCGCAGGCGAAGGAGAAGATTACCCTATGGAAGGTACCCTTGAAACCGTTGTGTTCCGTGATTTCGCGGAACGTGGCCTTGCACTTCCCGTGTCAGAATTTTTCTATGCTCTTCTGCAATTCTGGGGAGTCCAATTGCATCATCTGACTCCCCAATCCATTTTGCATCTTTCTATTTTTACTCATTTCTGCAAAGCATTCCTTGGGATTCTTCCCCACTTTCACCTTTTCCAACATTTCTTCATCCTTGTTCCCATCCCAAATGCCACCAAACCCGCCGTCATTGGCGGATGTGAACTATTGCTTCGCCCTGAGAATCGGGACGAATACTTAGCTTATGATCCAGCGGGTAAAGGTATCGAGTGGAAGAAATTCTGGATTCATGTCGGGAACTTTTAATCTCCACTTCCAGAAAGAGTTCCTGGTGCCCCCCAAGTTCAAGAAAACTGGTCGAGTAATGGACCTGGTGGCAAGCAAGTTGAGTGCATCCTCAGAGCCATTGCAAATTGGAAGAATGAAGGAGTCACCAGTGATCATGTGGTCTTCTCCTTTGTAAGCCGTCGGATCCAGCCTCTCCAGCATCGACAACATCCTGCCTTCAGATATGAAGGTACAAAGGATCCTACCAGATTGTCACCAGAAGCGATGGCTCACTCCGAGGTAGTCAGAAGATGTTGTAGAATACTCGACAACTTTGACAAGTCTTTATAGTTGCCAACACTCTTCTGGGCAAAGAATCCACCGGAGAATGCCTGGGTAAGTGTTTGAGAAACACTGCCGAGTAGTTAAAGTTTTTTATCTTCTGACGAATTATTGCCACTTTTGTAGAAAAATTACAAGACATGGTATTGTATGCCTCCAACTTCAGTGGATGCTGCTTCTGATGATAGTAAGAAACAGAAAGCCACTCCTCGAGATTTGTTGTGGAGGAAGATACCCTGTATACCCGCACCTACACCTTTGTTGGTATTTTGTAACGTCACGAATAAAATCCGCAAGCGCACGGATACCGCTGTAGCTTTCACCCAAGAGTATTCCAAGGTATCGTATCCACTAGGGAACGTGAGTACACTACCTACGGGTTCAGACTGTCCAAGGACACACACTGGTGTAGGAGGATAGGAAAGAGAGGACTTTCTAAGATCTAGAATCTATGTTTAGAAGAAGAGATCACGTCGCTGTTATACTTCGAGCTAAATGTATCGACCGGCTTATACAAGCCGATAGTTCCAATATGATGCTCTATCCAATATCCGAACATGAAGGATTACTAAAAGGCTCGAACAGAGCTGTCACCACCTGCCGGCTACCTCTACAAACCATGGGACTATCAGACAACTGAGTGGTATAGTCCAGCCTAGACACCACGTCTACGCCTTTCCTTACTAACTCTAGAGACGATCAGGGTTATCCTTTTCTATCCGGAGCCCACTCTAGAGTCAAATGCTACTCGCTAGCATGCACATCAACAAATATAAGGCAGAGATGATAACTTGCGATCTAAACTCTAATTCTAAATAAGTAAAGAAAGTCTCAAACACTTACAACCGAATAAGCATCCGTCGAGGTACAAGCGAAGAAGAGCGCCGACAAGCCCAGCATGTGGCAGAACCGCCTAAATTATCCCGGCTCAAGTGCGCAGGCCATCACCATAAAGGCAACATTAGCTCAAACGCACTTCAAACGGAACAATTCTGGGTCTGTCGGGTAACGTCCCGATACAACCACCGGTTCTCGGATCGAACAAGCATACCCCGCACGAAGGCGAGTCCAGAGATATTACAACCACAATTTTACAACACAGGCAAAGTAATGATTACAAACCAGTTCAAAACATTATTACAAAGCCAACTTAAGTAAAAAAAACAGCTATACAAGCCATAAGTGCAAGTTCAAAGTTGAAACAGCGGAAGATAAAACACGACGGCTACAACACGTCGCAAAAAGGATACCAGGCTAGCCCAAGCATGGTATCACTCGTCATAGTCATTGCCGGTCGAAGACGTATCCCACTCTACGGACCAGCCAGGAGGCAACGAGCAAGGATAAGTCAAGCTAGCGATCTGATCCTCAAAACTCATACCTGAAAAAGAGTTGCAACAGCAAGGCTGAGTATTCTAATACTCAGCAAGACTTAACCGACAACGGGTATAAGTAACCCACCTTAGCTAGACTATGCAAGGCTTTGTGAGGCTCTGGTTTTCCTTTGCTGAAAAGCAATAAAGAGTATGTCCTTACTTTCAAGTTTTAGCTTCAAGATTCTAGTTGATTAACCATTCTATGTAAGCAACTACTATCCAATCATGGTGGAATTTATAAGCAAACATCAAGATTGATCAGAGTATTGTTGCTCTTATTACTCTGTGTGGCAGATCAATCAAGCAGTCTCATTTCATCGTGAGAGGCGGACGATTCTGAATCGAAATTCAACCTTGCAAGGATAACCTAGCACACACGTCTGGAACACCGTCGGGTCATTCCCAAACAACCGTTGACCTTTCTTTCCGGCTTGTGGATAGGGTCACTCTCCCCGACTACAGGGCTCCAAGGCCGAACCTTGTCCCTCGAAGTCGTAGTGTTGCGCAACATAAAATAAAACCTATCCCTACTAAGAGAGTGAAAGGTATATCCACTCCCCGGTCCAATCGGCTACTAGGCTTGCTAATGGGGACGTGGGTTCCCGATCTTCCGTCAGGTTCTGGATAACTCTCGTTGTAGGCGGAGCGAGACACACCGATCCGGCTTCAGATCCTAAGACCCGAATCCAGCAATCTTAGCACCTCAACTCCTCTGGTTATCAACCGTGTCACAACCCGGTTGACCTCGCCAAGAAGGCTAATCCCTGCAAGCGCAACGAAGAACACAAGCAAGAACTCGAAAGAACGCAGCTCAATTGAAGTGACTCTGCAGATGAAAGATTAATCTCAAGTTGGGGTCTCACAAACCGACACGGCGGCGAAACTGTTCTCGACAGAATAATCTAAGCAAAACCCCAGTAACCTAATGACGGCTGCTGTGTATATAGAAGAGAGAGGCTAGGGGGGCGGCCAAGGGGGTGGCCGGGCAACCCTAGGGAGTACAAGGCCTTCGGGCCAAAAAACTGGCGTCGCTGCATCCAGGCAGATTCTGGTCGTCATGTTGTTTCGATGATTCCCATCGACTCCGAGCATATTTTGATATGGGATCAGTTGGGTTGGAAAGCTTATCTCCTTAGCTTTCCAACGATATATAGAACGCCCAAAACGGAGCCCGTATGTGGCCTGGGCGTCCGTTTTTGTGAGGCCTGCTCCTGCAGTCCGAACCGGACTCGCGAATAAATCGGACTTCAATGTGGATTGGGCTTTGAACTCTATCTTCGCTTGGGCCTTGGTCATATGCATATTGGTCATGTCCTCATCACTTGCCGCGTACCATATTTACGGCATGTGGCTAGTACTTTCAAAAACTTAACCGGCACTACCACACACCGCGACCTTAGCAAGTTCATCAACACAGACGGGGTATCACATAAGGTCATGATATCGAACACAACCCCGTCCGTCGTCCTTATATTGATAACAGAAAGTAAACAATCAATTCCTATAAAGCTCGCGAGTGACAGGCAATCACTCGACTTTTACCGGTCCTATAAGCTTAGCAAGTAGTCGAACTCAGGTCTAGTGTTCAGTACATAGGTTTCTAGGATCATGCATCTAGGGTTTCAATTCAAATCCTAAGAACGGTAAATGCACAAGTAAGTAATAACAGTAAATGATAATGATTTGAAATATAGGTTATGTCCGGGGCTTGCCTTCTCGGTAGTTGCTAACTATTTCAGCTCTAGGCTCTTCCGAACTTTGGTCCGAGGCTTCAGTTAGTTCGGCGGTGTTCACTTGAGCTTCGAGATCACCTCCGTCAGACTCCGGGATCAGCTCGTACGTCCCGTCTGATAAGGCAGTCGTGTCTATATGTAATGCAAGAACAACATCATAAATACACACATGGGCAATCGTTTATAGAGTAGTTAAATAACAAATTTAACTACACAAGGCATCATGATCAACAGCACAAGCAAGATATACTAACTTCATAAAATGAGTGGTGTTTGATTCCTATAGCAGTTAACTCAAGGTTTGCTAATTAAATCAACCACTCAGATCACAAACAACAATAAATTTAGCCAAAAATTACCCTAAATAGACCATGAACAGACTAAGCTACCCTGCAAAAAATCATGCCAAGACATGTAGCCAATTAATCACAACAATTCTCTCATTCAGATAACACCTAGATCAAGCTTGAATTATACAGGTCAAACTAGAGCAAAGTAGAAGCTCAAAATTTAACAGCAGCTCAACACAGAAATAAACTAGAAACAGTGAATTTTTCATGGTTTTATCTATAAAGAAATAAATACGAGAAAATAAACAAAACAGACAACAGACTAGCAAGATTTATTTTTATACCCTGATCTAGCCATGAACTGAAGCTCAAACTTCCTGGAAAAGCTAAGATACTCCAGATGAACACTCAGGAATAAAATCAGGATTTATCAAGAACAGAAACTATTTATCATAAATAAAGTCTATTAAACAAGGATTAAATCAAATAAATAGCTACACAAGAGAACTGATCATGAAATTTTTATAAAAAAACAAGTGTTACAAGAGTGAACTACCACAAAAATTTCAGAGCAATACAAGCTTTCAAGCATCAAATAAGAAAAAGATTAAAGAACAAATATTTATATACCTAGTAACACAAATCAAAATCTACAGCAAAAACTTGCAACTAAAGCCTAACATATTATGGTTCTACTGCATAGAGCTCTTCAAGAGGATTCCAAAACATCAAGATTTGCTATTTTACGAATTTTCTATGAATTGATACAGAATTTCAAAGTTCACTGAAAAACATAGCAAACCAGCCCCTAAGGCACTATTGCAATGAGTCACTGACTATGCAGATAACCCCCTGGGGTTTTTCAAATTCAAACCCCGACGTCCCTGGCCGGGTCAGAGAGGGGAGGCGGGGTTTGACCGGCCGTTTCCCGGCGAGGGGGTCGCCGGCGGCGAGGGGAAACAGGAGTGGGGGCTAAAGGAGTCCAAGGCGCACCTCTGGGTGCTTGGAATCGAGGCTAGGGTGGTCGGAGATGGGGTGTCGACGGCGAGCGGCGGCTTGCGGGCTCGGAGCACGGCGGCGGGGTAGCTCCGGTGAGGTTTGGGCGAGGGGAAGTGGCCTGGGAGCTGCGCTAGGATGAGGCGGCGCTAGCTAGGGGGTCAGAGCGGGCGGAGGAGCGGCGGTGAGACGGCTCCACGGCGGGGGTGAGCTCGCCGGCGTTCCAGCAGGGCGGCGGCGGTGTTCTGCGGTGTGGGAGCGAGGAGAGAGCAAAGGAGCGAGTGAAATCGACTCCTGGGATTCTTGTAGGGCTCGGGCGCTCGCTAGAAGGGCGCGGCGGGCGCTGTCCAGGGCTGTCCACGGCGGCGTCGCGGTGGCGGCCGTCGGGGTGGCTCTGGAAGCGGCGGGGGTGCGTGGCACGGCCGAGGAGCTCCAGCGCAAGGCAACAGGAGGGGAGGAGGTCGTCCGCGACGCGTGGGTGCCAGCGCACGGTGGATTAATGGCCGGAATGGCCGGGAAGGCGTCGGCGGCGGCGCTGTCGGTGGCGTCGGCGGCGAGAACAGAGCAGGGAGGTGGGAGATGGTGATAAGGGTCGATTTGTAATTACCAAAAATTCCAGGGACTAAACTGTAAACCAGCGATAACTTTTAAACCAAAGCTCAAATGGAAAAGTGCCCAACATGAAAGTTGTTCAACTTTTCAAGATCTACAACTTTGATGTTGTGCAAAAATTTATTTGACCAAAGATTCAAGAGATAAAATTCAAAACATAAAAAGGAATTCGAATTCTAGGAATTTTGCCTTTTTCAAAGCAAATTCACTTCAACTCTAGACTCAAAAGCAAAAATGGCTGCCATGCAATAAATACACTGAAACTTTGCAAAAACACCCTCCACTAAAGCTATAATTACACAACCTATTCAACACAACTGCAGAAAGGACCTTGCATAAAAACATAATTACACATATAACCTTTCATAAATACAAAAAGATCCTTTTTAAGTAATTCAAGCACATGATGCATATCAAACATACACAATTACTGTGCAGACTCCTATTTAATTACTAAGCAGACACCTGGGGTGTTACACAGCACATCCCCCGACTATCTCCCTCACTCTCGTAGAGGTACAATTTGGAGAAGAGCGCCATTGCCGGTGTTCCTCCTGAGTACCTCTACTCCTAAACTCCCAAAGACCACTCTCACTCAAGTGAGAACTCAGGAGAGGAGATGGTGTGGTGTGTGGTGTGTGTGGTGTGTTTCATTCTCACCCCTCCCCTTGTATTTATAGGAGGGAGCCACCTTGGGAATGCAGCCAATCCTCCTCAAACTGCCTTCTAGAGCCAATAGGTAAGTGACACGTGGAAGCTGGAGGCGAGAGGGCCCAGCGCCAGGTAGGTCGACCTATTGGTCGGCCAACCTCTGGCCACCGCCTTTCGCCCCCAAATTCGGACACGTGACTGATGAGTGAGCCCTTAGGTAGGTTCTTGGTGACTTGGCGTGAAACTATGTCGGTTGCATGCCCTGGTGG
Organism: Panicum virgatum; assembly: GCF_016808335.1. Taxonomy (NCBI): domain Eukaryota; kingdom Viridiplantae; phylum Streptophyta; class Magnoliopsida; order Poales; family Poaceae; genus Panicum; species Panicum virgatum. The sequence goes on from NC_053149.1 coordinate 25,769,333, forward strand.
GTCCATGGATCTTCTTGCTCACGTCTGATTCGTCGAGGTGGAATTGCTTCAGATTGATGACGTGTCACGCATGTGGGCTGAGTCTCCCTCTCATGTGCAGCTGCCAAGTGGGCCCTTTTAGCCTTTGGGCTTGCTTGTGCTTGGCCCAGGAATTTATGCCTTGGATAATATGCTCGTTACCTACAGTTTTGGCCCAAATTCACCTGCACACATTCTCAGACCAGCATCTGTGGAATTCGTCAAATAATCATCCTATGCTAACATTTATTCCTTCTGATGATCGACTTCTGCACGATAGTTGACGGTCAAAATGGGTCGTTAGTGATCGTCAACAAGATCCCCCACACTTAGTTCTTTGCTCGTCCTCCAGTAAAGGCAAGAACTAAGGCAGACCCGACTTCATATGATATGACACCTGCATACAGATTATTCTAAACTGCACCCTTACCTGTGAATTTTGATGTGTTTACCATGAATTGTTTGGGAAATTGAAGAGCGGAACGGTGTTGACTTTAGTCTCCTCCACTTTTCTGCTATATGACTGGGGTTTTGGAAATATTTTTGCAAAGACCAACCATAGCTTTACTTCTCCATAGGATCTCTCATGTCACTCATTGTGTATATATATCCTTACCAAGGCATTGCTTGTTTTCATCCTACTTCTAAATATGGCTTATGTGGAGCTCATGGTAGGAGAAGTGGAAGCATGCACTTGTGTCACATATATTGCAAAATCAAACAAAAGATCCATGGAGATGACAAATCAAACAAGTTGATCAAGATCGTGCACATATGTGGAAGGTGGATTGTGAAAATGGAATACTCCTTTTTATGAATCTCTCTCCCTTTTATTTGGATAACATGAGGACATGGCAACATGACTATTTTTTTCATTCTTTTTTTCATGGACATTGATGTGTCCATTTTTTTTGGGTCATGCTTCTTGGGCATGCCATCTTTTCTCTCTCTTTTTTTAATAGCCCATGCCTCATTTAAAGGATACTAGAGAGAGAGATCATTAAACATGGAGTTTTATTTTGTGGATGGATGGAATGGCATAGCTAACTTCCTGTGTAGAAGTTTAGCTGGTGGAGTGCACATGATCTTGATCAAACAAGTATGAAAGACATCTCACTAGGGTCACACAGTTTGATGAAGCTCAAAGCAACAACAAGGCACATATGTGTAAAGTTTGTATCAAGAAGATCATCATATGGCTTTGGTAGGACAAGCACGTGGAGTTGTAAAGCTATGGGTGTCAGACCCGGAACAGCGGGACTGCTTATAGATATAGAATGTTCTAGAGTAAGGGATAGCTCATGGATGTACCTTACCTCTTTTGTAACTACCCGAATAGGCATAGAACTAGCTGCAGTACAAAGGAAACTACCCGATTGTGTTGTAGTAGGACTCCAACTGTACTCGACTAGGACTTTCCATGTAACCCTGTCCCCTTGGATATATAAGAGCGGGCAGGGACCCCCTCCAAACATCTATCAACACCTAAGGCAATACAAACCACACAGGACGTAGGGTATTACGCAAACTCGCGGCCCGAACCTGTCTAAATCTTTGTGTTCCTTGTACCATCGAGCTCTAGAGCAGTCGATCCCTACCTACAAACCCTACTGCTAAGGGTATCCCTGAGCAGGCTTGGCGGTAAACACCGACAGCTGGCGCACTAGGTAGGGGATTCGGCTAGTTCACCAACGAATTTGATGGCCGGATAGAGCGACGCCAACAACGTGCCGGAAGGCACAACCCTCGTTTTCGGTTCCTGGGCTTGCATGGCTGACAGAACGGGAGGCTTCTCTAGCCACCTTGTCATGCCTAACTCGCCTAAATCAAAAACCTGCTCCCCACTCGTCGACATCCGCAAGACTGCAGATCCCGACAAGAAAAGAGTTTCACCCGAACTCGACTCGGACAACCCAGGAAATGTGACAACTCAAAACCAAACTCTTGGCTTGATCGAGTATGACACAAATTCTGACTCCGAAAAGCCTCACTTTTCCAAAACTCTTGGAAAATACTTGGTTCATCTGAAGACGATCAAACGCCCTAAGATCAAAAACTCAAAACTACTCGCCGGAATAGATCAAATTTCACGATCAATTGAGGGCTGCATCAAACTTGCAGAAACAGCTCTCAGCTCATCTGCGCCTCAGCAGAACCCTAAAGCACTAAACCGACCACAGAAGAGGTCGGGCAACATGCTCTCAGGGATCGATCGGGCAAATTCAAAGCTTGCTAACTGCATTAAGGTGGCAGAAAGCACTCTGCAAAATAAAGAGCAGAAATCGGGAGGAGGAATCTACGGGGGAGCTGGTGAGACAAACCCCCAGCTTGTTTGGATGGGACCGTCTATCTCCAGGATACCTCAGAGCCCTTCACCAAAACCTGCTCACACTTGGACTCCGAAACCAGTCGAGTCCAAGTTCGATCAGGATTTCGATCGCTTCATGAACGGTCTCGAGAACTTTGAACCATTTGACGATCTCGAAGAATGGTCAGATAATGTCGAGCTATTCATGAACGCCATGGCCAAACCAACCGAGCATGCCGATGCTCTCTGGGAACTGGCCAAGCTTAAAAAAGGAAAAGCCAAGGCCCCAGAACAATCCAGCGACTCAATCTATGATAAACCCTGGATTAAGGAGCCTGAGGGGCTAACTCCTACTCAATCATTGCTACACTGGATGAACGAGAACGCCCTCCGTGTAGAGATGGGCATACCGCTTCTCGCTCACCCAAAGCATACATACTCAAAAATCGGTGGGCTAACAGACTCCGAATCCGAGTACTCCTCCGACCCAGAGGAACAACTGGACGACCTAATCCAGTACAGTAACCAAGTCGAGTCCAACTCGGCTAAGAATCTCAAGTCCGATCAGGACTCCCTCCCTAACTTGGTTATATATGCAACGCCGCAAGGGCGGACAGTGCACCTCAGGAAGGCGCAAAATCCTAACGCTTCCGCCTCACAGCTAGCGGATCTCCCTTACCAACAGAGCACTCCTTTAGATCCGTCCTCAAGCGAACAAGACCAAGAAGTTCAAGACCTCTGCCATGAAATCCTCATGGTTCACATCGCCAAAGAACCTGAGGGCGATCTCACAGAGCGTCTCAACCTCGACGACTACAATTCTGATGATTTCAACGAGTACCTTTCCGACAACATGGAAACTATTCCTCCTACAATCACAAAAGCCCAAGTCGCTACCAAGGAGGATCTACCTATTCCTCCTCCTCCTCTAGCGGTGACCGTCACCGTCCAACTGGACGAGCAGCATCCAGCATAAGATTTCTACGAACGTCATCACCAGCTCAACCAAAAGAGGGCGTTCAGGCATCAGCTCCTTGCTAACAGCCTTCAGGAACAGCAAGGCGACAATTACGACTACTCCAACTGCGATCTCCGCTGTGTGATCAACGTTGGGCGCGATGCGCGCAACATCATCATCTCAAGAAGAAAGGAATAGGAGGAAGTTGAGGCATATAGCCTTCTTCCAACTTCCGCATCCCGCCAAAGGCTTCCGCTCCCTTCAAGAAGCACAAGTCGGCAACCATCAGTACCCGCCCTCAGGGTAAACCACGCACCCAGCACCAAGGTGAATCGTCTCAGAATGGAAATAGGATCAACAAAGTACTGCTATGCAAGTGCTTTATCCACCCGAAGAGCTCTCACACAATCTTCCAGTGTGAATCACTCCGCAAGGCCCTTGGGCACCTCTCCTGAAGGAGACCCAACCAATAAATCTAGTCGACCTATGCATCGACTAGACCTACCAATTAACCTAGTCGACCTATGCATCGACTAGATCTACCTCAAATCTAGTCGATCCCCATATCGACTAGTACTATCTTCGAATAAGTTTTATTCGGTTACGTAAACCATTGCTCACGTCCAATGAGCAAGGGGTAGGTCTTAAGAGTCGGAGTCCGTCACTTTACAGTTATTGTAATTTCGACAAATCCAAATAAAGTTGATTTCTCCTATATCGACTACTTGGCTCTCGCTCACATGACCAATACCCCACCTCGAAAGTCTTGCTCAGTACTAGAGCAGCTTTTTTACGATTTTCACTCAAGTGCTTTTTTGACATTTACGTATCGGGCAACCCGACGTGGTTCGTACCTAACAGTTCTATCCTAAAAGATACTCTTGTCCTCCGGAAGGACACCCTACTTGCCCTGCACGAGTAGGTCCTGGAGACTCTTTTGGCACCTTCATCTTTGGCAATCTAACGGGGTTAGTACCTAACAGACTTGCCCTAAGAGCTACTGCAGTCCTTGGTTAAAAGGACACCTTACTCGCCTCGCTTGAGTAAGTTTTGGATATCTTTTTGACATTTACGTCTTGGGCAACCCGACGGGGTTCGTACCTAGCAGTTATGTCTTAAGGATTACTCCAGTCCTTGGTAAAAGGACACCTTACTCGCCTTGCTTGAGTAAGTTTTGGATATCTTTTTGACATTTACGTCTTGGGCAACCCGACGGGGTTCGTACCTAATAGTTCTGTCTTAAGGATTACTCCAGTCCTTGGTTAAAGGACACCTTACTCGCCTCGCTCGAGTAAGTTTTGGATATCTTTTTGACATTTACGTCTTGGGCAACCCGACGGGGTTCGTACCTAACAGTTTTGTCTTAAGGATTACTCCAGTCCTTGGTTAAAGGACACCTTACTTGCCTCGCTCGAGTAAGTTTTGGATATCTTTTTGACATTTACGTCTTGGGCAACCCGACGGGGTTCGTACCTAACAGTTCTGTCTTAAGGATTACTCCAGTCCTTGGTTAAAGGACACCTTACTCGCCTTGCTTGAGTAAGTTTTGGATATCCCTTTGACATTTATGTCTTGGGCAACCCGACGGGGTTCGTACATAACAGTTCCGTCTTAAGGATTACTCCAGTCCTTGGTTAAAGGACACCCTACTCGCTGGCTCGAGTAGGTCTTGGATACTCTTTCGGCACCTTCATCTTGGACAACCCGACGGGGTTAGTACCTAACAGACTTGCCTTATAGTTACTCCAGTCCTCAGGTAGGACACCTTACTCGCTCTGCTCGAGTAAGTTTGGGATGTTTCTAGAAAATTCACGTCTTGGTTAACTCGACGAAGTTCAATCCTAACAGTCCTATTCTAGAAACCAATCCAGTCCATTATAAGGACATACTACTCGATACGATCGCGTAGTTTGGGCCATTTTCGTAAACAGCTGCATACTATCTGGGTTACCAAACAAGGTCTATCCTAAATGATCAAACTACGAAAACCCCTCAAGAAGAACAAATAAGTTCTTGATACTCTAAAATAAGTCAACACAAGTTTCCCGCTTGCTTAGTTTACTATGGGAATCTCCGTTACAGAATCTTTTTGCCTCGAGTACTTGACGGGTACTACTCGCTTGCTCGAGATACAAAAAGAACTCCTGTTCTCCCTTAGTAATCTAAGTACTGTCGAGAGCTTTCTATCTTCTTATCTATCGAGAAACTTCTTAAAACTCCTAAATACTCAATAAGAGTTCTCCCCAGATTGGACAACAAAAGTTCATATTAGCTACGTGCTAATTGAAAATTTTCCTCCAAAAAAGGAAAACTACTCTAAGCTACGGCTTTTTTCAATCTTTACAGTGCTATTCCCACTTGGTTAATCCTGAGGGATTCAATCCTAACCGGTCAGCACTATGGTTATGAACCATACAAACTCGATTCTATTTGAGAACATGTTGCCTCCTAAGGCACCCACAGATACGATGCATCATATCCACTATTGTAACTGAGTGGGCCCGATGCTGCCTACACTCAGGACTCACGAGTACAACTACACGACACATTAAGGGATTCCAAAATCCTACTAAGTACTTGACATTACACAAATATCCAACATTTGTTTAAAGTACTTCTGGCCCACACGCCAACTAAATTACAAGAAAAGCTTAAGGAGACTCTGCCCTGCTCAAGGTCCCTACAATCTGATCAGCTACTCCGGAGGTTTCCGCCAAATACTGATGGAACTGATCATCTGTGCAGTCAGACTTGACTCCTTTTCCAAGAGCATCCAGTTGAGTGGATGGCCAATAAGATTTTACCAGCCCAAGTACATGACCCACGTACTGCCGGGTGATGGTTGAAACAAACCTCTCAAAAGCTCCGGGAACTTTGCGAAGCCTCCCTGCCAATGTGAGCGGCTCACCTCCATCCTCTTGTGGGATATCCATGGACTCCGCTACCTCCAGGGCGGCATCTCTGACTTCTTTTAGCTCCACGAGTTCCCGATGCATCGAGTCTCGAGACTCTGACAAAGTCTTGAGCTGTTGCAGCACTGTCGCTGCCTCACGATCAGAGTCCTCCTTGATCTTCTTGAGCTTCTCTATTTCATCTACGTTTCGGTACATAAGAATCTTTAAATCCAGTACCAAGCTTTCCTGAATCTCTAAGGATTTGGCACAAGCTGTGTACTCGATAGAAGGAAAATCTTATAAACACTAAGTAGATCTACTAGTCGAGTGCATAATTAAATGCTAAAGACTAACCTTTCTTAGATTGGGAAAGCTTCTTCAGCTTTCCCTCAAGAGCAGTCTTCTCAGACGAGAGCGTTTTAACCCTCTCTTTGAGAGCATTCAGTTCTGTCTCATCTAGAGACTGGACACTCATTCGTCCCAGTGCTTCCTGCAAAATAAAAAGATCAGAATACTGCTCGATCTACTCCTAAAGTACTCGAAGAATTCGACTACTTACCTCTAGCAACTTGACAGCTTGATTGGAGTACTTTGCAGCTAGCTCCACCTTTTCTCTTGGCAAATTACTTCCCGATGTTACTTGGGAAGTACTCGCCATCACCTCAGTCACAGCCCTTTTGGGCACTTCCTCACTTTTTCCTACAGTATTCCCTGTGACTTGGGAATCTAAAAGGAAGAACATGCTGCTTAATAACATCAAGAGCAAACAAAAGCATACCTTTCTACAAGACACTACAAGCTTACCTGCAGGGGTCTCCGCAGGCTGTCTATCATCGCCTCCCTCAGGAAGTTTCTCGCCTTCTCCTTCTCCAGGAAGCTGGATGCTTCCACCATCCTCCAGGATTTCCTCATTGGCCCTCTCCAAGTTCGGCAATGAAGAATCCAGAAGCATGGAGTCAACCATAGCGTCTGCATCGCGAGCACTCATTTCAGGAGTGCTCGGGGGCTTCTCCACCTCTGATTGGGAAGCCGAGTTCCCCTCAGTTCTTACGTCCCCCTCCAGGACTGTATCTCTGCAAAACCAAAGTAGTTAAAAACTGCTAGACTCAGAAATAGATCCTATGGTTACAATTTCTAAGGAACTTACGCAGGAGCTCTTATTAAGGGAAAACCCTTGACACCAAATTTGCGGGCAGACTTTGCGAACATGACCAACTTACCCGCATCGACGGTTTTATTTATATCAGAACTACTCGATGAAAGAGTAGCCCCGATCCCACTTGATGGGTCCACTATGGTGGAGGGGACAGTTTGTCCCACCGCAGTATCATCCCCAGATACTGAGGCCCGTGGCACCTTTACCGCCGGACTTGGAAAATCAAAAACACAAATCAAAATTTGCAAATCGACAACTAGAAAGTACTCGATTGCAAAATAACTAGCTACTTACATGTCGCTAGTAGTATGGGAGGAGCTGCTACGCTTCCTCACCATTGACCGAGTACTCCTTGGGCGCTCGGTCTGGGCATCAGCACTTGGAGTGGGGATGTGATCCCCATCACTCCTTTCCCCAGACGTTGCCTCATCTGCACAACCAAGTCTGGATATTAGTACTGTTTATATGAAACCTCATATGAGCATACTAAGATTTGATTAACAAATCAAAGAAATTAGATGAACAAAAGGGTGAATAAATGCCTGGTAGCGAAAGACTACTCTTAAAGCGATCCACGTCCTCCTACAGCAAATAAATCCTATCAGATTTACACCATGGTAAAGTACTCGATGTCTATAAATCGACTACTCTTGTCAAGTACCTGCTTTGGCGGATTCGCAGCAGAAAAAGTACCTGGAACAACTGGGACTCTATTTACATTCTTCAGAAGCCGTTGTATTCGACTAAAAACTACATCACTCGAGATCTCTTCCTCCGAGTATCTTGACGGATCAGTTGTTCCTTGATACTGGAATCCAAGCGATTCCCGAGCCTGCAATGGCTGGATTCTTCGCTTCATCCAGTCAAAAATGACTGCTTCCCCAGTCAACAGATTTTGTCTCAAAATGGCAATCCGATCGAGTAGTTCAGATATTTGACTCTCATCGGTTGGTTTTTTATTCCACTCGGGCCATTGGATCGGAGGGTCGGGAGTAATAGATGGAAAACCTCTCGACTGGTTCTCGACATAGAACCACTGGGTTTCCATTCGATTATTTTATTACTAAGGTCATAAGGGATATACATTCTATCCTTCCTTTGCCTAAGTTGGAGACCCGTGCCCCCTACTACATCTAAGAGGAATCTATTGGGCTGCGGTTTCAAATGAAAAAGAAAGCGAAAGAGCTCAAAATGGGGCTCGATGCCCAGAAAAGCTTCGCATAAATGCACGAAGATGGAAATATGGACAAATGAATTTGGGGTCAGATGATGCAATTGGATCCTGTAGTAGCGCAGGAGTCCAGAAAAGAAAGAAGAGCAAGGAAACCCCAATCCGCGTTCCAAGTATGAGGTGAAAGCAACGATTTCCCCCGTATTTTCATATGGATGATCTGAACCCAAGGCAGGACGCCATTGGATAACAGATTTGGGAACTAAAAGACCTTGCGACACTAGAGATTCCAAATCAGATTGGGAACACTTACTGGTGTTCCACTCCTCATCGCGGGTTGGCTCCACAGTCGCACCCTTCCCCTTGGTTGATTTCTTGGGCGCCATCCGAAAATCCACAGATCGCTTCATGCGCATAAACTGGTGGAAACCCTAAGAAGAAGAAGGGGAACGACAAGGAACAGGAACTTTGGATCTAGGAGCTTGAGAGCGGAATGATGGGTCTAAAGCAGTAAAAACTACTGGCGGTCGGTGGGGTAAAACCTAAGTCACCTTTTCATTTTATAATGTCGGCGGCAACATGGTAAAAACAACCAACAGGCTCACAATCCGTTGCAAATCGCGATAATAAGGGGATTTAAAAGATACATTCCTTTTTCTGAGATTACATTCTGGAAAAGAAAACACTCACAACCCTAGTCGATTACTCGACATCTTTTTCCTTAAACTAGGATTACATTCCAAAACAAGGATAAGTACTCGACTTAGTACAACTACTCGATATTACAACTCGAGTACTTTTTCCTAACTAAACTTTACAATGACTCGGACCTACATGCTCATCGCCTAGATCTCTTGGAGCTTCTAGTCGACGTCTGCAGCAGCTAGATCGGCCCGAGGCCATCACAAAGTACAAACTTGTTATTCCCATCAAGGGAATAATAATATTGTATTCAGGGAGATAAGCTACAAGAGGTTTGGAGGCAGATTACAGTAACTACCTCACAAGTCCTCTTGTAGCATCTTGCAGAGAAATTTCTCCTTCTCCCTGAACACTTTGTAACAAGATTAAGTCTCCCTACCAGAGATGCAGTTCTTGGGCACCTAGAAACAGGCAACCTCAAGGATGTGAAACAACAAGACTCAAACCAGCAACCCCAAACCTGCCTCATTGGAATATGCAAGGACATGATGTCCAGCAGGGATCCGATGAGAACATTGGGGATGCAGGAGGAGGCAGCAGAGACTTCTCTTGCTACTCGCAAGTTCTCTTCTAACATCTTTTGCTGGGAAAAACAACACAAATCTCAGGAGAGCAAGAACACCAAGCAAAAGCCATGGCTGCTACACTTCAGTGCTTCTACTAAGGGGCTCTCCCCTACTTTTTATAGCCACAAAGGGGCTTATTGAGGAGAACCCGTGAACCAACCGTGCACGTTTCACGGACGCATTCATGGCAGCATTCACGGACGCAGTCAAAGCTGCAATAATGCAGATTCTCCAAACAGTAACGTCCAACGTGAGCATTGAATAAAGAGCCGTACATCCCGGGTTTTATTCCTGAAATTATTTCGGGTGCAATCAGTGTGAAGGATCCAATTGTATCATTTTTCTGGGATTTTACCCGAAAAAGAGGTATTTTCGGATTCCAGATCTGATGAATCCTGCAAATAATCTGAAGGATAAAATCTGATGCCACGACTTAAATCGTTAATTCCAAATCTATGCTCGGGGGCTACTCGCAGCAAAAGGGATTTTGATTTAAGGCTCGGGGGCTGCTGGATATAGGCATCAAAGATTTATTTTTCAATTTTTTTGGAAAATAGACTGAAGTGACCCTCAGCCTGATTCTGCGATTCAACCTAAGGCTCGGGGGCTACTCCATATGGAGCGCGAGTACTTCGCGCACCATATATGATCAAGATTTCGGGGCTTGATGTAACACCCTAATTTAAAATTTCAGCATTTAATAATAAATTTAATTGGCTTTATTTAATTTTCTAAGGTTTTATATGCTTAGATTTGGATTTAATCTAATTTTGTGTCACAAGGAATTAAAATTTTTCTAGGATAAATATGTTTGTGCATTCATGCTGGTGCATGGCTTTATTTTGTTTGAGTGCATAGGAGTTGAGTTCAAATTTTATTTGAATTCAAAATAGATTTGGGTGTAGTTTGGAAAAGAAAAGAGAAAGGAAACCCAAACCGGCGGCCCACTCCTTTCCCTCCAGCCCAAACACCGCTTCGGCCCAGTTCCCCCTCTCCCCACTCCACGGCCCGGTCCGCGACCTCCCCCCTCACCACGCGCGGGCCCAGCAGCCAGCGCTCAGCCCAGCTCTGCTCAGCCCGCGTCACGCGCGTCGTCCGCGTCCCTTTCCTCTCGCTGCCAGCCGGGCCCGCCTGTCATCGCCCTCCTTCCTCCTTTCCTTCTCCAGCACGCCAGCAGAGCCCGAGCGTCTTGCCGGGGATCTCGCCCGCACTCAACGGCACGCCTGCCCAGGATCCCCGACCGGCCTTTAATTGGCCCCCGCGGAACCCCTCTGCCCTCATCCTCCCATCTCGCAGCCACCAAACCCTAGCTGTAGCCGCCCCACGACCTCCGCGTCGGAGCAGAACTCTGCGCCGCAGTTGTAAGGATCACCGGGGTGTCCGACCCTAGAGGGGGAGGGGGTGAATAGGGTCGCTAATCGCTTTTCTATCCTAGGGCTCAATCTAATTGCATAAGATAAACCTAACACGTCCTACACATGCTAGTTATGACTAAGGTTTATCTATGCTACCCTCTACTTACCCCAAAAGACTTGCAACCTATAGCCAATCCTAATCAAACTAACTAGGAAAGTAAAGGTAAGCAAGAAAGAGTAAATGCGGAAACGTAATGTGGTAAGTAAAGCGGTAAGGGAGAGGATATGCAAACTCCCGTGAAGACACCAAGACACACGATTTAACGTGGTTCGGTTAGGACACCAAAGTCCCTCCCTACGTCCACGGCCACTTGCTCACAAAGAACAAGTGTGATGCCGAGTCTCTTCGCTTGATCACCGTCTTGCCACGCCTCCAAGGCTCCCGACAAGCAAAGGCTAAGTGACGCCAAGTCACAAAGACGAGGTCACCGCCACCGTCTATCTCGAAGCGTCACCACGGCACCGTCTTCACTATCTTGGAGCTTTAACACCAAGTAGGGGCCTCCTTCCCCGCACAAAGTGTCGTTGCCACTCCACACCAAGTCGGAGGGTCACACGACGAGTACACAAGGTGCTTGCCGCAGCAAGGCTTTCTCTCAAGCTAGTTCTCTCAAGAACTAAGCCTAAACAAGCACTAAGCACTCTCACAAGTGTGCTTAAGCCTATATGATGTACAATGAAGCTCTATGGTGGTTGGAGATGATCTTTAGCTCTAGTATACTTCTTTGAACTCCAGCACTCTCAAATGATGCGGCCTTGGGGGTATATATAGGCAGCACAAGCAAATATAGCCGTTGGAGAAAAGCTGCCAGAAATGTGCTTAACACCGGTTAATCCGATGCTCCCCAAATTGCCATCGTCGGTTTAACCGGTGATACTAAACTGCCCACTGAAAACTAGCCGTTACGTGTACGGGCAATCAACCGACGCAATCGACCGGTGTATGTAATATTAGCGTCGGTTTAACCGGTGAGTGCAACTGTCCTCTGATCCTTGAAAAACAAACTCTCTGGACAACTGCACCGACGCCATTAACCGGTGCATCATCGGTTCATCTGATGTATGCATTTTTCTTGGTCTGCTTCTGCCATTGCACCGACGTATTCAAACTTCCTATCGTCGGTTCATCCGGTGCCAAACCCTAGCCCGCAGGCCATCTCTGTCATTGCACCGATGAGTACATTTTGCCTTACGTCGGTTTAACCGGTGATACTAAAACTCCCAGACGTGCTCAAGTCAATGCACCGACGTGTGTAATTTGCTTGGCGTCGGTTCAACCGGTGACTTGATTTCTTTTAGGTTTCAGGGCGCTGCCCCGTAGCGGAACCCCCGTAGGGGCGGCCCTTCGGGCCTAGCTTCGCCTCTCTTCTCTTTGTCATCACTTGAACCTAAAAGCCTGAGTATATCATCTAAGCAAACACATTAGTTCAAGTGTTGCGTGTGTCATCAATCGCCAAAACATTATATTGAAATATGGCATGAGAGGCCATTTTCGCTACAGCAGTGCTCCCGGCACCCCAGACCATCGCAGCCACCGAGATCCACCGCCGCAGCTCCGCCCTGACACCAGGAACGTCTCCAATGCTCCTACCCCCGACTCCAGTCCGAGCATCACCGGAATTGAACCCGGACGCCGTCTCAGGTGAGCTCATCCACCGTGGCAATTGGCCGCAGTCGGTGCCACTCCGGCCAAGCTGACTCCTCCATTGGCTTCGCAGGGACTCCACACGTCGACCCGTGGAGCTCAGGATCCCGGAGCAGACCCGCATCAACCTGTCCACGTGCCCAGCGCTGAGCGCCGCTACCGGTCCTCATCGCCGATGACCCTGCACGGCCACCCCGCGCAAACCAAACCCTCGTTGAGCACTTCCCGACCCCCTCCTTCTTCTGCGCTAGTTCCCGTAGCCCGTGGCGCACCCTAGGTGCCCGGACACCGCACGCCGGCGGGCGCTGCCGCGCAGATCCGCTCCCTTCACCGCGCACGCCGCTCCGGCCACCCCCAACCCGCGCACGAGGCCCCAGTAAACTACACGTGTCGCACTAGTTATTTTGCACCAAACCGCAGCCCGAACGGACCCCTGTAATGCCGGTTTGGCCTTCTCCGGCGAGCTCGCCGCCGCGGAGCAGAGCTCCGGCGAGCCGCGCCGCCGCCTGCGCGCCCGCGCGTCCCTGGCCGCCCGATCTGAAACCAGCGGCCGAGATTAGATCGCGAACTGTTACGTCCTCAGCCGCCGGATCGTGATCCAACGGATCAGATCCGTGCGTACCACTTCAGCCTGGCATATTTGCTAAAGAGCCCCTGCAGTTTCCAGTAATAAACCCGTAGTCCACCCACGTTCAAAAATAATTCTAGAAAGGCCCAGTTTTTGATGTTTAGACCCCTGCGCTTTTCCCTTTTTGAACCCGCGGTCCAGTCAGCGTAGTTTTACGCATTAGCCCCTAAATCTACCAGTTAATTATGTTTTAGTCCCTGGTTTTTGCAGAAAACCCCTAGAAACTTAGTTTTTCTTGCAGAAAAGCCCCTAGATCTTGTTTTAAGCCTAGTTTTCGCGTTCTAGCTCCGTTTTAGGCGTTCTTTATATCCACGCGATCGTTGTAACGCGTAGAATAGTTCTAGCTTAGTTTTGTTGGCTGTTTTTATGTATTGTTGTACTGTTTCATAGTGTTTTCCCTTGTTTGCATGTATGTTTATGTTGTTGCCTTGTTTTTGGCCATGTGTTCGTGAGTAGACGTTGAGCCACTGGAGGAGCACCAGTACCCGGAGCAGCCACCTTCCTTTGAGCAGTTTGAGCAGCAGGAAAACTTTGAGGAAGGCAAGTATAACATGGACAACACCTATCACCTTTAAATACAGTTTCATACTGCATTTTAATACTGTATGCCTATAAGGATTTTCCTAGCCACTTTATATCCTTCATATATATCCCGTGGGTTGCATTTTGGTTAGTTGTGCTAGGTGCCGTGCTATAACACACTTGGTCCTTTTTGATTAATTTGATTAATGGTATATGCAACTTAATTCTGAGAGTGACCCTCTGTGTTCTGTATTTGAGTGGCTCACGTCTCGTTATAAATTGGTTTTTCTAGAAACATGGTTTAGGGGGCCAGCACGGTGCTTAGTGCTTGGTTGGCCACTCTCCATAAGGACCGGTTCATAGAGCGACAACCTGGGACAACCGCGCAACCACAAGACTGGAATGGGACAGTCTTGGCTTACTAATTAGGTCATTTTGGTTCGGGAGTAACTTACCGACGGGGCAAGAGGGGGGTTGAGCTTCAATGGTCCCTGCGCTGCGAGGCTTGGTCTGTGTTATCTTGTACCCCTCAAGGTGGGCCCCATCATTGCGGAGCCTGAATCCTTAGCGGTTACACCTTACCAATGTGGTCCTTTGTAATGGCCTCGTAGTGAGTTTGCTAGTCATCTCACCTACGGAAGTGTGATGAACAACTAGCGTAGCTCACGACTTGTGGGTAAAGTTGTGCAACCTCTGCAGAGTGTAAAACTAGTATACTAGCCGTGCTCACGGTTATGAGCGGCCCAGATCCTCCTTTTGATTAGTGGGGTTATCTTCCTTTGATTAGGGGGGTTTCCTTGGGTGGTTTGGTTCTCAATAGTTCATAATTAATTTTGATTAATTACTATGTAACTGGGTTTATGGTAATTCACCAACTTGTAGTAATTAGCTTTAATAAAACTTTGCCAAGACTTAAAAGCTAATGCAGTTGAGTCAGCCAACCTTAGAGCCTCATAGTTTGTGTTATACTTGTTGAGTACGAGTTGCGTACTCACACTTGCCTCCTCTACACTTTTCCTCTTGTTCTTTTTGGGATACTCTACTGCTGCTCAGTTCTTGCCGACGTGAGGGAGTTCACTCAGAGCTACAGGCGGTCGTCTCCCAGTCGACGTCCCTGTGGCGCCCATCTTCCGAGAGTTTTCGTATACGTTTTTACGCTTCCGCTGTATCAGACATTTTGTCATTTATGTAATAAATAACATTCATACTCGCTTTATTATATCTTTTTACGTGATATGTGCTGTGATATACTGTTCATTCTGTTGTATATACGTGACTTGATCCTGGCACGTATATGATTGCTCAGTTTATGTTCTTTTATAAACCGGGTGTTACACTTGAGCACCTCACAGCCTCGAAGCAAACGGAAGTACTTGAAGGACTACTCGACGTATCTGAAGGAAGGACCAGAAGCAACCAGAAGGATGTTCTGACTACGAAGAGCTCGGGGGCTTGTCAGACCCAGGACAGCGGGACTGCTTATAGATATAGAATGTTCTAGAGTAAGGGATAGCTCATAGATGTACCTTAACTCTTTTGTAACTGCCCGAATAGGCATAGAACTAGCTGCAGTACAAAGGAAACTACCCGATTGTGTTGTAGTAGGACTCCAACTATACTCGGCTAGGACTTTCCATGTAACCCTGTCCCCCCGGATATATAAGGGCGGGCAGGGACCCCCTCCAAACATCTATCAACACCTAAGGCACTACAAACCACACAAGACGTAGGGTATTACACAAACTCATGGCCCGAACTTGTCTAAATCTTTGTGTTCCTTGTACCATCGAGTTCTAGATCAGTCGATCCCTACCTACAAACCCTACTGCTAAGGGTATCCCTGAGCAGGTTTGGCGGTAAACACCGACAATAGGGGTTTCCTTTTTTGATAAAAATTTCCCAGACACATAAGCAGATAAAGCAAGGATTCTTCCATCAAACCATATCTCACTAATCAACAACTTAACAATTATGGGTTCCCCAATGATATGACTCACAAGCTCAGGTTTTGCAAAGAATAAAAAGTATGCAAGCCAATCATTGAGAAGCATAGAACCAGAGGATACCCTTGAGATTAGTTTTGATGATAAAGCAAAGATTTCATTTAAACTCATAGGTTAGGGAGGGTATGAGGGGTAGAGTGCACATACCGTCGCGATGAAGATGATTAGAGCTTAGTGCTAGTCCGCCAAACCTGAGGTTCCACTGCCCAATACTAGCTCTGATTCTTCTTGGCTTTTTACATTCTGGTTCGTTCGGTGTTGTGCATGTGTTGTGGGAGATCTCGAGTGTATATGCATGAGCGTTCCGAGAGATCTCCCCCACACTTGTTCTTGTACCTGGTGCTTATTCAAAAACAAAAAGATGGAAACAAACTAATAGCTCTACCAGTTTTAAGAACCAGGGAGCTCCTGAAATTTATTGAAACTAAAATTTAATCTCACCATGATACTTACTCAAGCAAGGCTGAACTAAGATTGCATCAGCATGACTATGTTATGCAACATTAATCCAAAACCACTACTTACCTTCCTATTTGAATTCAGCTCACTGACTCACCCAATTGGATTTGGAGATTTCTATAGGGGTTAGTCCACATATGCAACCAATATCCATATAAGTATTAACTCTGAAGTTCATCAATCAAACTTGACACCATGTCAGTTTAACCGAAGAAGACATTTTAACCCAAACACCATGCTTGATTTAAAAGGTCTATGAATGTGTTCTCGAGCACACATCCAAACTAGAGCATACAAGAATCAATACAGGAAGCATGGAAGCATGATCGAGCATTATTCAAAGACAGGATAAGTATGAGTACGAACCTGGTGATCCTCGGGCGACCTCCCGGCAGGGCTTTGTTTAATGTCAAAAGCAGGACATTGAGAGTACTTACAATGGCATCTTGTTGATGGAGATAATATTGTCACCATGGCAACTCCTCCCATTTTTTCATTTTTTTGTAGAGCAAGAAGCGAGTACGTACACCAATTCCAAGACATGATATGAATTGAGAAAATAACTTACTTCGGGGTACTCACATACCTCCCCCACACTTGGAGTTTGCGAAACTTCAAGTGTATGGAGTTCAAGTCTCCTTCTGTAGTTGTTCCTTCATCAAGGCATATCACGGTGTTGTAGTCAGTGTAGCTCACATGTTCATAGGCGTTGTCTATCCATCGTTCTCTTTGATCTTCCCCTGGAATGGTTAGCAACCAAAAATACCTGAAGGAAAACAATATCCTAGAACATGCTCTTGCCTTTTATTGAAAGGGAAATAAATAAGTAGATAAATAAATGATAGTCCGGGCTATCTCCTGGCAGTGCTTTGTTTCTGGTCATAAGCTCGACCATGATAACTCTTGCAGTCATCATTGGTGATGGATCATTGTTTCACCACCAATCGTTGAAGCTAGCTACAAGGTTAGTGCCACGGTGCACCCACGAAATCTGCAATGTTTACGATAAACATATACATCTACAACCAACCTTCTGAAGATTTTGCAGAAGAGGACCTTGAGTTGGTTGTAGTCCTTATGTGTGCACGGTGCACTAAGCATGTCTGACTCTGGAGTTGCATTGAATGAGCATGGTTTTCGTGGTATGTCAAAAGTGAAATTCCCATGCTCATTTGAGGG
This sequence comes from Panicum virgatum, assembly GCF_016808335.1. NCBI lineage: Eukaryota > Viridiplantae > Streptophyta > Magnoliopsida > Poales > Poaceae > Panicum > Panicum virgatum. Next base: position 25,786,957 of record NC_053149.1, read on the forward strand.
ATCCTTTTCATTGGACTCCAGAGTCGATGCCTCACAAAATTCCATGGCCCATTGATTATCCATCTCAAGAGATTCATCGTGAAAGCTTGATGTTGATTCTCGATTAAGGTCGAGAACAACATATTCTAGGTCAGCGGGAAGAGGCTCAAACTCGATCAAGGGTGATGATGAACGTTCTTCTTCACAAAAGTGAAGGCTATCTTCCGAGTCGTCTTCTTCAGAGGATTCTACATCTTTCAAGAGGACGGGGTCGGATGATACAAACGGAGATGTCTGCACCATCTCCTCGAGCAAGTTCTGCTCAGGTAAATGCTTTGCCATGGAATTTTCTAAACAAGGGGCAGCAGTGGCAGAAGTATTTTCCCTTAGCATTTCATCTAGGCTCCCATGAGATGCTAAAAGTTTTTCTAGCGGGTAGCCTAGGAGAAGATCAAAATCGAGGATATCGTAGATATAGAAATCCAAGTGCACCTCGATTTTGTCTACTATGATAGGCACGTCCCTTGCAATCCCCCGACATTTAAAGAACAGTCCGGATGGACTTTTAAAGTACTTGTCGGTCGGGGTTAGAGGCTTGTTACCCACAAAAGTGTCCAAGAGGCACTCTGGTATAATGCAAACCTTAGCAGAAGGGTCATGAAGAGCTTCTACGGCATTTCCCTTCATAAAACAAGGGATGGTTGCAGAGGTTGGGCTAATCCGAGTTGCTTTGGACGCACGCTTTGCCTCCTTTGACCAATCCATTGCGGGTGTATGGCGGAAAATTTTATCGAGTGTCTCATAAGGACACAAGGATTCTGTAGGCTTCTCGTGCCTAAGATTCGAGGTGTTTTTGATGTTCCCTGAAGGGTCATCCTTGAATTGGGAAGAGAACTCCGAAGGTTGAATTTCTTCTTCCTTCGGTGTTCGTGGTTCGAGAGAGGGCTCAACAAACGAATATTGGGATGTGGAAGATGAAAGCTCAGATTCGGGTGTTGAGAGACTCTCATGGCTTGACGCATATTCCTCCCGGCGGGGTTCACTATGGTCGGTAGCGAAGCAAGAGTCTTCTAAGAAACTATCTAGGATGTCTCTTCCTTCTTCCGGAGTTGTGTGTAAGAACCATCCTCCGCTAGTGTTGTCAAGCTCTAGGGCAGTTTCCATGTCTAAACCCGAGTAGAAAACTTCCAATGATACTTCATCGGGTATAGACATGTCTGGGATAGATGCCAAAAGGTGTGAGAATCTAGCCCATGCTGCACCTATGGACTCCTTCTCTAATTGCTCAAAATAGAGGATGTCGGTTGGTAGGGAGTCTATGCGTTTGGTGAGAGAGAATGAGTAACAAAAGTCATCTCAAAGCTCCTCCCAATCACCGCTCATATTTCCTATCATGCGGGTGTACCATTGCTCCGCCCTCTCTATAAGAGAGAAGGGGAACAATTTCCGCCGCAAGGCTTCCTGTGTCATGCCTAGGATTTCTAGACCCGAACACAGTTCCTCGAATTCTTGCAAATGCTCATAGGGATCTTCATGAATTTCTCCCGAGAAGGGTCGCTTCCGAACCATGGCTATAAAGCCAGGGTCGAGTTCATGGTTAGATGAGGAAGGTGGTAATGACTCAGACAACTCGCCTATTGGGGTGGAGAGCTGTGGAAAGGATAGCTGCTCCAAGGGTAGCGGGGGTAGAGGTAGAAGAAAAGAAAAGGAAAAAGATACAAGGACGACTGAGTCCGAAGATAATGTAGCTGCCGTTCCCCGGCAACGGCGCCAGAAAGCTTGTTGGTATTTTGCAACGTCACGAATAAAATCCGCAAGCGCACGGATACCGCTGTAGCTTTCACCCAAGAGTATTCCAGGGTATCGTATCCACTAGGGAACGTGAGTACACTACCTACGGGTTCAGACTGTCCAAGGACACACACACTGGTGTAGGAGGATAGGAAAGAGAGGACTTTCTAAGATCTAGAATCTATGTTTAGAAGAAGAGATCACGTCGCTGTTATACTTCGAGCTAAAGGTATCGACCTGCTTATACAAGCCGATAGTTCCAACATGATGCTCTATCCAATATCCGAACGTGGAGGATTACTAAAAGGCTCGAACAGGGCTGTCACCACCTGCCGGCTACCTCTACAAACTGTGGGACTATCAGACAACTGAGTGGTATAGTCCAGCCTAGACACCACGTCTACGCCTTTCCCTACTAACTCTAGAGACGATTAGGGTTATCCTTTTCTATCCGGAGCCCACTCTGGAGTCAAATGTTACTCGCTAGCATGCACATCAACTAATATAAGGTAGAGATGATAACTTACGATCTAAACTCTAATTCTAAATAAGCAAAGAAAGTCTCGAACACTTACAACCGAATAAGCATCCGTCGAGGTACAAACGGAGAAGAGCGCCGACAAGCCCGGCACATCCCCCGACTATCTCCCTCACTCTCGTAGAGGTACAATTTGGAGAAGAGCGCCATTGTCGGCGCCCCTCCTGAGTACCTCTACTCCTAAACTCCCTAAGACTACTCTCACTCAAGTGAGAACTCAAGAGAGGAGATGGTGTGGTGTGTGGTGTGTTTCATTCTCACCCCCTCCCCTTGTATTTATAGGAGGGAGCCACCCCGGGAATGTAGCCAATCCTCCTCAAACCGCCTTCTAGAGCCAATAGGGAAGTGACACTTGGAAGCTGGAGGCGAGAGGGCCTAGCGCCAGGTCGGTCGACCTATTGGTCAGCCAACCTCTGGCCACCGCCTTTCGCCCCCAAATTCGGACACGTGACTGATGAGCGGGCCCTTAGGTTGGTTCTTGGTGACTTGGCGCGAAACTATGTCAGTTACATGCCCTGGTGGGTCCATAGATCTTCTTGCTCGTGTCTGATTCGTCGAGGTGGAATTGCTTCGGATTGATGACATGTCACGCATGTGGGCTGAGTCTCCCTCTCATGTGCAGCTGCCAAGTGGGCCCTTTTGGCCTTTGGGCTTGCTTGTGCTTGGCCTAAGAATTTATGCCTTGGATAATATGCTCGTTACCTGCAGTTTTGGCCCAAATTCACCTGCACATATTCTCAGACCAGCATCTGTGGAATTCGTCAAATAATCATCCTATGCTAACATTTGTTCCTTCTGATGATCGACTTCTGCACGATAGTTGACGGTCAAAATGGGTCGTTAGTGACCGTAAACAACCTTCTGCAACTGCACAAGGTACTTCAAGTGCTGCTGGAGTTGGCGGTGATAAAGCTGAAGGGTCGAAGAATCCCACTATTCGACTAGTACCCTTTCAGTCTATGCCACAATCTACCCAGGAGGAGTTGGGTAAGGAGCTTTTTGATGATCCGTTGTTGTCTGTGGACAATGTGAAGAAGCTTGCCGATTACATGCAATGGTGCTTTAAGTATACCAAGGTAATCCTTCTTCTGCTGCTGCTTGCCTTTGTCGAGTAGTTGATGATATCTGACCAATTTTTCCATGTGTGTTATAGGATGTTGCCAATCGGTCATTCTTGAAGTCTCATGCTTTATATAAGACCATCGACAATCGAAAAACCTTGGAGCAGCAGAATGCCCTGATTGCCAAACGACTAGATGAATCCCTTGCTGCTCAGAACAAGCTGTATGAAGCAAACCGAAAGCATCATCTAGAACTTTGTGACATGAAGCGGCAGATCAAGAGTCTTGAAGAAGATAAATCAAAGCTCCAAGAAGATAAGTCAAAGCTTCAAGAATAGTTGCAGATCGCTCAAGCTTGTGAGTATTTGATCTTTTGTCTTGATATTGCTTTGCCAATGATAATCATTGAAACATCCTTCTATCAGGTTCTCCAAGTGACCATATTCGACTGGTAGCAGCAGCTCAAGTCATTGTGGATATGGTAGATTCTGAAGAGGGGTCATCGAGTAGCAAGTCCTTGGTAGAGCGTCTAGAAGAGGCTCCGAAGAAGGTCTTTGACGTTATGACGGCTACCTCCAAGAATTATCTAACCCACATGATTGGACTTGTCAAGTCTTACTTGCCTCAGTTTAATTTAGCTCCCATATCTAAAGGAATAGCTCCCGATTGCTCTGATGAGAAATTCCAGGACTATTGTAAAGAATCAAAAGTAATCGATGAGGAAATTCTGAGGAACTTGGCAGAGTAAACTGCTTGTAACAACTATTGTAATCTTCCGTAAGATCTTGTCTTTGTAGATATTGTTTTTATCCTGTTGGTGTGTCTTCAGAAGTATGATCTGAAACCGTAGGATGAGTACAAACTACTCGACCAATCGAATAGAATGTTCACATGGAGTAATCTCTATAGTTGATCATTTAGGGTGAATCCTGTCGGATTACCCAGATAGCAAGACTGTAAAGATATCCATAAACTACTCGAGCAAGCGAGTAGTGTGTCCTGACCAAGGACTGGAGTAATTTCTAAGAAAGATCTGTTAGGATGAACCCCGTCGAGTTATCCAAGATGAAACTGTAACACCCTAATTTAAATTACAGCATTTAATAATAAATTTAATTGGCTTTATTTAATTTTCTAAGGTTTATTGTGTTTAGTTGGCATTTAATCTAATTTTTTGTTCCTCAAGTAATTAAAAATTTGTCTAAGTTTAAAAATTTGTGTTGCATTCATGCTGGTGCATACTTTTATTTGAGTGTGGTTTGAATTCAAATTCATATTTGAATTCAAACTTTATTTGAATTAGTTTTAGAAAGGAGAAGAATAGAAATTAGAAAGAAAAACCCAAAGAAGAAATCAGCCTCCAAACCCAACAAGCCAACCAGACCCGGCCCGAGAACCCTACAGCCCAACCCACCTCCTTTCTTTCCCGCGGCCCATTTGCTTCCACCCTCACCTGGCCCAGCTGGCTCTCCCTGCCCAGCCCGCTCCCCGGCCTGCCCCGCGCCACTCGGCCCGACCCGCCCCGCGCTCCCGCTCGCTCGAGCCCAAGCCAGCGCGCCCGCTCTCACTCGCCTGCATCCGGGCCCCGCTCGTCTGTCGCCCGCAGCCCAGCCCGTGCGCGTCGCCTCCCCCCCCCCTCGCTGCCCGGCCGGACCCACGGGTCAGGATCATCGCCTTCCCCGCGCCATCCGCTCGCACAGCCAGCTCGCGCAACAAACTGGCCGTGATACCCGTCCGCAAATCCCGCAGCCCTCTTCCCTATCCCGCACGCCGAGATCCCCGGCTTGCCCTTTATTAGCCCCCCCGGATCGCTACATCCTCATCTCCACCCCGCAGCCCCTACGCCGAGGCTCATAGACCCCGCACAGCTCCGCCGTGCCGCCGCTCTGCACCGCCGGGATTCGGCCACTCCGCCGCACCAGGGCCCCGTCCAAGGAGAGCACCGGCTCCGCCTCGACCTCCGGAGCTTCCCCGGGCCCGCTGTACTCTACTCCAACCTCTGCAGCGACCTTCTCCGCGAGCGCCGCCCGCGACCACCGCCCAGACTTCGCCGACGACCACCCTGCGCCGCAGCTCCGTCCACCGCAACCCCTCGGTGAGCTTTCCCGTGCCCCTACCTTGCCTGCGCATGAGTTCTAGTCCGACTTAGACCCCGGTGCTCCCCTGTCCGCGCGAGGCGCCACTCGCCGGAGTACCGCCAGGCCAGCTCACCGTGGTGAGCCGTGTCCCGCTGCGCCACAGCCGTGCTAAAGCCTGCAGTAGCTGCGCCATGCTCTGCGTGTGTGCCCTGCTTCCGTAGCACCCCAAATCGAGCCGGTAACGCGCGCCTACGCGAACTCCGATGAACCTCGCCGCCGCAGAGCCGCCCCCCTTCGCGGTGCGCACCATTACACCCATCGCAGACCTGCTCAACCCACATGGGTGGATTACGCGTGCCACGGGCATGCTCCAGCGCCAAACCACGGCCTGAATCGGCCACGGGAACGTCGGGATTGCTTCCTCCGGTGAAGCTCCGCCGCGGAGCTCTGCTCCGGCGAGCAGCGCCGCCGCCCCGCGCGCCCAAATGCCCTGAACCGCCTGATCCGAAACTGACGCGTGAGATTAGATCCAGATCGGGATAGGTCCGGATCGTTGGATCTAGATCCGACGGTCCATATGCGAACATACCGCTTCGGCCTGTAACATTTGTTAAAGAGCCCCTGCACTTTAGGAGATTCAACCCGCGGTCCAGCCTTAGTCAAAAGTATTTACGGTTTGGTCCAGTTTTTAGCAGATAACCCCCTGAGCTCTCCCAATTTAGTACCCGCCGTCCAGCCCTGGTTCTTTTATGAGTTAGACCCTGGAGTTAATGTTTATTTATGTTTTAGTCCTCGGTTTTAGCAGAAAAGTCCCTGGAATCCTGTTTTTATTACAAATAAGCCCCTGAACCTCGTTTTTAGCCTAGAATATGCGTTTTAGCTCTGTTTTAGGCGTTCGTTATATCCACGCGATCGTTGTAATGCGTAGAATAACTTTAGACTAGTTTAGTGTGCTGTTTTTATGTATTGATGTACTGTTTCTTAGTTTTTGTTAGAGTTTGCTTGTATGCTTATTATCGTGCATTGTTTTGGCCTTGTGTTCGTGAGTAGACGTTGATCCATCTGAGGAGCCCCAGTACCAGTACCCGGAGCAGCCGTCTTCAGAGCAGTTTGAGCAGCAGCCAGAGCAGTACGAGGAAGGCAAGTATAACATGAACAACCTACCACTTTTAAATATAATTTCATACTGCATTTTAATACTGTATGCCTATAAGGACATTCCTAGCCACTTTATATCCTTTATATATATCCTTGGGTTGCATTTTGGTTAGTTGTGCTAGGTTGCTGCGCTATAACACACTCTGGTCCTTTTTAATTAATTTGACTAATGGTTTACTTGAATTTAATTCTGAGAGTGGCACTCTGTGTGGCTTGAGTGGCTCACTTCTCGTTAAAACTGGTTTTGTTAGAAACATGGTTTAGGGGGCCAGCACGGTGCTTACTGCCTGGTTGGCCACTCTCCATAAGGACCGGTTCATAGAGCGACAACCTGGGACAACAGCGCTACCACAAGGCTAGAATGGGATAGACTTGGCTTACTAATTAGGTCTTTTTGGTTTGGAGTAACTTACCTGCGGGGCAAGAGTAGTAAGCTTCAATGGTCCCTGCTCCTCCGGCTTGGTCTGTGCTTGGATTGCGCTCCTGTGCTTGTACCCCCGGAGGTGGGCCCCATCGTCGCTGACCTAACTCTCGCGGTTACGCCTTACCAACGAGATTCTTTGTAACGGCCTCGTAGTGAGTCGCTAGTCATCTCACCTAAGGAAGTGTGATGAACTTCTAGCGTAGCTCACGACTTTGTGGGTAAAGATGTGCAACCTCTGCAGAGTGTAAAACTGGTATACTAGCCGTGCTCACGGTTATGAGCGGCCCAGATCCTCCTTTTGATTAGTGGAGTTGTCTCCTTCCGACGAGGGAGGTGCCTCTCGGAGTTACCTTGGTGGCTTGGTTTCGGTTTGGTTCTCAGTAGTTACATAATTAATTCTGATTAATTACTATGTAACTGGGTTAATGGTAATTCATCAACTCGTAGTAAATAGCCTTAATAAAACTTTGCCAACACTTAAAAGCTAATGCAGTCGAGTCAGCCAACCTTAGAGCCTCATAGTTTGTGTTATACTTGTTGAGTACAAGTTGTGTACTCACTCTTGCCTCTTCTCTACTTTTTCCTCTTGTCTATGCTACTGCTGCTCAGTTCCTACCAACGCGAGGGAGTTCGTTCAGCGCTTCCAGGACTACGAGGACTTCTAGGTGTTCGTCTCCCAGTCGACGTCCCTGTGGCGCCCTGCTCAGCTTCGGAGAGTTTTTATCGTATTTTTGTACTTCGCTTCCACTGTATCAGACATTTTTGTCATTAATATAATAAATAACATTCGTATTCGCTTTATTATATCTTTTTACGTGATATGTGCTATGATATACTGTTCATTCTGTTGTATATACGTGTGACTTGATCCTGGCACGTATATGACTGCTCGGTTTATGTTCTTTTATAAACCGGGTGTTACAGAGTGGTATCAAAGCCGTATCGACTGTAGGACGAAGCCTAGATAGAATTGGTCGAGTTTTAGGACTTCTTCTCTCCAATCCTTGCCTGCTGAAACTATTTTACTATTATACCCCTCGAATTCTATAACTTTTACCCTTCTTGCCTTGATTTTTCTCTCTGAAGAATAGTTTTCGTAGATTTTGGCCTGAACCAGTCATCTGACCACCATGAGTATAGCTAGGTGACCCTTTTATAATAATACGATAGCACGATCTGCGACGCGTTGTGTTAGTCGAGTCGTGTGTTAAACTCGGCTAAGTCATGAAAATTGTCTGTTTGTTATTATGCTACATGTTTGATTTGGATTTTTGAATGATTGCATAGCTTAGTAGTTTAAATTTGTTTAATGAAAATCAGTATTAAATTAAAGTTAATTAATTACTAAAATGAGTTAGATCGTTGGGGGGGTAAAACAGTCCACTCTATCCTGTCTACTTTATCATGGCTGAGTCTTTTTCCGCAAATAGTTATCATATCCATCTGAATTTATTCCTGCAATATCCTTACTCGTGAAATCTTTTGTCCAAAATCAGATGGTGAACACCAGGCGTGGTTCTGACCAGCAGGGGCAGAACAACCAGGGTCAGAACACCCAGGGGACCGGGATCCCGATGCCGCCGCCCTTGACTCCGGAGCAGTACTTCCAGCTCCAGATGCAGATGATGGCCACCCTGAACAACATTGTTCAGGCTCTTCAGCATGCTCACACTCAGCCTCCGCCTCCACCACCGCCGCAGCCTCGCGACAGGCGTGCTGAGTTTCTGAGGGGTCACCCGCCGACGTTTTCTCACACGTCCGACCCTCTTCAGGCTGACGACTGGCTCCGTGCAGTGGAGCGTCAGCTGGACATCGTCCAGTGCGATGATCGGGAGCGAGTTCTGTACGTAGCAGGACAGCTGCGAGGGGCAGCTTTGGACTGGTGGGAGTCCCACCCAGTTCATGATCGCGAGGCTCTCACTTGGCTCTAGTTCAGGGAGCGTTTCCGCAGCCACAACGTCCCCGCGGGCGTTATGAAGATGAAGCAGAAGGAGTTCCTTGCACTGAAGCAGGTAATCTTAAATATAATCATTCAGCGGTTTCTTTTGAGCTAATGCCCCTTGTTCTATCCTTATGAATCTTGAGTTAATCTTTCGATATCTATCTGTCTTTGTCACTTCAGGGGACTATGTCGGTCACGGAGTATCGTGATCGCTTTCTGCAGCTCGCTCGCTACGCCCCTGTCGATGTTGCGGATGACCGCAAGAAGCAGGAGCACTTCATGGAGGGCCTTGAGGACTACCTCCAGTACGCGCTGCTCAACCTCCGCTTCGACGACTTCAACCATCTGGTTGACAGCGCGCTCAACACTGAGCGCAAGCACCTGGAGATGGAGGACAAGAAGAGGAAGGTTGTCCCCGTTGCTTCCGGCAGCAACACTCGTCCTCGCCTACAGCAGCCCCAGCAGTACCAGCAGCAGTACCGGCCTCCCCAGCCGTACCAGCAGAGACCGCAACAGTACCCGCCTCGACAGCAGCAGTAGGCGGTGCAGGGCCAGAGGTTACCGGCACCTCCGGCTCGTGCTGCTCCACCAGCACCGCAGGCTCCACGTCCGGCAGTTCCTACCGGACAGTAGGCTCAGGGACCCCCTCGCACCTGCTTTCACTGCGGCCAGCCGGGGCACTACGCCAACGCTTGCCCCCGGAAGGCGCAGGCGGGACAGCAGGGGCGCCCAGCTCAGCCCAGGGCGTCACTTCAGGGCAGAGGGAACCACGTGACGGCCGAGTCAGCGGCCGAGGCTCCCAACGTGGTTATTGGTACGTTCATGGTTAATTCATATCCAGCTACAGTGCTTTTCGATACTGGTGCTACGCATTCCTTCATTACTCAGTCTTTTGTCGAGCATCATGGTATTCATACTAGCACATTAAAGAGGTGCCTGTTAGTATCTTCACCGGGAGGACAGTTGAGGTCTCACACTTACTGCCCGAGAGTCAGTGTTTCCTTGAGGGGAGTAGAGTTTTGTACTGGTCTGATGGTGCTAGACACCAAGGGCATTGATGTCATTCTGGGAATGGAGACTCTGGCCAAATGGGGAGTTCGGATAGATTGTGCTCAGAGGACAGTCTTGCTATCAGCTTCCAGTGGCCAAGAGGTTGTTATCAGTGCAGTAGAGACTTCTGGATTTCTTCATCAGATGGAGGCTAGACCCACGGACGGTATTCGCGTGGTGTCTGAATTCCCGGATGTCTTTCCGGATGATCTGCCAGGTATGCCGCCTGAACGCGCCATTGAGTTTTGTATTGATCTCTTGCCTGGCACAGCTCCTATTGCAAAGCGGCCCTACCGTATGGCACCTATAGAGCATGAAGAAGTAAAGAAGACTATTGATGAGTTGCTAGCCAAGGGCTATATCCGTCGCAGCTTCTCTCCTTGGGCTTTTCCGTTGTTGCTGGTAGATAAGAAGGATGGCTCGAAGAGGATGTGTGTGGATTATCGGGAGCTGAATGCAGTCACTATCAAGAACAAGCATCCACTGCCCCGTATTGAGGATCTCTTCGATCTGCTTCGAGGTGCTCGTATATTCTCGAAGATTGATCTTCGTTCGGGTTATTTTCAGCTGAGGATCCGTCCTGGGGATATTCCGAAGACGGCATTCACCTGCAAGTATGGGCTATATGAGTATACAGTCATGTCCTTCGGCTTGACTAATGCCCCGGCTTACTTCATGCATCTGATGAACATGGTCTTCATGGATTATCTGGATGTCTTCGTGGTGATTTTCATTGATGATATTCTGATCTTCTCCAAAACAGAGGAAGAGCATGAAGAGCATCTGAGGCTCGTGTTGCAGAGATTGAGAGAGCATCAGTTGTATGCCAAGTTTAGCAAGTGCGAGTTCTGGATTGACGAGGTTCCATTCCTCGGTCATGTTATCTCTCAGGGAGGCATTGCTGTTGATCCGAGCAAGGTGAAGGATGTGCTAGAGTGGGAGACACCGCAGACAGTAAAGGAAGTCAGGTCATTCTTGGGCTTAGCTGGATATTATCGGAGGTTCATTGAGAATTTCTCCAAGATCGCGAAGCCTTTGACTTCTTTGCTGGAGAAAAATGTGGCATTCATATGGACTGATGAGCGTCAGAGGGCCTTTGATGAGCTGAACAAGAGGTTGACTACGGCGCCAGTCCTGACTCTGCCAGACCAGACGAAGAGGTTCACGGTGTATTGTGATGCTTCGAAGGATGGTCTTGGGTGTGTTCTGATGCAGGAGGGCAGAGTGATTGCTTATGCCTCACGGCAGTTACGTCGGCGTGAGCTGAATTATCCCACCCATGATCTTGAGTTAGCCGCAGTTGTGCATGCTCTGAAGATTTGGAGGCATTACTTGTATGGACAGCGGTGTGATATCTACACTGATCACAAGAGCCTCAAGTACATTTTCACGCAGAATGAGCTGAACATGCGGCAGAGAAGATGGCTAGAGTTGGTCAAGGATTATGACCTGGAGATTCACTATCATCCGGGCAAGGCCAATGTTGTAGCAGATGCTCTGAGCAGAAGAAGTTATGTCAACATGGCCGTGGCTTTCCCGATGCCTCCAGAGTTATGTGAGGAGTTCGAGCAGTTGAGTCTGGGCTTCTTGCATCATACTTCGAGTGCAGCGTTTGAGGCAGTACCGACTCTAGAGTCAGAGATCAGGCAGCATCAGAAAGATGATGAGAAGCTGCAGGAGATCCGTGAGTTGCTCAAGAAGGGCAAGGCCCCACACTTCAGAGAGGATGATCAAGGTACTTTGTGGTACAAGAACTGGATATGTGTGCCAGATGTGAAGGATCTCTGGAAGTTGATTCTGAGTGAGGCCCATGATACAGCATACTCTATTCATCCGGGCAGCACCAAGATGTATTATGATCTGAAGGAACGTTTCTGGTGGTATGGGATGAAGCGTTCAGTGGCAGAGTACGTGGCCATTTGTGACACCTGTCAGCGTGTCAAGGCTGAGCATCAGAGGCCAGCAGGTCTGTTACAGCCTTTGAAGATTCCAGAGTGGAAATGGGAGGAAATCACTATGGACTTCATTGTTGGATTGCCTCGTACTCAAAAAGGGTACAACTCCATTTGGGTAGTAGTGGATCGTCTGACGAAGGTTGCTCACTTCATTCCAGTGTTGTGACACCTCAGGTGTCAATACTTTTAAATCCAATCAATACACCTTAGTTAAAGTTAAAAGAAAATTTGGGAAAATAATTCAAGAGAAGGGTTCAAATAAAAGACCAGTTATTGCATAAGAAATGAAAGGAGAAAGAAAAAGGGTGAAAAGCTATTCAAAAGTTAATTCAAAAATATGCACAAAATTTTAGTTGGCTCATGGGAGGTGTTTCAATTGACATGTGCTCAATTGAACTTCAGCAAAAATCAATTCAAAAACTAAATAAAACTAAAGTCCTTTTGTGCAAATATGCAAATGTACCAATAGTTCAAAATGTGAGTTTCAAATGAAAATTTGCATAACACAAAAGTTGTAGATCTTGAAAAGTTATGCAAAAGTGGTATTCAACACTTTTCCATTTGAGCCCTCCAATTAGGAGATAATTTTAGTTTACCGAGAGGTCCCTGGAATTTCAGAAATCACAAATATGCCCTTATCTCCATCTCTCTCTTTCCCGGCCTGCTCTGTTCGCGCCGCCCGCCGTACGCCGCCGGTGGACTTTGTCCACCGCGCGCCCGCGGCCAAATGGACCCGGGGAAACCTCTCCACGCCACTTGGCCCGCCCCTTGGCGCCCTCCCACGCCCACACGCGTCCCAGGCCGCTTCCCGAGCCGCCACGACACCCCCAGCCATGCGCCGCGCCGCTGCCGCTCCGCCCGCTCGCCGTCGACTCGCCCAGGCCAAATCGACCGCCCCTAGTCACTCCATTCCTCATCCAGGAGCTCTTTGGCCTATAAAGACCCCCAGAACCCCACAGTCGCGCCCCTTCTTCCCCTTCTTCCTCCTCCCGCCGCTCCGCCATGGCCGCCGAGATCCAGCTCGCGCGGGCCGGCTAGCCCAGCCCCACATTGCCCCCTCCGACCACCGCAGCAGCTTCGCCACCTCCCAGTTAAGCTCCATGCGCGCGGAATCGAATCCAAACCCCCTCCCGAAGCTGTTCCCCTTTTGCGCCGCCGCCGGCGAGCTCAGGTTCACCGCGGACCGGCCAGCTCCGGGGAAGACCGAGCCCGACAGCTACCCCAGAAGCATCCACGAGCTCACGTGGTGCTCGTGCGTGCCCTGTTCCACTACCCCGAGCCCTCCTTCACCTCCAGCGCCGGCGAACCGAACAACCGACCCGCCATCAACGCCGACGAGCTCGAACCTGTGCTCCAAACGCTCGAACGACGACCAGGGTAGGTGTTCCTCGATCCTTTCTCCCCCACGCGCCTCCCCGTGGCAGCCCCGGTAAGCCCTGCACCGCAGAACACCACCGGCAAGATGCCACGGCGGAGAAGGCCGGCGAAGGACCCGGTTGTAATTTCTTTTTTTCGTTCAAGGGTGTCTCTGCAAGTTTTACAGTGTATACCAGTGAACTTCTAAAATGCGAAACAAATCACAGAAAAATCAGAAAAATGCAAACTCAACTGATCTGGAATCCTTGTAACAAAATCTACAAATTTTGTAACATTCACATTTGCAGAAACTCAACCGAATTTAATCTAGGGAAAAGAATAAGAAAACCACCTTATGCATGTTCATGAAGTTCTACCCATCAAATTACATTGATTTTTGGATATGTTATCACTAATGGAATGCTAAGATCACAGTAAAAAGATGACACCAATCCAAAATAGTTATCATGTTAGAACAATCAAGATTCTCTAATCTATTGTTAGCTTTTTCGAATTAATTCAGGAAAATATACACATGACCTTGCTCTGAAAATTTTACTACAGACTTGTGCCACTGAATCCCTGCAAATCTCTAAATTTCAAATTTATTAGAGTTCATGTGCTATATACCATGATTTATGCTGGTTTAATCAACTTAATTCCTCATATATAGTTCTTATGCTCAGAAAAATCTATATTTATTTCTGGAGTCTCTTTTTATCTCTATGTTCCTATCTAAAAATTTTGAGCTGCAGTTACTGAGTTTGGCTTTGTCGAATAATCATGCTTAGCATCTTAGGGCTAGATTTACTATTTTTGTTCTGAGTGATCTACAATGTTTCTGATCTTTATTTTCGGGCATGATCTTGATTAGAGTATGTTCTACCTGTGATAAAAAGTTCAGATGCAATACTGGTAAAATGCATCTTGAGAAATTTATGCAAACTCATGTTAAGTTAACTGAATAACTAATTTATCATAGTGAGTTAAATCTTGAAAAATTTTATGGAGTATGTTTAGCTCAGGACTAGTCTCTGGTAAAAATTTGAGAACCAAATCCTTAGTAAAACTTTCTGTAGAATTAATCTTTGTTAATGGCTTGCTATTTTTATTCTTTTTATCACCTCTGCTGTATAAGTGTATAAAATCTGGAAAAATTTCAGTGCTGAGTATATGCTGTGAAGTTGCTCCCATAAAATTTACAGCACCAGAACCCATGTTGAACATTCTGTACAAAAAGATGAAGCAACTAGAGTAATCCAGTTGCATGAATAGTTATAGTTTTTGCTTTATGGTAGATGCTGAAATTTATACCATGAATGTTCAAGTTTGGATCTGAGTTACTTTAGTGTTTCATCACTAGCTCTTTAGTAGTTGTGTTGTTAAGAAAGAATGAAAGCATGCTATGTGTGAAATGAAAAAATGAAAACCCAAAACCCCACTCATTCATGAAGAAACGTAGTTAGGTTTACTACTCTATAAATGACTGCCCATGAAATAAACTGTTGAAATCATCACTTAAGTAACTTTTGTTGGACTACAACTTTATCGTGAAGGAAAGAAATTGTATCCCTGAATAACTCAAAATCTTGCATTGCATATAGAAACGGTTAACCTCGCGGACGGAGACTACGAACTGGTGCCCGCGGACTCTCGTGCGGAGCAGGAGGTTAATCTGAACTGTACTAACTTGTCTCAAGACCTGGGCCAAGCCCCAGAAGCTTTTCTGCCAGACAGTGCCCAAGAAGGCAAGCCCCGGAGCATAATCCCACTAATTTTTTTTGAATTATCATTCTGCTATCTATTTATTAATGTATGGCAATAGTTGGTTTTCTACATTTAAGTTCTCTAGGCGTTGATCGAAAACCCTAGATGCATGATCCATAGGAACCTATGTTTGATACCGGATCTCTCTATCGACTAGTTGCCATGCTAAATAGGTACGGTAGAAGTCGAGTGGTTTCCTGCCTCTCGCGAGCAAATAGGAATTGTACTGACTTTAATTCCTGTTGAAATGTAAGGACAACGGGCGGGGTTGTGTAGTTGTGATACCCCGCTGGTGTAGTCAAAAATGGCTAAGGTCGAGGTGTGTGGCTCATTTCGTTAAGCGTTTGAAAGTACTAGCCACATACCGAGAAATATGGTAATCGGTAAGCTTAAGTGCCTAATTGGACCGGCGAGTGGAACGATCTCGCACCCTCCTGGTAGAAGTAGGGTTTATTTTTATGTCGCGACGTACGGGTGCAGAGTGGTCGGACTCTGTAGTCGGGGAGGGTGTTCCGGATCCACGGACTGGAAAGAAAGGGGAAAAGTAGCGTGGGCGGGAGCGAAGTCAATCCCCATGCGTGTGGTCTAGGTTCCCCTGGCCAGGTTGAAATTCGATTCAGAATCGTCCGCCTCTCACGGCATGAGATTGCTTAATGCTTTCGGTCACATAGAGTAACAAGTGGAACATGATGATGATAATACTGCTGGTTGATTAAATGATTGCTCTACCATGTTTGAGTAGAGTTAGTTGCAAATTTAGAATGGTTAGTTCCACTAGAATCTGGCTAAGTGAAACCTGAAAGTAAGGATCAACATTTAGCGGCATTTTTGGCAAACAAACCCCACCAACCAAAAAACCTTGCATGTCTAGTTATCGGACTATGTTATATCCGGAGACGGGTCAGTCTTGCTGAGTATTAGTATACTCAGCCTTGCTTGTGGCACTGTTTTTCAGGTACTAACTTTGAAGATCTGTTTGCGAGTCTTACTTGGCCTTGTACTCTGCCTCCGGGTTGGTCTGTTGAGTGGGATGGCCCTTCAGCTGGTGCTAATCACCCTCCCGCTGAGTGACGCATTCGTACGGGCTTTACCGATGCATCACGTTATCTCGCTAGTTATCTTACTGCTTCCGCTGAACAATAAGACTTGAATAATTGAGTAGTTGGAACTCCGTGGTACTTTGTTACTCTGAACTTGGTTTGTAATAAATTTCCTTTCCGCTGCAATCACTCTGAGATGTATGCAATGTTCTGTGTTGTAATCTCTGGGCTCACCTTCATGTGAGTGTTGTCTGCTGATCCTGGAATAGCGTGGCTTTTATCGAGGCTTCACTCGAGGAACTACCGGTGAGTGCCACATTGGGTCAGAGTTGCTTAGCAACAAAGATCAGTGCACCCGGGCCCAGTAGTTTTGGGTGGTTCCGCCACAGAACACTACTTACTCCGGTGCTAGACTTGCAGAGTTGTACATCTCTCGGATT
The DNA here is from genome assembly GCF_016808335.1 of Panicum virgatum. Classification (NCBI taxonomy): domain Eukaryota; kingdom Viridiplantae; phylum Streptophyta; class Magnoliopsida; order Poales; family Poaceae; genus Panicum; species Panicum virgatum. The sequence continues at coordinate 25,803,536 of NC_053149.1, forward strand.
GTCTGCTTGCATGGTGTGCCCAAGAAGATCATATCTGACAGAGGGTCTCAGTTCTGGGAGCAGCTCCATGATTCGCTGGATACGAAGCTGCGTTTCAGTACGGCTTATCACCCTCAGACAGATGGGCAGACAGAGAGAACCAACCAAGTGTTGGAGGATATGCTGAGAGCTTGTGCCATTCAGTACGGTACTAGTTGGGATAAGTGCCTATCTTATGCTGAGTTCTCATATAACAACAGCTATCAGGCCAGTCTGTAGAAGTCCCCATTCGAGGCATTGTATGGCAGAAAATGCAGGACTCCTCTCTATTGGGATCAGATTGGTGAGAAGCAGCTCTTTGGCCCTGAGATCATAGATGATGCAGAGCAGATGGTTCAGGCTGTGCGAGAAAATCTGAGGATTGCACAGAGCAGACAGAAGAGCTATGCTAATGGCAAACGGAGAGATCTGACCTTCAGTGCCGGTGACTATGTATACCTGAAGGTGTCTCCGATGAGAGGAATCCGCAGATTTAATGTCAAGGGGAAGTTAGCACCTCGGTATGTTGGTCCATTCAAGGTGCTAGAGCGGAAAGGCGAAGTTGCTTATCGCCTGGAGTTACCTCTCAGCCTCTCAGGAGTTCATGATGTCTTCCATATATCTCAGCTGAAGAGGTGTCTGCGAGTACCCGAGGAGCAGGCACCCCTGGATGGAGTCGATGTGCAGGAAGATCTGACTTATACTGAGCATCCGGTGAAGATTCTGGAGACGTTAGAGAGGGTTACTCGGAACAAGCGCATCAAGATGTGCCGAGTTCAGTGGAGTCACCACAGTGAAGCTGAGGCTACATGGGAGCGAGAAGATGAGCTGAGGAAGACATATCCAGATCTCTTTGCTAGCCAGCCCAGCTAAATCTCGGGGATGAGATTTCTTTAAGGGGGTAGGGTCTGTAACACCCTAATTTAAATTTCAGCATTTAATAATAAATTTAATTGGCTTTATTTAATTTTCTAAGGTTTATTGTGTTTAGTTGGCATTTAATCTAATTTTTTGTTCCTCAAGTAATTAAAAATTTGTCTAAGTTTAAAAATTTGTGTTGCATTCATGCTGGTGCATACTTTTATTTGAGTGTGGTTTGAATTCAAATTCATATTTGAATTCAAACTTTGTTTGAACTAGTTTTAGAAAGGAGAAGAATAGAAATTAGAAAGAAAAACCCAAAGAAGAAATCAGCCTCCAAACCCAACAAGCCAACCAGACCCGGCCCGAGAACCCTACAGCCCAACCCACCTCCTTTCTTTCCCGCGGCCCATTTGCTTCCACCCTCACCTGGCCCAGCTGGCTCTCCCTGCCCAGCCCGCTCCCCGGCCTGCCCCGCGCCACTCGGCCCGACCCGCCCCGCGCTCCCGCTCGCTCGAGCCCAAGCCAGCGCGCCCGCTCTCACTCGCCTGCATCCGGGCCCCGCTCGTCAGTCGCCCGCAGCCCAGCCCGTGCGCGTCGCCTCCCCCCCCTCGCTGCCCGGCCGGACCCACGGGTCAGGATCATCGCCTTCCCCGCGCCATCCGCTCGCACAGCCAGCTCGCGCAACAAACTGGCCGTGATACCCGTCCGCAAATCCCGCAGCCCTCTTCCCTATCCCGCACGCCGAGATCCCCGGCTTGCCCTTTATTAGCCCCCCCCCCGGATCGCTGCGTCCTCATCTCCACCCCGCAGCCCCTACGCCGAGGCTCATAGACCCCGCACAGCTCCGCCGTGCCGCCGCTCTGCACCGCCGGGATTCGGCCACTCCGCCGCACCAGGGCCCCGTCCAAGGAGAGCACCGGCTCCGCCTCGACCTCCGGAGCTTCCCCGGGCCCGCTGTACTCTACTCCAACCTCTGCAGCGACCTTCTCCGCGAGCGCCGCCCGCGACCACCGCCCAGACTTCGCCGACGACCACCCTGCACCGCAGCTCCGTCCACCGCAACCCTCGGTGAGCTTTCCCGTGCCCCTACCTTGCCTGCGCATGAGTTCTAGTCCGACTTAGACCCCGGTGCTCCCCTGTCCGCGCGAGGCGCCACTCGCCGGAGTACCGCCAGGCCAGCTCACCGTGGCGAGCCGTGTCCCGCTGCGCCACAGCCGTGCTAAAGCCTGCAGTAGCTGCGCCATGCTCTGCGTGTGTGCCCTGCTTCCGTAGCACCCCAAATCGAGCTGGTAACGTGCGCCTACGCGAACTCTGATGAACCTCGCCGCCGTAGAGCCGCCCCCCTTTGCGGTGCGCACCATTACACCCATCGCAGACCCGCTCAACCCACATGGGTGGATTACGCGTGCCACGGGCATGCTCCAGCACCAAACCACGGCCTGAATCGGCCACGGGAACGTCGGGATTGCTTCCTCCGGTGAAGCTCCGCCACGGAGCTCTGCTCCGGCGAGCAGCGCCGCCGCCCCGCGCGCCCAAATGCCCTGAACCGCCTGATCCGAAACTGACGCGTGAGATTAGATCCAGATGGGGATAGGTCCGGATCGTTGGATCTAGATCCGACGGTCCATATGCGAACATACCGCTTCGGCCTGTAACATTTGTTAAAGAGCCCCTGCACTTTAGGAGATTCAACCCACGGTCCAGCCTTAGTCAAAAGTATTTACGGTTTGGTCCAGTTTTTAGCAGATAACCCCCTAAGCTCTCCCAATTTAGTACCCGCCGTCCAGCCCTGGTTCTTTTATGAGTTAGACCCTGGAGTTAACGTTTATTTACGTTTTAGTCCTCGGTTTTAGCAGAAAAGTCCCTGGAATCCTATTTTTATTACAAATAAGCCCCTGAACCTCGTTTTTAGCCTAGAATATGCGTTTTAGCTCCGTTTTAGGCGTTCGTTATATCCACGCGATCGTTGTAATGCGTAGAATAACTTTAGACTAGTTTAGTGTGCTGCTTTTATGTATTGATGTACTGTTTCTTAGTTTTTGTTAGAGTTTGCTTGTATGCTTATTATCGTGCATTGTTTTGGCCTTGTGTTCGTGAGTAGACGTTGATCCATCTGAGGAGCCCCAGTACCAGTACCCGGAGCAGCCGTCTTCAGAGCAGTTTGAGCAGCAGCCAGAGCAGTACGAGGAAGGCAAGTATAACATGAACAACCTACCACTTTTAAATACAATTTCATACTGCATTTTAATACAGTATGCCTATAAGGACATTCCTAGCCACTTTATATCCTTTATATATATCCTTGGGTTGCATTTTGGTTAGTTGTGCTAGGTTGCTGCGCTATAACACACTCTGGTCCTTTTTAATTAATTTGACTAATGGTTTACTTGAATTTAATTCTAAGAGTGGCACTCTGTGTAGCTTGAGTGGCTCACTTCTCGTTAAAACTGGTTTTGTTAGAAACATGGTTTAGGGGGCCAGCACGGTGCTTACTGCCTGGTTGGCCACTCTCCATATGGACCGGTTCATAGAGCGACAACCTGGGACAACAGCGCTACCACAAGGCTAGAATGGGATAGACTTGGCTTACTAATTAGGTCTTTTTGGTTTGGAGTAACTTACCTGCGGGGCAAGAGTAGTAAGCTTCAATGGTCCCTGCTCCTCCGGCTTGGTCTGTGCTTGGATTGCGCTCCTGTGGTGGTACCCCCAGAGGTGGGCCCCATCGTCGCTGACCTAACTCTCGCGGTTACGCCTTACCAACGAGATTCTTTGTAACGGCCTCGTAGTGAGTCGCTAGTCATCTCACCTAAGGAAGTGTGACGAACTTCTAGCGTAGCTCACGACTTGTGGGTAAAGATGTGCAACCTCTGCAGAGTGTAAAACTGGTATACTAGCCGTGCTCACGGTTATGAGCGGCCCAGATCCTCCTTTTGATTAGTGGGGTTGTCTCCTTCCGACGAGGGAGGTGCCTCTCGGGGTTACCTTGGTGGCTTGGTTTCAGTTTGGTTCTCAGTAGTTACATAATTAATTCTGATTAATTACTATGTAACTGGGTTAATGGTAATTCATCAACTCATAGTAAATAGCCTTAATAAAACTTTGCCAACACTTAAAAGCTAATGCAGTCGAGTCAGCCAACCTTAGAGCCTCATAGTTTGTGTTATACTTGTTGAGTACAAGTTGTGTACTCACTCTTGCCTCTTCTCTACTTTTTCCTCTTGTCTACGCTACTGCTGCTCAGTTCCTGCCGACACGAGGGAGTTCGTTCAGCGCTTCCAGGACTACGAGGACTTCTAGGTGTTCGTCTCCCAGTCGACGTCCCTGTGGCGCCCTGCTCAGCTTCAGAGAGTTTTTATCGTATTTTTGTACTTCGCTTCCGCTGTATCAGACATTTTTGTCATTAATATAATAAATAACATTTGTATTCGCTTTATTATATCTTTTTACGTGATATGTGCTATGATATACTGTTCATTCTGTTGTATATACGTGTGACTTGATCCTGGCACGTATATGACTGCTCGGTTTATGTTCTTTTATAAACCGGGTGTTACAGAAACCCTCTTAGAAATATCCAATACCTATTCGAGCTTGTGAATAGGGTGTCTAACTTGTGGACTAGAGTAACTACTAAGATTGATCGGTTAGGATGAACCCCGTCGGGTTACCCCAGAAGGACAAAATTGAGTAGTATCCATATCATACTCAAGCGAGCGAGTAGTTTTGCCTTTGACACAAGGCTGGAGTTTCTTATAGTTGACCTGTTAGGATGAACTCCGTCAAGTTACCCAAGATGGACAAACTAGTAAAGGCATCCATATACCTTCTCGAGCTAGACGAGTAGGTTGTGCCCTTATACCGACAACAACGATGTGGCTTGTATAGTGATCCCGATGGAAAACTGTGTAAGCTATCTTGAGCAGGTGATGCTATCAGATTAAGAACTGCCTTTAATGATATGCTGGTAAAAACCCTTGCTTTATTAAAAAAGTCAACTGACATCACCATATTGCTTGGATCAAGGATAGAATTTGTGCAATTGCTCAATATTCTAGGAATTGGGTACCTCATTGCCATCTACATCAGTGATTCTGTATGATCCGGGTCTTATAACCTTAGTTATGATGAAAGGACCCTCCCATCTGGAATTTAGCTTGTGCAATCCTGTCTCATCTTGAATCCTACGTAGTACTATATCTCCAACGTTGAAAGATCTTTGCTGGACATTGCGATCATGATAGCATCTGGCTCCTTGAAGATATCTAGCTGATTGGGTTAAAGCATTGATTTTGGCTTCTTCGACTGAATCTAACTCAAGTTGTCGAGCTTCATTTGCTTCTCCTTCTTGATAGGCTTCTACTCTTGGAGATTTTCATATGATATCTGCGGGTAGTATAGCCTCTAACCCATAAGTGAGGAAGAAAGGAGACTGTCCAGTTGCTTTGCTAGGCTGCGTGCGCAGCCCCCAGACCACATGGGGTAGTTCTTGAATCCACTTGCCACCTTTCTTGGTGTTAGTATCATAGAGTCTTTTCTTAAAACCGTCGAGTACTAAGCCATTGATGTGCTTAACTTTACCATTTGCTCGAGGGTGAGCTACTAAAGCATATTTGACCTCAATGCAAGAGTTGTCACAAAAATCCCAAAAAGTTTGTGGCGTGAAATTAGAGCCAAGATCCGTAATGATGGTGTGAGGAAATCCGAACCGGTGAATGATGTCGGAGATGAAATCCACTGCTCTATCTGATGAGATCTTAATAATGGGCTTGTACTCGATTCACTTGGTAAACTTGTCGACTGCTACCAGCACATGATTAAATCCTCCTGGAGCTATGGTTAATGGTCCGATCATGTCCAAGCTCCAACAGGCGAATGGCCATGATGGAGGGATTGTTATCAGGTTGTGTGCTGGGATGTGAGTCTTTTTGCCGAAGAATTGGCAGCCAGGGCATCGTCTAACAAGGTCTTCTGCGTCTAAAACAGCTGTTTGCTAGAAGAACCCTGACCTGTAAGCCTTGCCGACCAGTGTCCTTGATGCGGCGTGGTTGCCGCAGACCCCTTCGTGTATCTCTCTAAGGATGTCTTTGCCTTCTTCAAGGGTAGCGCACTTCATGAGGATGCCAGAAGCAGAGAACGTGTATAGGTTGTCGCCGACGAGGACAAAAACCCTTGCTACGCCTGATGACGCGGGCAGCTTCAATGCTTTTGGGATCGACATGTGGTGGAAGCTTGAACTCCTTGATGAAATCGATAAACTGGATCTGCCAATCTTCCTCGATCATTAGTACCTCTCTGACTATGGCCGAGCCCTCCGTGTCAGTGGGTTGTTGGCTCTGTACCTTGATTGATGGATGATGAAGTTCATGGACAAAGACTCCAGGTGGAACAGCTACTTGAGTAGATCCGAGTTTGGAAAGGACATCGGCTCCCACGTTGCTGTCAAGATCTACGTGGTGGATTTCCAATCCTCAGAACTTGTTTTCGAGCTTTCTGATTTCTTCGACATATGCGTCCATTGTATCTTTGTTGATGTCCCATTCTTTATTTACTTACTGGACGACGAGTACCATAGAAAAGTAGTCGTTTGATGCCGAGAGAAACTACTAGTCGAAGGCCGTGTAGCAATGCCTCATATTCAGCTTCATTGTTGGAGACTTTGAACAAGATTTGGAACACATACTTCAATTGTTCTCCCTTGGGGGAAATGAACAAAACCCCCGCGCCGCCTCTGTCGAGATTGAGTGAGCCATCAAAGTACATTACCCAATGTTCTGGAATGTTGTGAGGTGCTGGGATTTGATTTTCCCGCCATTCAGCTAAGAAGTCGACTAGTGCTTGTGACTTGATTACTGTTCTTGGCTTGAAGTTGATTTCCAAGGCTCCTAGTTCAACTGCCCACTTTGAGATTCGTCTAGTGGCATCTCGATTGTGGAGTATATCACCCAATGGGAAGTCAGTTATTACTGAGATATTGTACTCGTCGAAGTAGTGTCGAAGCTTCCTGGAGGTGATTAGAATTCCATACAGAAGTTTCTGAATTGATGGATATCTAACCTATGATTCAGAGAGTACTTCACTTATGAAGTAAACTGGTCTATGGACGCCATAAATGTGGCCTTCCTTTGGGCGTTCAACTACTATCGCCGTACTGACTACATGAGTATTCGCAGCGATATATAGGAGCAGTTCCTCGCCTGGTAGTGGAGCTGTTAGAGTCGCGGTGACTGGAGATGATGCTTGAGGTTCTCGAGTGCTTCCGCGGCTTCTATAGTCCACTCAAATTTGTCTTGTCGCTTGAGGAGCTTGAAGAAGGGTAAGCCCTGTCAGACCCGGGGCAGCGGGACTACTTATAGGCATAGAATGTTCTAGAATAAGGGATAGCTCATGAATGTACCTTACCTCTCCTGTAACTACCCAGATTGGCGTAGAGCTAGCCGCAGTACAAAGGAAACTATCCGATCGTGCTGTAGTAGGACTCCAACTGTACTCGGCTAGGACTTTCCATGTAAACCTGTCACCCCGAATATATAAGGACGGGCAGGTGCCCACTCGAAACACATCAACACCTAAGACAATACAAACCACTACACAGGACGTAGGGTATTACACAACTCGCGGCCCGAACCTGTCTAAATCTTTGTGTTCCTTGCACCATTGAGCTCCAGAGCAGTCGATCCCTACCTACAAACATTACTGCTAAGGGTATCCCTGAGCAGGCTTGGCGGTAAACACCGACAGCTGGCGCGCCAGGTAGGAGATTCGGCGAGTTCATCGGCAAGCTCGATGGCCACTTTCGCTTTCAGTACCACGGCGCCTCCTCAAGGTGTCACCTTCATCTTCGGATCGTGGGTCTGCGTCGCCAATGGTTCGGGCGGCTTTGACAGCCACTTAACCAACTCGCCCACACTGAAGATCACCATGTCGGAAGACTCCAACAAACTCGCCGGATCAGTCGATCACGGCATCATGTTGCTTCCCGACCTCGCTAAGGAGATCGAGGCGAAACTCGAAGACAACTCGAGTTCCACTCGGACTCAAATCAATCTCTAACCGAAACCTACTCAGGTTGGGACTCCTCTTGCTCAACCCATCTTCGGGTTGCGCAATTCATTATCTAATTACAAACAGATGATCAGATCCATCTATGAAAATAGCTCGGATCGTCTTTTTTGTGTCGAGAACTACTCAGTCACTGCTGGCCGGGAAGCACCCGTTTCGACATATACCCACATCCAGTCGAGTCATCTCAAGACAGCCTAGATTTCATCACTAATGCGTTGGCAAAGATCCAATTCGAGTCCTACCTGAGTCATACTCTTACAGAATTACTCGATAACCTTCGGGAAGTTGCCAGCATTGACAATCTTCCATTTCAACTCGGTACTCCCCTCGTAACCGAGAGGGAAACTGGGTCCAGAGAAACTGTCCTAGCTGATTATGACTCGGACCTGGAAAGCTTCTCCCCTGAACGATTGGTTCCGGTGATCATCCAACAACCTCAAGGTAATTAGCATGATCCAAACGAAGCCTTGGATCAAATTTTAGCGGACAATCTGACCCAAGACGCTCCACAAGATGAAGATGAAGCTACTCGCATAGCTAGCAGGGCAAGAAATCAACGTAAAGGGGAGCACAGGGTTCAAGCTACCGAACGAGCTCGCCTTCCCCCGCGCAACCTCAATAACGAATTCAACAACGTCGCGGATCCAGTTTTCAGAACCCCAATCGCCGCGATGACAGAAGCAACCCTGCGGCTCATGCAGATGCCTCAAAACCCGAAGATGGAGCGTGTCATACACCATGCCAAGAATGTTGTTGAACAACTCGAGAGACAAAACCCGTTGTCGTCACTCCACGGCACCCGGTCGAGGGCTACCGCAACAGTCATACCTTAAGCAAGTCGTACACCTGGAGGCCACCATCGCCAACAACAGCTGGAGCAGTAAAATCAAAGAAACCAGGAGGATCAGAAAGTCGCAAGCAATCATCGACCCAAGGGTGGCCAACCACAGGCAAACCAAGCTCCTAGGCCTCAGCCAAATCACAACAACAACTGCGGGCACAACAGGGAAGAGGTAGCCGATTCCATAATGGACGCACGGGACATCATCAACGCAAGACGCAGATCGCAGCTTGCAAACAACTCCGATCGCTTCCAAGCTCTCAGTAGGGTCTTCGACAACATCGAGTACCCGAAGGATTTCAAGCCTACGAACATCCAAAAGTACGACGGTAAGCAAGACCCTGCCCAATGGTTACGTTTATACTCGATCGTTGTTAGTGTTGCAGGGGGAGACACCAACACCAAGGTCCTCTACTTCCTTATGGCCCTGGAGCCCGCACCCCTCACATGGCTCAAAAGCTTGGCGCGCGAGTCCATACTCTCGTGGGATGACCTCAAGAAGGCCTTCATCGACAAGGCGAGTCGATCAGATCCTACGTCAAGCACTTCTTCGACACAAGAGCCACCATCCCCAATGTCGCCGATGACGACATCATCGACTACTTCCAGAGCGGCATCACCGTCCAGTCTCTGTACCGTGACTTCGGGCATAATCGCCCCAAAACAGTAGTAGAGCTACGAGACATGATGCAGCGCTGGGCGGATGAAGAAGAGCAAGAACGCAATCGCTTCCCACGCCGTAACAACGACAACAATGGGAAGCGCCACAACGATCGTGGAGGGCCCAACACCAGTGGGATTCTGGACGTAAACGCAAGCCTGATGACACTGTCGGCACTATGGATCGCACCCCGCGTGGTAAGAAGGGCGACAAGCCGTAGGACCAGTTCGATAAGATTCTTCACAACAAGAGATGTCCAATCCACCCTAAGAGCAACCACTCGATGTGGGAGTGCACAATCCTGCGCAAATGATGAAGACAATAAGAAAGACCCTGATGGTTTCCAACAGCAACAAAACGTCGTCAATGTCATATTTGGAGGAGATCCCAACTTCTCAAAGCGAGCCCAGAAGCTCCTACTCAGAGAGATCCTTTCAGTCGAGCCAGCAATTCAGAGGCCACTGAAATAGAGCAAGGTCCCCATTACTTTCTCCAGGGAATATCAATGGACCAGCTTCTCTGAACCTGGAAAGTTCCCGCTAGTACTCGACCTAGTCGTCCAAGGCTCCAAGCTCACTCGAGTACTCATCGATGGCAGAAGTGGGCTCAACCTGATCTTCGCAAGTACATTAGCCAAGATGGGCCTTAACTACATGAGTCTACTCACTCCGAGCAAGGCCCCATTCTACGGCATCGTCCCTGGAAATTCTTTCACTCCAATTGGCTCAGTCACTCTTCCGGTCACATTTGGTACAGAGCAGAATTTCCGGATGGAGTACATTAAGTTCGAAGTAGCCGACTTCGAATCTTCTTACCATGCTATCCTGGGAAGACTAGCGTTAGCCAAGTTCATGGCAGTACCACACTATGTGTACCTGCTCCTCAAGATGCCAGGCAATACAGGAGTACTTTCCTTACGAGGAGACCTCCTCAAGTCCTTCGAGTGCGACAAGGAAGCAATAGATCATGCTGCCACAATCCGGGTTCCTAGCTCTGTTAGCAAAATACTTGCTGCCGCTAAGGAACTCTCGCTCAAAGAGGCAATGCCCTCCAAGAAGCCAAGCCAGTCGTCAGTCAAGCCAATTGGTGACGTAGGCACCAAAATTATCCAGCTACAAGAGGGAGACAACTCCAAAACTGCTATCATCGGAGCAGGTCTGGGCGACAAATAGGAAATCGAGCTCGTCAACTTCCTTAGGGCCAACCGAGACGTATTCGCATGAAAACCAGTGGATATGCCAGGGGTGCCCAAGGAGTTGATCGAGCATGTCTTGAAAGTCGACCCTAAAGCCACACCCAAAAAGCAACGGTTGCGACGTTTTTCACCAGACAAGCGAGAAGCCATCAAGAAAGAGCTAATTACTACAAGTGTAGAGTAGGCAAGAGTGAGTACACAACTTGTACTCAACAAGTATAACACAAACTATGAGGCTCTAAGGTTGGTTGACTCAACTGCATTAGCTTTTAATCTTGGCAAAATTTTATTAAAGCTAATTACTACAAGTGGATGAATTACCATAAACCCAGTTACATAGTAATTAATTCAAAATTAATTACGAACTACTGAGAACCAAACCAAACCACCTGGGGAACCTCCCTAATCAAAGGAAGATAACCCCACTAATCAAAAGGAGGATCTGGGCCGCTCATGACCGTGAGCACGCCTAGTATACCAGTTTTACACTCTGCAGAGGTTGCACATTTTTACCCACAAGTCGTGAGCTATGCTAGTTGTTCATCACACTTCCTTAGGTGAGATGGCTAGCAAGCACACTATGAGGCCGTTACAAAGAATCTCGTTGGTAAGGCGTAACCACGAAGAGTTAGATCAGCAACGATGGGGCCCACCTCACGGGGGTACAAGCACGTAGTACAGACCAAGCCGGAGGAGCAGGGACCATAGAAGCTTACCACCCTTGCCCGGAGGTAAGTTACTCCAAACCAAAAAGACCAAATTAGTAAGCCAAGACTGTCCCATTCCAATCTTGTGGGTTGTTGTCCCAGGTTGTCGCTCTATGAACTGGTCCTTATAGAGAGTGGCCAACCAAGCACTAAGCACCGTGCTGGCCCCCCAAACCATGTTTCTAACAAAACATATTTTAAGGACGCACAAACCACTCAAGCACACAGCACAGAGGGTTGGCTCCAGAATTAAGTTGCATAAGATTATTAACAATTTAATTAAAAGGACCATTATGTGTGAGAGTGCAGCAACCTAGCACAACTACCCAAAATGCAACCCAAGGGATATATAAAGGATATAAAGCGGCTAGGAAATCCTTATAGGCATACAATATTAAGATGCAGTATGAAAATGTATTTAAAAGTGATAGGTGGTATTCATGTTATACTTGCCTTCCTCAAACTATTCCTGCTGCTCAAACTGCTCTGAAGATGGATGCTCCGGGTACTGGTACGGGTGCTCCTCCGGTAGCTCAACATCTACTCACGAACACATGGCCAAAAACAAGGCAACAACATAAACATACAAGCAAACAAGAGAAAACACTAAGAAATAGTACAACAATACATAAAAATAGCAAACAAAACTAAGCTAGAACTGTTCTACGTGTTACAACGATCGCGTGGATATAAAGAACACCTGAAACGGAGCTAGAACGCGATATCTAGGCTTAAAACAAGGTCTAGGGGCTAAAATGTAAGAAAAACAGAGCTGCAGGGGGGTCCTGGGCAAAACCGGGGACTTATACGTAATTAAACCATAGCTGCAGGGGTTAGCATGCAAAGCTGCCAGGGGTGGATGGCGGGTTCTAATTCTAAAAAGCTCAGGGGGCTCCTCGAAAGAAACAGGGCTGAACGGTAAATACTTTTGAACGTGGATGGACTGCGGGTTGATATCAAGAAAACGTAGGGGCTCTTTAGCAAAATTGCCAGGCCGAAGGGGTACCTGCGGATCTAGTCCGTCGGATCACGATCTAGCGGTGCAGAAAAGAAAATGGTTCGCGATCTTATCCTATGCGTTCAAAACAGATCGGGCGGCTCGGCTGTGCTGCGCGCGCGGGTGAGCGGCGGTGAGCGCCGGAGCGCGATTCTGCGGTGGGGATTCACCGGAGTTCTCCATTCCGGCGTTCCCGGGGCCGATTCGAGCGGGGTTCGGGTCAGGAAGGGTCTTCGTGACACGTGTGGTCCACCTGGGCACTTAGCTGGGCACGGGGAAACTCTGGGCGGCGCTAGCAGCTGCGGTGGCGGGTCTGCGCGGCGGAGCTCGCCGGCACAACGCATCCACACTATGTCGGGGCTCCTTTCTGGGTGTGAACGGGTCTGTGAGTGTGCGCGCAGCAAGGCGAACGCACCCGGACCTAAATGGGGTTCTACGGCGCAGCAGCAACCTCCCGCCACGGCGGAGCGGCGCTGCACGCGGCGACGGAACACTGGCGTGGGTGTTCCGGCCTCTGCAGTGATCCACTAGCCACGATATTTGGTGTAAAAGGGAAGGCAGGTAGGGGTAGTGCTCACCTAGGCTCGAATCGAGCAAAAACAGCGTGCAGAGTGCGGAGCGGTGCTCGTGGACGGGGTTGCAGGAGTACACCTCCGGCTTCGGGTCCCCGTGGCTCGATTCGTGGTAGCTCTGCGAAGAAGGACAAGGGTCAAGGAATCCTAAGGATCGCCGGCGGCGTGAGAATTCCGGCAGGGAAATAATTCACCTGCAGCGGCGTCCGAGTGAAATTCCCATGCGGGAGTGGAGCAGGTGACCGGGAAAAGGGCAGGTGATGTCCCTAGCCTCCAGGCGGAGCTCTGGCAGTGCCTCTCGGTGGCTGGGGTGCGACGGAGCGGCGGAATCCCGGCGGTACAAGGCGAGGCTCTGGATCTTGGGTCTGGGCGGCGGTGGAGTGGAAAGATGGAGCGCAGAGGAAAAACCAGGGGCGTTTAAAGGGTAGGGGGCCGGAATCTCGGCGTGCGTGCCCAGGGAAGGGTGTCGCGAGGATCAGGCCGGCGATCTCGGCCGTGACTGGCGCGGCCGCATCAGGAAGAACAGTCTGACATGGGGGCCGGGCTGTCAGCGAGAGGGGGAACGGGCGACGCGCGTGAGCGGGCGGAGCGGGGCAGGCCGAGGAAGCGGCGCTGCTGGGCCGGAGCGTGGGCCGCGTGCAGGGTGAGGCGGGGTGCGGGGTGCTGGGCCGCGGGGAAGAATGGGCCGCCGGGTTGGGTTGCTAAAGGGTTTGGGCTGGATTTTGGGTTGGGTTTCCTTCTCCTTTTTCTTTTCTCTATTTCTTTTCCAAACTACACCCAAATCTATTTGCATTCAAACTAAATTTTGAATTCAAACCCTATGCATTCAAACAAAATAAAACCATGCACCAGCATGAATGCACAACAAATTGAACCTAAGATGAATTTTAATTACTTGTGAAAGGAAATTAAATTAAATGCAAGGCTAAGCATATAAAACCTTAGAAAATTAAATAAAGCCAATTAAATTTATTATTAAATGCTGAAATTTCAATTGGAGTGTTACAACAGCCCCACTCCAAGTGCTGATACCCAATCTGTGCAGCTTAGGAGTACTCGAACTGCGGCAAGGAAACGTCGCACTTCCTCCCAAACTACTGCCGATAGGTAAGCAGCTAGTGATTTTGCAATCGAGTACTGTCTAGTTGTCGATTTGCAAATTTTGATTTGTGTTTTTGCTTTTACAAGTCCGGCGGCTAAGATGCGACGGACCTCATCATCTAGGGATGATGCTGCGGTGGGACAGACAGTCCCCTCTACCACAGTGGACCCATCAAATGGGATCGGGGCTACTCTTTCGGCGAGTAGTTCTGATGTAAATAAGACCGTCGATGCAGGTAGGCTGGCCGTGATCGCAAAGCCTACCCGCAAATTTGGTATCAAGGGCTTTCCCCTAATAAGTGCTCCTGCGTAAGTTCCTTAGAACTTGTAGCCATAGGATCTGTTTTTTGAGTCTAGTAGTTTTTAACTACTTTGTCTTTGCAGAGATACCGTCCTGGAGGGGGACGTAGGAACTGAGGGGAACTCAGCTTCCCAATCAGAGGTGGAGAAGCTCCCGAGCACTCCTGAGATGAGTGCTCGTGATGCAGACGCTATGGTCGACTCCATGCTTCTGGATTCTCCTTTGCCCCATTCTGAGAGGGCCAATGAGGAGATCCCAGAGGATGGTAGGAGCAACAAGCTTCTAGAAGGAGGAGAAGGCAAGAAGCTTCATGAGGGAGGCGATGATAAACAACCTGCGGAGACCCCTGCAGGTAAACTTTTAGTGCCTTGTAGAAAGGTATCCTTTTTATTTGCCCTTAGTGTTATTAAGTAGCATGTTCTTCCTTAAAATTCCCAAAACACGGGGAATACTGTAGGAAAAATTGAGGAAGTGCCTAGAAGGGCTGTGACTGAGGTGGTGGCGAGTACTTCCCAAGTCACATTGGGAAGTAATTTGCCAAGAGAGAAGGTGGAGCTAGCTGTCAAGTACTCCAGTCAAGTTGTCGAGCTGCTAGAGGTAAGTAGTCGAATACTTCGAGTACTTTTGGGGTAGATCAAGTAGTATTCTGATCTTTTTGTTTTGTAGGAGGTACTGGGACGAAAGGGTGTCCAGTCTCCCGACAAGACAGAGCTAAATGCTCTCAAAGAGAGGGTTAAAACACTCTCGTCTGAGAAGACTGCCCTTGAGGGGAAGCTGAAGAAGCTTTCCCAATCTAAGAAAGGTTAGTCTTTAGCATTTGATATGCACTCGACTAGTAGATCTGCTTGGTGTTTATAAGATTTTCTTTCCATCGAGTACACAGCTTGCGCCAAATCTTTAGAGATTCAGGAAAGCTTGGTACTGGATTTAAATATTCATATGTACCACAACGCAGATGAAATAGAAAGGCTTAAGAAGATCAAGGAGGACTCTGACCATGAGGCAGCAACAATACTGCAACAACTTAAGACTTTATCAGAGTCTCGGGACTCGATGCAGCAGGAGCTCGTGGAGCTAAAAGAAGTCAGAGATGCCGCCCTGGAGGTGACGGAGGCCATGGATATCCCACAAGAGGATGGAGGTGAGCCGCTAACACTGGCTGTGAGGCTCCGTAGGGTGCTTGGAGCCTTCGAGAGGTTTGTCTCCCACATCACCCGTCAGTACGTAGGTCACGTACTTGGGTTGGTGAAGACATATTGGCCAACCACTCGTCTAGACGCCCTTGGGCGAGGAGCCAAAGCTAACTGTATGGAGGATCAGTTCCGTCAGTATTTGGCGGAAACTTCCGGGGTGGCTGATCAGATTGTGGAAGCCTTGGGCAGGGCAGAGTCTCCTTAAGCTTTTCTTGTAATTGAGTTGGCGTGTGAGCCAAAAGTACTTTAAACAAATGTTGGATATTTGTGTAATGTGAAGTACTTGGTAGGATTTTGGAATCCCTTAATGTGTCGAGTAGTTGTACTAGTGGGTCCTGAGTGTAGGCAGCATCAGGCCAACTCAGTCATAATAGTAGATACGATGCATTGTATCCATGGGTGCCTTAGGAGGCAACATATTCTCGAATCCAATCGAGTTTGTATGGTTCTGAATCATAACCATAGTGCTGACCGGTTAGGATTGAATCTCGCGGGATTAACCAAGTGGGAATATCACTTAAAGGTGTAAGAAGCCGTAGCTTAGTATGGATTTCCTTGGAGGAAAATTTTCAATTAGCACGTGGCCAATATGGACTTCGTTGTCCAATCAAGGGGAGAACACTTATCGAGTATTTAGGAGTTTTAAGAAGTTTCTTGATAGATAAGAAGACAGGCAGCTCTCGACAACTACTTAGAATACTAAGGGAAAACATGAGTTCTTTTTGTATCTCAAGCAAGCGAGTAGTACCCGTCAAGTACTCGAGGCAAAAAGATTATGTAACAGAGATTCCCATAGTAATCTAAGCAAGCGGGAAACTTGTGTCGACTTATTTAGAGTATAAAGAACTTATCTGTACTCCTTGAGGGGTTTTCGTAGTTGACCATTTAGGATAGACCTTGTTTGGTTACCCAGATAGTATGCAATTGTTTTATGAAAATGGCCCAAACTTCTCGATCGTATCGAGTAGTATGTCCTTTTAATGGACTGGATTAGTTTCTAGAATAGGACTGTTAGGATTGAACTCCGTCGAGTTAACCAAGACGTGAATATTCTAGAAACATCCCAAACTTACTCGAGCAGAGCGAGTAAGGTCTCCTACCTGAGGACTGGAGTAACTCTAAGGTAAATCTGTTAGGTACTAACCCCGTCGGGTTGTCCAAGACGAAGGTGCCGAAAGAGTATCCAAAACCTACTCGAGCCAGCGAGTAGGGTGTCCTTTAACCAAGGACTGGAGTAATCCTTAAGATAGAACTATTAGGTACGAACCTCGTCGGGTTGTCCAACACGTAAATGTCGAAGGGATATCCAAAGCTTACTCAAGCGAAGCGAGTAAGGTGTCCCTTTAACTAGGGACTGGATTAATCTTTAAGATAGAACTGTTAGATACGAACCCCGTCAGGTTGTCCAAGACGTAAATATCAGAAAGATATCCAAAACTTACTCGAGCGAAGCGAGTAAGGTGTCCTTTTAACCAAGGACTGGAGTAACTCTTAAGGCAAGTCTGTTAGGTACTAACCCCGTCGGGTTGCCCTAGATGAAGGTGCCAAAAGAGTATCCAAAACCTACTCGGGCGGGGCGAGTAGGTTGCCCTTCCTGAGGGCTAGAGTGTCTTTTAGAACAGAACTGTTAGGTACGAACCCCGTCGGGTTGCCCAAGACGTAAATGCCCAAAAAGCATTCGAATAAGAGCCATAAAAACTACTCGATAGCTGCTCTAATGCAGAGCAAGACTTTTGAGATGGGGTTTTGGTCGTGTGAGCGTGAGCCAAGTAGTCGATATAGGAGAAATCAACTTTATTTGGATTTGTCGAAATTAAAATAACTGTAAAGTGACAGACTCTGACTCTTAAGACCTACCCCTTGCTCGTTTGGATGTGAGCAATGGTTTACATGACTGAATAAAACTTATTCGAAGAAAAGAACTTTGTCAATGTGATGGTTGACTAAATTCGAGGAAGAACTAGTCGATACAGAGGTCGACTAGATTTATTGGTGGTGTCTCCCTTAGGAGAGGTGCCCCAAGGGCCTTGCGGAGTGAGTTACACTGGAAGATCGTGTGAGAGCTCTTTGGATGGATAAAGCACTTGCGTAGCAGTACTTTGTTGATCCTGTTTCCGCTCTGAGACGATTCAGCTTGATGCTGGGTGAGTGGTTTACCCTAAGGACGGGTACTGATGGTTGCCGGCTTGTGCTTTTTGAAGGGTGCAGAAGCCTTTGGCGGGATGCAGTAATTGGAAGAAGGGCTGTATGCCTCGACTTCCTCCCGTTCCTTTCTCCTTGAGATGATGATGTTGCGCGCATCGCGCCCAACATTGATCACACTGCGGAGGTCGCAGTTGGAGTAGTCGTAGTTGTCGCCTTGTTGTTCTTGTAGGGTGTTAGCGAGGCGTTGACATCTGAATGCTCTCTTCTGGTTGAGCTGGCGACGACATTCATAGAGATCTTCTGCAGGGTGCTGCTCGTCCAGTTGGACGGTGATGGTCACCACTGGCAGAGGAGGAGGAGCGAGTAGATCCTCCTTGGTAGTGACTTGGGCTTCTGTGATTGTAGGAGGAGTAGTTTCCATGTTGTCGGAAAGATACTCGTTGAAATCATCAGAATTGTAGTCGTCGAGGTTAACGCTATGTGGGATCGCCCTCAGGTTCTTCGGCGATACGAACCATGAGGATTTCACGGTAGAGATCTTGAACTTCTTGGTCTTGTTTGCTTGAGGATGGATCTAGGGGAGTGCTCTGTTGGTAGGGTAGATCCGCTGGCTGTGAGCCGGAGGCGTTGAGATCTTGTGCCTTCCTGAGATGCACTGTCCGTCCTTGCGGCGTTGCATATATAACCAAGTTATGGAGGGAGTCCTGGTCAGACTTGAGATTCTTAGCCGAGTTGGACTCGACTTGTTTACTATACTGGATTAGGTCATCCAGCTCGTCCTCCGAGCGAGAGGAGTACTCGGATTCGGAGTCGATTAGCCCACCGATTTTGGAGTATGTATGCTTTGGATGAGCGAGAAGCGGTATGCCCCTCTCTACACGGAGGGCGTTCTCGTTCATCCAGTGTAGCCATGATTGAGGAGTTAGCCCCTCAGGCTCCTTAATCCAGGGTTTGTCATAGGTTGAGTCGCTGGATTGTTCTGAAGCCTTGGCTTTTTCCTTTTTAAGTTTGGCCAGTTCCCAAAGAGCATCAGCATGTTTGGGTGGACTGGCCATAGCATCTATGAACAGCTCAATGTTGTCTGACCATTCTTTGAGATCGTCGAATGGTTCAAAGTTCTCGAGACCATTCATGAAGCGATCAAAGTCCTGATCGAATTTGGACTCGACTGGTTTCGTAGTCTGAGTGTGAGCAGGTTTCGGTGAAGGGCTCTGAGGTATCCTGGAGAAAGACGGCCCCATCCGAACAAGCCGGGGGTTTGTCTCACCAGCTCCCCCGCAGATTCCTCCTCCTGCTTTCTGCTCTTTATTTTGCAGAGTGCTTTCAGCCACCTTAATGCAGTCGGCAAGCTTCGAATTTACCCGATCGATCCCTGAGAGCATATCGCCCGACCTCTTTTGCAGTGGGTTTAGTGCTTTAGGGTTCTGCTGTGGCGCAGATGGGCCGAGAGCGGTTTCTGCAAGTTTGATGCAGCCCTCTATCGATCGTGAAACTTGATCCACTCTGGGGAGCAGTTCTGAGTTTCTGATCTTAGGGCGTTTGATCGTTTTGAGATGAGCCAAGTATTTACCAAGGGTTTTGAAAAACTGAGGCTTTTCGAAATCAGAATTTGTGTCGAACTCGACCGAACCAGGAGTTCGATTTAGAGTTGTCACGTTTTCCGGGTTGTCCGAGTCGAGTTCGGGTGGAACTCTTTTCTCGTCGAGATCTGCAGACTCACGGATGCTGTCGAGTTGGGAGCGGATTTTCGATTTAGGTGAGTTAGACGTGACAAGGTGGCTGGAGAAGCCTCCCTTCCATCAGCTGTACATGCCTAGGAACCGAAAACGAGGGTTGTGCCTTCCGGCACGTTGTTGGCGTTGCTTGATCCGGCCATCGAATTTGTTGGTGAACTCGCCGAATCCCCTACCTGGCACGCCAGCTGTCAGTGTTTACCGCCAAGCCTGCTTAGGGATACCCTTAGCAGTAGGGATTCTAGGTAGGGATCGTCTGCTCTAGAACTCAATGGTACAAGGAACACAAAGATTTAGACAGGTTCGGGCCGCGAGTTTGCGTAATACACTACATCCTGTGTGGTTTGTATTGCCTTAGGTATTGATAGATTGTTTGGAGAGGGTCCCTACCCACCCTTATATATCCGGGGGGGGCAGGGTTACATGGAAAGTCCTAGCCGAGTACAATTGGAGTCTTACTACAACTCAATCGGGTAGTTTCCTTCGTACTGCAGCTAGTTCTACGCCTATTCGGGTAGTTACAAAAGAGGTAAGGTACTTCCATAAGCTATCCCTTACTCTAGAATATTCTATGTCTATAAGCAGTCCCGTTATCCCAGGTCTGATAGATGCAGAAGACCTTGTCAGACGATGCCCTGGGTGCCAATTCTTTGGCAAAAAGACACACATCACAGCACACAACCTGATAACAATCCCTCCATCATGGTCATTCGCTTGTTTGAGTTTGGACATGATCAGACCATTAACCGTCGCTCTAGGAGGATTCAATCATGTGCTGGTAGCAGTCGACAAGTTCACCAAGTGGATCAAGTACAAGCCCATTGTCAAGATCTCATCCGATAGAGCAGTGGATTTTATCTCCGACATCATTCACCGGTTCGGATTTCCCCACACCATCATTACGGATCTTGGCTCTAACTTCACGTCACAATCTTTTTGGGATTTCTGTGACAACTCCTGCTTCGAGGTCAAATATGCTTCAGTAGCTCACCCTCGAGCAAATGGTCAAGTAGAGCACATCAATGGCTTAGTACTCGACGGCCTGAAGAAAAGACTCTATGACGCCAACACCAAGAAAGGTGGCAAGTGGATTCAAGAATTACCCCATGTGGTCTGGGGGTTGCGAATGCAGCCCAGCAAAGCAACTGGACAATCTCTTTTCTTCCTCACCTATGGGTCAGAGGCCACACTACCCGTAGATATCATGTGGAAGTCTCCAAGAGTGGAAGCCTATCAAGAAGGAGAAGCAGATTAAGCTCGACAACTTGAGTTAGATTCAGTTGAGGAAGCTAGAGTCAATGCTTTAACCCAATCAGCTAGATATCTTCAAGGAGTCAGACGCTATCATGATCGCAATGTCCAGGAAAGATATTTCAACGTTGGAGATCTAGTATTATGAAGGATTCAAGATGAGACAGGACTGCACAAGTTAAATTCTAGATGGGAGGGTCCTTTCATCGTAACTAAGGTTACAAGACCTAGATCATACAGAATCACTGATGCAGATGGCAATGAGGTACCCAATTCCTGGAATATTGAGCACTTGCGCAAATTCTATCCTTGATCCAAATAACATGACGATGTAAGTTGATGTCTTTAATAAAGCAAGGGTTTTCTACCAGTATATCGACTACATTAAAGGCAGTTTTCAATCTGACAGTGTCACCTGTTTAGGATAGCTTACATGGTTTTCCATCAGGATAACTACACAAGCCACATCCTTGTCCTCGATATGAGGACACAACCTACTCGCCTAGCTCGGGAAGGTATATGGATACCTTTACTAGTTGTCCATCTTGGGTAACTCGACGGAGTTCATCCTAACAGGTCAACTATAAGGAACTCCAGCATTGTCTTAAGGCAAAACTACTCGCTTGCTCGAGTATGTTATGGATACTACTACATTTTGTCCATCTTGGGTAACCTGACAGGGTTCATCCTAACCGGTCAATCTTAGTAGTTACTCCAGTCTACAAGTTAGACACCCTATTCACAAGCTTGAATAGGTATTGGATATTTTTAAGATGGTTTCATCTTGGATAACTCGACGGAGTTCATCCTAACAGATAAATCTTAGAAGTTACTCCAGTCCTTGGTCAGGACACCCTACTCGCTTGCTCGAGTAGTTTATGGATATCTTTATAGTTTTTTCTATTTGGGTAGTCTGACGGGATTCATCCTAACTGATCAACTACAAAAGATTACTCCATGAGAGCATTCTACTCGATTGATCGAGTAGTTTGTACTTATCCTACGGTATCAGATCATGCTTCTGAAGAAACGCCAACAGGATAAAAGCTATATACAACATCAAAATCTCACTGAAGATTACAAGAATTGTTACAAGTAGTTTACTCTGCTAAGTTCCTTAGAATTTCCTCAGCAATCACTTTTGATTCTTTACAATAGTCCCGAAATTTCTCATCAGAACAGTCGGGAGCTATTCCTTTGGCTATGGGAGCTAAATTAAACTGAGGCAAGTATGATTTGACAACTCCAATCATGTGGGTCAGATAATTCTTGGAGGTAGCCGTCATGACATCAAAGATCTTATTGGGAGCCTCTTCTAAACGCTCTACCAAGGACTTGTGTAAGGATCACCGGGGTGTCCAACCCTAGAGGGGGAGGGGGTGAATAGGGTCGCTAATCGCTTTCTATCCTAGGGCTCAATCTATTTTCATGAGATAAACCTAATATGTCCTACACATGCTAGTTATGACTAAGGTTTATCTATGCTACTCTCTACTTACCCCTAAAAGACTTGCAACCTATAGCCAATCCTAATCAATCTAACTAGGAAAGTAAAGGCACGCAAGATAGAGTAAATGCGGAAACGTAATACGGTAAGTAAAGAGGTAAGGGAGAGAATATGCAAACTCCCATGAAGACACCAAGACACACGATTTAACGTGGTTCGGTTAGGACATCAAGTCCCTCCCTACGTCCACGGCCACTTGTCCAACACGAACAAGTGTGATGCCAAGTCTCTTCGCTTGATCATCGTCTTGCGTTCGCCACCAAGGCTTCCGGCAAGCAAAGGCTAAGTGGCCCCAAGTCACCAAGATAAGGGCACCGCCACCATCTCTCTCGAAGCGTCACTAACGGCACCGTCTTCACTATTGGAGCTTCTCACCAAGAGGGGTCTCCTTCCCCGCACAAAGTGTCGTTGCCGCTCCACACCAAGTCGGAGGGTCACACGACGAGTACACAAGATGCTTGCCGCAGCAAGACTTTCTCTCAAGCTAGTTCCCTCAAGAACTAAGCCTAATCAAGCGCTAAGCACTCTCACAAGTGTGCTTAAGCCTATATGATGTACAATGCAGCTCTATGGTGGTTGGAGGTGTTCTTCAAGTGTAGTAAGCTTTCAGCAACTCCAGCACACTCAAATGACCCGGCCTTGGGGGTATATATAGGCAGCCCAAGCAAATATACCTGTTGGAGAAAAGCTGCCAGAAAACACTTAACGCCGGTTAATCCGACGCACCTCCAAAAGCCATCGTCGGTTCAACCGGTGATACTAAACTGCCCGCCTCAAAAACTAGCCGTTACGTGTACGGGCAATCAACCGATGCTGCGTCGGTTTAACCGGTGAGTGTAGTTGTCCTGTGAACTCTGAAAAACAAACTCTCTGGACAACTGCACCGACGTTCACCAAGACCCCATCGTCGGTTCATCCGGTGTATAGACCTTGCCTCAGCTTCTGGATCCATTGTATCGACGTATTCAACTTCCCTAGCGTCGGTTCAACCGGTGAAACCAGAATTCTTGGTGTGCTCCAAGTCAATGCACCGACGTATGTAATTTTCTCAGCGTCGGTTCAACCGGTGATACTAAAGTATCTCTGTCTTGATTTCTTTGACTTGGGTTTCTTCACGGTCTCTTCAATTCTTGTCCTTTGGAACCACCGTAGGGGCGGCCCTTCGGGCCTAGCTACGCCTATCTTCTCTTTGTCATCACTTGAACCTAAAAGCCTGAGAATGGTCATCTTAACAATCATATTAGTCCAAGTGTTGTGTTGTCTATATCAATCACCAAAACATTATATTGAAATATGGCATGAGAGGCCATTTTCGTTACAACTTGCTATTCGACGACCCCTCTTCAGAACCGACCATGTCCACAATGACCTGAGCTGCTGCTACCAGTCGAATATGGTCACCTGGAGAACCTGATGCAAGAATATTTTTGTGATTATTATTGGCAAAGCAATATCAAGACAAAAAATCAAATACTCACAAGCCTGAGCAATCTGTAACTGTTCTTGAAGCTTTGATTTCTCTTCTTGGATCTTCGATTTCTCTTCCTTGAGGATCTTGATCTGCCGCTTCATGTCACAAACTTTTAGATGATGCTTTCGGTTTGCTTCATGCAGCTTGTTCCGAGCAGCATGGGATTCATCTAGTCATTTGGCAATCAGGGCATTCTGCTGCTCCAAGGTTTTACGGTTGTCAACAGTCTTATATAAAGCATGAGACTTCAAGAAAGATCGATTGGCAACATCCTGTATCATACAAGGCAAGATTGGTTAGATGTCACCAAACTACTTGACGCATGCAAGCAGCAGCAGAGGAAGGCTCACCTTGGTATATTTGAAACACCATTGCATGGAATCTGTAAGCTTTTTCATATTCTCCACAGACAACAATGGATCATCAAAGAGCTCCTTACCCAAATCTTCCTGGGTAGATTATGGCATCGACTGAAAGGGTACTAGTCGAACAGTTGGATTCTTTGACCCTTCAGCTCTATCACCTCCACATCCAGCAGCACTTGAAGTACCTTCACAAGCCGCAGAAGGAGTAGACGCGGGTACCCTAAGAGTCGGTTCCTTTGACGTCCCAGAAATGTCCACACTAGGGGAGAGAGTAGTCGAGTTCTTGATCAACCCAATTATTGGAGACTCAGGGGTGGATCGAGTACTTGTTTCTGGACTACCCTCCATCCAATTATGGAAGTTCTGGATTTGGTCTTTTCTCTTGTGCTGGAAGATATTGGATCCTAGGCAAGCAAGATTTTAAATAAGAAAGCTGAGGCAACCAGGATATAATTAAAGAATATCAGATTCTTACTGGCCAGCACCAACACGAGATATCTTCCTCCGCAGCAAAGCTCCAGGAGTGGCCTTCCGTTTCTTGCTCTCATCAGAAGCAGCATCTACTGAAGTTGGAGGCATACAAAACCATGTCTTGTAATTTTTCTGCAAAGGAAGCAAGAACTCCATCAGAAGATAAAAACTTTAATTACAAGTACTCGGCAGTGTTTTTCAACACTTACCCATGCATTTTCGGGAGGATTCTTGGCCCAGAAGAGTATTGGAAGCTTCAAAGATTTGTCAAAATTATCGAGTACTTTACAACATCTTCTGATTACATCAGAATGAGCCATTGGTTCTGGCGACATTCTGGTAGCATCTTCTATCCCTTCATATCTAAAGGATGGATGTTGTCGATGCTGAAGAGGCTGGATCCAACGGCTCACTGTTGGTATTTGTTAACGCAAACAGATAAATCCGCAAGCGCATGGATACTGCTGTAGCCTTCACCCGGAGTATTCCTAGGTATCGATTTCCACGGAGAACGAGAAGTGAACTAGAAAGGGGCCAAGGTCATCCAAAGATAAGGTAGAAAGAATATTTTTGTAGGAAGAGAAATTCTCCTAAGGTATTCCTGGGATTACTAGATGCTAAAGGGTCAGGCTCACTAAACTTCACTTACTTCGGAGCGACGGTACCTTTCCGATCCTCGAAAAGACTGGGAAAAGGTGATCGGGGTCAGGCCGCCAACAGCCCTACGAAACACCAACCCGAACGTGGTGGAATACAAAGGCCTGGTCGGAGCTGTCACCTCTGGGGCTACCACAACTATCCGTGGGGTTGGGCGCAAACTCAGGTAAACACTAGCTTAGACACCACGTCTATGCTAACGATTACTACTCTAACCCGGTACCTGGACTAGAGCACTCAGTCGAGCGGAGTTCCTGTAAGTAAAGTAAAGTAAGAACTAAATTTAGACAAATAATAAACTCAGAAATATTGAAAGATAACCTAGAAGCAACTCGAGTTGAAGCAGATCCGTAGAGGTACAAAAGCTGAGAAGATTCCGACAAGCCCGGCTCCTCCTCCTCTCTTCTACTCTCACTCTCCTCCTCTTTTCTAAAATACAACTAGGTGGAGAACACCTAGAGGGACACTACTACAAGGATAGGATGGAGAATTGAAGCTCAATTATGTAGGTGTGTGTTGTGGGAGGAGAAAATAGCCTCTATTTATAGGGGAGAGGTGCTAGGAATATTCCTAATACCTTCCTTGCATTCCACGATACTCCCTGCATGCAACCGACATCCCTGGCGTCGGTATCCCTCCCCTCCACCGACCAGTAGTGAAAACCGGAGAAGAACTGCACGCCAGGGGCAAGAACCGAGGCTAAACCGGAAGAATCATGCGCTGTTGTGATTTTCTGGAGGGAAAACCGGAGTCCCGGGCGTCTGGACCGCCAAAACTGGCGGCCGAACCGCGCCATGCGCTGCTAAGCCGGCAACCGCCTCTCCCGCGCCAGTGGCAGGCCGCCACGCGTCCCTGCGGTCAGTCGGGCGGGGCAAGCCGCGCGCCCGCCCGCGCTTCCCGCGTGCGCCCGCCTGGCTGCTGGGCCCGCCCTGCCAGCGGCTGTGCGCGCCGTGCGCCTGCGCCCGCGCGCGCGCGTTGAGAGCTGCTGCGCCACGTGCCGCGCGGGGATTGGCCGCCTGGCCGGTTTGAATTTTGCGCGCGTGCGCGCTGCTGAAGCCTCCGGGGTGCTGACGTCAGCCATGACGTCAGCACTCCTTTTTAATTTGCAAAATTCACTACTTTTTATTGGGAGCTCCAAAAATATTGAATTATATATCCATTTTGATCAGCGCGACGAGCTCTTTGTAATGGTGAACTTTGTTTCCTCATTTGAGATAGAATTTACCTGTGAAAATTAGAAGTTCCTGCAAAACATGTGGGAGCATCGAAACTCGTGGAACTTGTTAGATAAATAATATTTTTGTTATGATGTGACATGGAATGTTGTCTTTTTAGCTCACTTTGACGGTCAAATTTTATGCGTTAACGACCATCAACACTCACAAAGGAGAAAACCACGTGATCTCCGGTAACTCCTTTATTTTTCACCTGTGCAATGACTCTAAGGAAGCACTCGACTTGTTGGCCACCAGGTCCTATACTTGTCCAGTTTTCTTGGACTTGGGGGGCACTAGGAACTCTTTCTGGAAGTGGAGATTCAAAGTTCCCGACATGAAACCAGAATTTCTTCCACTCGAGTCCTTTACCCGCTGGATCATACGCTAAGTACAAGTCCTGAGTTTCAGGGCAGAGTATTAGTTCACATCCGCCGATGACAGCAAGCTTGGTAGCATTTGGGACGGGGACAAGGATGAAGAAATGTTGAAAAAAGGTGAAAGTGGGGAAGAATGCCAAGGAATGCTTCGTAGAAATGAGTAAAAATAGAAAGATGCAAAATGGATTGGGGAGTCAGATGATGCAATTGCATTCCCCAGAACTGTAGAAGAGCATATAAAAATTCCGACACGGGAAGTGCAAGGCCACGTTCCACGAAATCACAGAATACAACAGTTTCAAGGGTACCTTCCATAGGGTAATCTTCTCCTTTGCCTGCACGCCATTGGATCACACCCTGAGTTTGGAGGAGACCCAAATTCTCCAGTTCTTGCACCGGTGATTCAAACATTTTTCTTTTGCTCCAACCCGTTGAAAGATTGGCAACTGCTTCATCTTCAACCTTGGATTTGTCCTTCTTGGGAGCCATCTCAACGTCACAAGTTTAGGCTCGGGGGCTACGAGAGGGGCTATGGATGGCACCGGGAGTGGGCACGTGTGGATCTGAAATTGACGGCGGCTAGGAGCTTAAAGGGTAAAACCCTCACAAGTTACCAAACGGATTTATATGGTCTCTAGTGGCAATTTTGTGAATATTTGGGAGATCAATGGATTCTTTCCTTTTCAGGGAAGTTTTCATTACTTATTCTGCCATGAGTTTTCTTTGATTCTTAAATCTAAATGGAGAGATTTAAATTCAAGACTCGGGGGCTGCGGGATATATATATATATCAGAGATTTATTTTTCAAATTTCTTGGAAAATAATGAAGCAAAAAGACTGAAGTGACACTCAGCCTGATTCTGCGATTCAACCTAAGGCTCGGGGGCTACTCCATATGGAGCGCGAGTACTTCGCGCACCATATATGATCAAAATTTCGAGGCTTGAGCACCTCACAGCCTTGGAGCATCCAGAAGTACTTGGAGGACTACTCGACGTATCTGAGTGAAGGTCCAGAAGACGTTCTGACTACTTGAAGTACTCGAAGACGACCAGCCAAATACACGATGCCTGTAGGACTCGGCTACAAAGAGCTCGGGGGCTTATCAAACCCGGGGCAGCGGGACTGCTTATAGGCATAGAATGTTCTAGAGTAAGGGATAGCTCATGGATGTACCTTACCTCTCTTGTAACTACCCAGATAGGCGTAGAGCTAGCCGCAGTACGAAGGAAACTATCTGATTGTGCTGTAGTAGGACTCCAACTGTACTCGGCTAAGACTTTCCATGTAAACCTGTCCCCCGGATATATAAGGGCGGGCAGGTACCCCCTCGAAACACATCAACACCTAAGACAATACAAACCACTACACAGGACGTAGGGTATTCCGCAACTCGCGGCCCGAACCTGTCTAAATCTTTGTGTTCCTTGCACTATCGAGTTCCAGAGCAGTCGATCCCTACCTACAAACCTTACTGCTAAGGGTATCCCTAAACAGGCTTGGCGGTAAACACCGACAAGCCCCGTTTGCCAAGCCTAGACAAGAACCTGTTCAAAGCTGCCATGCAGCCTGTAAGCTTCTGAACGTCCTTGATAGTACCTGGAGCATCCATGGCCATGATGGCATTGATCTTCTCTGGATTGGCCTCGATTCCTCGGTTGCTGACGATGAATCCAAGTAGTTTTTCAGAGGGTACGTCAAAGACGCACTTGGTTGGGTTGAGTCTAGCGAAATTTTCGGAGGCTGTTGAATGTCTCTTCCAGGTCAGAAATGAATTGATCCTGGGTCTTGGTTTTGACGACAACATCATCAACATAGGCTTCAACATTGCGATGTAGCTGGTCGGCAAAGCACAGCTGTATCGCACGCTGGTAGGTAGCACCAGCGTTCTTCAACCCGAAAGACATGGTCTTGTAGGCATAAGCCCCATAGGGGGTGATGAAGGCTGTCTTGATTTGGTCTTCTTCTTTCAAGGCAATTTGATGATACCCTGAGTAGTAATCGAGGAAGGATAACAGGACACATCCTGCTTTAGAGTCAATTACTTGATCAATACGTGGTAGCCCGAAAGGATCCTTTAGGCAATGCTTGTTTAGATCGGTGTAGTCGACGCACATCCTCCACTCGTTATTGTTCTTCTTTTGGACAAGTACAGGAACTCGGATTGTGGCAGCATGATCTATTGCTTCCTTGTCGCACTCGAAAGACTTGAGGAGGTCTCCACGCAAGGAAAGTACACCTGTATTGCCTGGCATCTTGAGGAGCAGGTACACATAATGTGGTACTGCCATGAACTTGGCTAACGCTGGTCTTCCTAGGATAGCGTGGTAGGAAGATTCGAAGTCGGCTACTTCGAACTTGATGTACTCCGTCCGGAAGTTCTGTTCTGTCCCGAAAGTGACCGGGAGAGTAACCGAGCCAATTGGTGTGGAAGAATTTCTGGGGACAATGCCGTAGAACGGAGCCTTGCTTGGAGTGAGTAGACTCATGTAGTTGAGGCCCATCTTTGCTAGTGTGCTTGCGAAGATCAAGTTGAGCCCACTTCTGCCGTCAATGAGTACTCGAGTGAGTTTGGAACCTTGGACAACTGGGTCGAGTACTAGTGGGAACTTTTCGAGTTCAGAGAAGCTGGTCCATTGATCTTCCCTGGAGAAGGTAATGGGGACCTTGCTGTATTTCAGTGGCCTCTGAATTGCTGGCTCGACTAAAAGGATCTCTCTGAGTAGGAGCTTCTGGGCTCGCTTGGAGAAGCTGGGATCTCCTCCAAATATGACGTTGACGACATTTTGTTGCTGTTGGAAACCATCAGGGTCTTTTTTGTCGTCTTCGTCATCTTTGTTCTGCTTTTTCTTAGGAGCGTCTGTAGGTGCCGACTAGAAGGATTTGCGCAGGATCGTGCACTCCCACATCGAGTGGTTGCTCTTGGGGTGGATTGGACACCTTTTATTGTGAAGAATCTTGTCGAACTGATCCTATGGTTTGTCGCCCTTCTTACCATGCGGGGTGCGATCCATGGTGCCGACAGTGTCGTCAGGCTTGCACTTACGTGCAGGATCCCGCTGGTTACTGGGCCCTCCACGGTCGTTGTGGCGCTTCACATTGTTGTCGTTGTTACGGCGTGGGAAACGACTGCGTTCTTGCTCTTCTTCGTCCGCCCAGCGCTGCATCATGTCTCGTAGCTCCACTACAATTTTGGGGCGAGTACGCCCGAAGCCACGGTACAGAGACTGGACGGTGATGCCCCTCTGGAAGTAGTCGATGACGTCATCGTCGGCGACGTTGGGGATGGCGGCTCTTGTGTCGAAGAAGTGCTTGACGTAGGATCTGATCGACTCGCCTTGCTCCTGCTTGCACATGGATAGGGCGTGTCGAGTAGCTACTCGATGTAGCGACCCTTGGAAGTTGTCGATGAAGGCCTTCTTGAGGTCATCCCACGAGTGCATGGAC
Organism: Panicum virgatum; assembly: GCF_016808335.1. Lineage (NCBI taxonomy): Eukaryota > Viridiplantae > Streptophyta > Magnoliopsida > Poales > Poaceae > Panicum > Panicum virgatum. The sequence goes on from NC_053149.1 coordinate 25,833,690, forward strand.
TCGCGTGCCAAGCTTTCGAGCCACGTGAGGGGTGCGGGCTCCAGGGCCATTGGGAAGTAGAGGACCTTGGTGTTGGTGTCTCCCCTTGCAACACTAACAGCGGTCGAGTATAAACATAACCATTGAGCAAGGTCTTGCTTACCATCGTACTTTTGGATGTTCGTAGGCTTGAAATCCTTCGGGTACTCGATGTTGTCGAAGACTCTGCTGAGCGCTTGGAAGCGACCGAAGTTGTCTGCAAGCTGCGATCTACGTCTTGCATTGATGATGTCCCGTGCGTCCATTATGGAATCAGCTACATCTTCCCTGTTGTGCCCGTGGTTGTTGTTGTTGCGATTTGGCTGAGGCCCAGGGGCTTGGTTTGCCGGTGGTTGGCCACCCCTGGATCGGTGGATGCTTGCGACTTCCTGATCCTACTGGTTTCTTTGATTTTGCTGCTCCAGCTGTTGTTGACGATGATGGCCTCTAGGAGTACAACTTGATTGAGGTATGACTATTGCGGTGGCCCTTGACCGGGTGCCATGAAGCGAGGACAACGGGTTTTGTCTCTCGAGTTGTTCAACAACGTTCTTGGCAAGGTGTATGACACATTCCATCTCCGTGTTTTGAGGCATACACATGAGCCACAGGGTTTCTTCTATCATTGCGGCGATTGGGGTTCTGAAAACTGGGTCCGCGACGTTGTTGAATTCGTTGTTGAGATTACGGGGGGGAAGGCGAGCTCGTTCGGCGGCTTGAACCCTACATTCTCCTTTACGTTGATTTCTTACCCTGCGAGCTGTGCGAGTAGCTTCATCCTCATCTTGTGGGGCATCTTGGGTCAGATTGTCTTCTGAAATCTGATCCAAGGCTTCATTGGGATCGTGCTGACTGAGAGCACCTTCGGGTTGTTGGATGATCACTGGAACCAAGCGTTCGGGAGAGAAGCTTTCCAGGTCTGATTCATAATCAGCTAGGACAGTTCCTCTGGACCTAGTTTCCCTCTCGGTTATGAGGGGAGTACCATGTTGAAACAGGAGATCATCAATGCTGGCAACTTCCCGAAGGTTGTCGAGTAGTTCTGTGAGAGTATGACTTTGGCAGGACTTGAGTTGGATTTGTGCCAATGCATTGGTGATGAAATCCAGGTTGTCATGGGATGACTTGACTGGATCTGGGTATACGTCGAAAACAGGTGCCTCCCGGCTAGCGGTGACTGAGTGGCTCTCGACACAGAGAGGATGATCCAAGCAATTTTCATAGACGGATCTAATCATCTATTTGTAAGTAGATGATGAATTGCGCAACCCGAAGAAGGGTTGAGCAAGAGGAGTCCCAACCCGAGTAGAATTCCGTTTGAGATTGATCTGAGCCCGAGTGGAACTCGAGTTGTCTTCGAGTTTCGCCTCGATCTCCTTGGTGAGGTCGAGAAGCAACATGATGCCGTGATCGTCAGATCCGGCGACTCTGTTGGAGTCTTCTGACGTAGTGTTCTTCAGTGTGGGTGAGTTGGTTAGGTGGCTGTCAAAGCTGCCCGAACCATTGGCGACGCAGACCCACGAGCCGAAGACGAAGGTGGCGCCTTGAGGAGGTGCCATGGTGCTGAAAGCGAAAGTGGCCATCGAAGTCACCGATGATCTCGCTGAGTCCCCTACCTGGCGCGCCAGCTGTCGGTGTTTACCGCCAAGCCTGCTCAGGGATATCCTTAGCAGTAAGGTTTGTAGGTAGGGATTGACTGCTCTAGAACTCGATGGTGCAAGGAACACAAAGATTTAGACAGGTTCGGGCCGCGAGTTACGTAATACCCTACGTCATGTGTGGTGGTTTGTATTGCCTTAGGTGTTGATGTGTTTCGAGGGGGTCCCTGCCTGCCCTTATATATCCGGGGGACAGGGTTACATGGAAAGTCCTAGCTGAGTACAGTTGGAGTCCTACTACAACACAATCGGGTAGTTTCCTTTGTACTGCAGCTAGTTCTACGCCTATTCGGGTAGTTACAAGAGAGATAAGGTACATTCATGAGCTATTCCTTACTCTAGAACATTCTATGCCTATAAGTAGTTCCGCTGCCCCCGGGTCTGACAACGGCATCCTCGCCGGAATCGTGGTTGGTGGCGATGTTGATCAACTCCTCGGTGGTCCGCGGGCTCTTACGCTCAAGCTTGTGGACCCAGGTCTTACAGGTGGTTCCCGAGATGAATGCGCCTATGATCTCGCCGTCCACTATGTTGGGGACGGTGTTGCACTCCTTGGAGAAGCACCGAATGTAGTCCCCGAGGGACTATCCTGCCTTTTGTTGGCAGCTCTTGAGGTCCCATGGGTTCCCACGGCGCTCGTACGTGCCCAGAAAGTTCCCCACGAAGATTTCACACAGGTCGGCCCAACAGTGAATTTGGTTTGCCGGGAGATGCTCGAGCCAGGTCCGAGCTGAATCTGTGAGGTAGAAGGGAAGGTTACGAATGATGAAGTCGTCCCCATCCGCCCCACCAGCTCGGCATGCCAGGCGGTAGTCGTTGTTGACGCTCACTAATGACCATTTCTAGGCATCAACTTGATTAGAAAATCATGAGAGTTTGCATTTCTTACACGCATCCTTATCCAATAAAGTCCCTAAACCACACTTTACCTTTTAGAATATGCAAGTTGTGTTTTCAAGATAATATGCAGGTTATAAGCACAATTTGGCCCGACATAAAATCACAGAAATTATCAGAGCACCGATTCAAGCTCAGATAGACCAAAAGTGATGCAAGAACCCAATTTAAACAAGTCAAGATAGGCCAACCCCAACGTGGATCAGATAAGGTGGCCCAAGACAGCCTGCCAGAAGAAGTTGGGGGCAGTTGGTGGCCCGGGCAGGCCGACCGACCTACATGGTCGGCCAACCTGGCCCGTGGGCCCCACCACCTCAACCAGGGCACGTGGCATGTCCCCATTGGTCCCCTGCGTCGGTTGTGAAGGCTTCACCCCATGGCTCCCTGCTATAAATACAAGGGGGTGTTGAGAATAGGACACACACACACACCACACACCTCTCATCTCCTCTCTTGCATTCCTTGCATAGTCTTTAGGCTTAGTGGAGTTTAGGAGAAGTCTAGGAGTCATCGAGTCGCCGGAGTTGCTCAAGAGTCTGGTATGGGTTCATCTCTATCTCTCTTGTAATATTCGGTCGTTTGTAATAGAATTAGACTATGGTTACCGATATCTACTTGAAGTATATTCTGAGTTATCAAGTATATGCTTCTTGTCATGATTGCGTTATTATTCAATTCTTGCATTGCATGATCGCCCTGTGCTGGAGATGGTTAGTCTTTTGTTCTTAGAACTCTATCAACTGCTCCAGTATTCGTATGATTGCTCTAGTGTGATGTCTGTCCATCCGAAGGGTGGGGGCTCCGCGCGGGACACTAGAGTATCCCTTACTACTGTAGACATGGTGTCTAGATTAGCTAAGAGTTGCTGGATGTCAACTATACCCACGGATTGTAGAGGTAGTTGGCAGGTGGTGACAGCCATGTTCGAGCCTTTTAGTAATCCTCCACGTTCGGTATGGGGGGTAAGAGGTACATAAAGTCGCCGGGGTGTACGGGCTCCTCCCGTTACTTCGATAGCGACCTCCCTGTTGTGTAGTTTAATCTCCGACGAGCTAACCAATGAGAAAGTGTAGATATAGCTAGCCTAGCACAGCTGACTCGAGCTCTGACTTCTACCTTGCTCCTGGCCTAAAGCATCTTTTATCTTTTATTTATCCAAGAGGGTAGTTTGTGTGTGTCACACTACCTCCTAACATGTTATTATCTTACCCCTGTTTATGCATGAGAATATCCAATCTAGATAGAGTTCACCAACTAATCTATATATCTTCTCACTCATCGCCTTCCCTGCGGAAATATAAATGACACCCCGGTATACTCCCGGGTAAAATGCTACAGCGGTATTCTGTGCGCTTGCGGATTTATTCGTGGTTCATGAAATACTGCCACCCCAAATTGGCGTCTGCGGGCGTCATCGCTGGTGACGTTGGTAGGCACCAACAAGCATTTTTGGCACCGTTGCCAGGGAAGGCACAGAGTGAAATATATAGACAAAGTTGTGAACAAAATCGAAATTGGTATTCGCTTGCTAAACAGGCTAACTTGGCTTTGTTTTCTTGTCTTTGTTGATATGAAAACAGGGTAGTGTATGACCGGTTTCGACTTGCCACAAAACTTTCATTCCGATCCATAGTCACTTTTGAGGAGGACGCGAGCTCGTCTTATATCACCTCGGAGATCACTCTTGGCAGTTGATCCAGTCATCGCATCGTCGTCAACTCCTAGAGTTATGGCCCAGAAGACACTACGTGATTACTCTGCTCCGTCTGCTAACCAGGTCCCGACCGGACCCGAGGTTAACACCGGAGGAGAAAATTTCAAGATCAAGACGGGTCTCATTATGATGGTGCAGGCCAACCCATTCTGTGGCAAGGCCAATGAGGATGCCAGCGCTCATCTCCAGCAGTTCCTGGAGCTCTGCAGTACTTTTGTTATCAAGGGTGTATCGCAAGATACAATCCGGCTCCGTCTGTTTCCGTTCTCTCTCTTGGGGAGAGCGAAGCAATGGTTCTATGCTAACAAGGCTGTTGTGGATACTTGGGACAAATGTGCCAAGGCGTTCCTCTTGAAGTTCTTCCCGATGGGCAAAACCAATGCTCTTCGTGGTCGGATTTCGAACTTCTAGTAGGCATCAAATGAGTCAATTCCGGAAGCTTGGGAGAGGCTTCAAGAGTACATTTTGGAGTGTCTGCACCATGGAATGGATAATTGGCTCATTCTACAGAACTTCTACAACGGGTTGACACAGTCATCCCGTGATCATGTGGATGCCGCTGCGGGTGGAGCTTTCTTCTCGCTGACCATTGAAAGAGCTACATCATTGATCGAGAAGATAGTTTCCAACCAAGGTTGGAGCGATGATCGCCTCCAACCGCGCCAGTGAGGTATGCACTCCGTCAAGGAGGCCGACATGCTCGCTATGAAGATTGATCTCCTCCTCAAGAAATTTGAGGATTATTCCCAAGATAAGGCTCAAATGCAAACACTTCAAGCCTTGGAAACTCGCATGACGTGAGAGGTCTGCGGGAATGTTGGGCATTCGGGTGACAATTGCCCAGAAACCCAAGAATAAGCTCTATTTCTCAATGGCAGCAATGGGTTTCGTCCACAAGGAGGTCAGGGGTGGAATCAATCACGCCCATATTACCAAGGAGGTAATGGGAATTCGAATTCTTTTGGTCCTAACCAGCCTACCTTGAGAGATCTTGTTTACGGCCAAACGATGATCAAGGAGTCCCTTCAGAAGAAGTTGGCCGCTATAGACAAATCTATGGAGACCATCCATGCCAAGACGGACGGATTCTCCACTGCCATCAAGAATCAGTTGAGTTTCAACAAGATGATTGAGACTCAACTAGCTCAAGTGGCTGCTACCACGCCCCCTGCTTTGGAGAACGTTAAGGCGATAACCACACGAGGAGGTAAAACTACTCAAGACCCGCCTTATCCTAACCATGTTAACAGGAAGAAAGCAAGCCTGGTGGCAAAAGAACCACCTCGGGAGGAGGAACCCAAGAAGGTTCATGAAGGGAAGACAGCTCTGCATGAATTTTATGATATCCAAGTAATGCCATTCCCTATAAGGGCAAAGAAGCCAAGTACAGATGAGCAGTTCAGCCGCTTTGTTGAGATAATACAACAAGTGAACATCAATGTGCCCTTGATGGATGCGATGAAGGTTCCGACCTATGCTCGTTATATCAAGGACATAATCAACAACAAGCGACCACTGCCAACTACCGAAGTAATTAAGCTCACTGAGGCATGCAGTGTAGCTATACTTCAACAATTGCCCGAGAAGAAGAAGGATCCAGGATTCCCAACTATCAGATGTTCGATAGGGGCACAGAACTTCGACAAAGCCTTATGTGATTTGGGAGCCAGTGTTAGTGTGATGCCGAAGGCGGTCTTCGACCAACTCAACTACACAAAGTTGACACCAACACCCATGCAGTTGCAATTGGCTGACTCGTCAGTACGGCACCCAGAAGGAATCGCTGAGGATGTCCCAGTGAGAGTACAGGACTGTTTTGTCCCAGTCGATTTTGTGGTACTTGATATGGATAATCAGAAGGAGACTACTCTCATTCTAGGACGGCCGTTCCTCAATACAGCAGATGCACATATTGATGTTGGGGCCGGAGAAATCCGACTCCATATCAATGGTAAAGAGGAGAAATTTGACTTCCGACCCAAGAGAGAGCAATGCTTGATGATCCGGGTCAAATTTGGGCCAAATCCTCAGAAAATCAAAGAAGTCGAAGTCACACCCTCTCAGAAAGATAGTCTTATACCTTTTATGAAGACACTTATGAAAGAAGATCCAGCAAACTCAAAAAGGTCTAAGAAGAAGGGTAAATCAAAGGTTACTACATCCGAGGATCCTGTTGCTGCGCCGCCTACGCCATCAAAGAAGACCAAGAAGAAATGGCGCAAGAAGAACAAGGCATCATCGACCGCTACTACTTCTTCAGGTACGGACGAAACGACCTCAACCTGATCAGGTATGGAGAAAGGTCCTGCTTTTCGGACCCTAAACCAAGAGCTAGCTTGGGGGAGGTTCCCTTCCCTAAGTCAACTGTATCCTTTATTTGCTTTCAATAAAATTTGATAAAAACTTTCAAAAACAAAATAAAAAATTACTGCTTTATTTCCCTTTTCCATGATGCACGGTAAGAATGTTTTAACTCCCTTTTGATAAGTTGAAAGGATGAGTTTTGCTTTGCTCTATCATGTCTGTTGTGCCTAGTTTGAAAATAAGAGTTCTCTTGAGTTTATATTCATTGGTTATACAAATATTTTGCCAATAAACCTGAAAGTTCTGTGTGTTGCATATGCTTGATCCGAGTCTAAGTTGTTGTGAGTTCAGATATGGTAAATAAGGTTATGCAAGCTTGTTCTAGTAATGCTTGAAGTCTGGAGTTGTTTTCGAAAAAAAATTAATTAAAAGGCAAGTTCCCCAGCGATATGCAATGTCCCACCAGAGCCATATGTCATATTCTATGAAAAAACCCTTATACATATGCTGCTTGATGTTCTGTTGAGTTTTGTCAAATTGGGTGACCCTAGTGAGATACTCTTCATGCTTTCTCGATCATAAGCACGTACACGTCCCATCCATTTGTTATATCCCTATACTGGGAATTAGCACCACCATCCATTCCACATCAATAAATGCTCCATGTCTCGGTGATCTCTCTCGTAGAACATCCCTGAAATAAAATAAAGTTAGATTATGGTTGCCCCAAAAAGAAGAGAAAAGATGGCATGCCAAAGAAGCATGACCCAAAAAAAAGGGAGAGAAAAAAGGGTGCAACCATGTCTCAAAAAAGAGAGAGAGAGAGAGAGACAGGGATGATTCGAGAGAGAAAAGCCATTACCTCAAGGAGTAAGCCATATTCATCCATCCATCCACTCATACACTTGCACCTTTTGATCGAGATTGATGACTTGTTTCTCCATGGATCCTCTCTTTGACTTTACAATAAATAGAATACAAGTGTGCCTTGTTCTTATCCTACCTTGAGCTCCACAAAGGCTTGTAGTAGTAGGGAAGATCAAAGGCAAACACTGCCCTGGTAAGGAAATACAAGATGAGTGCCTCGAGAGAGTAATCCTGGGAGCTTTGCCATGTTTTCAAAAATCTTTCAAAAAAGTGTCTCCAGATGGATTGCGGGTCTATGAATAAGTAAGTACTACTTTATGCACCGTTCTAACTCTCAACAGCCCAAGACAAGGAGACAGCTAAAAAGCCCCATGAGGGAGTAAGGTAATTGAGCAAAGGTATGCTAACCAACCTATTTAAGCTTATAAATGAATCTCTTTGCTTCAGACTATGACATGATAGGTAAGGTACGAGTCAAAGTGATTTTCTGATCAACAACCTAATTTGTCCTACTTTGCTCGGGACGAGCAAAGGACAGCTTGGGGGGTCTTGTTGATGCTCACTAACAACCATTTCCAGGCATCAACTTGATCAGAAAATCATGAGAGTTTGTATTTCTTACATGCATCCTTATCCAATAAAGTCCCTAAACCACACTTTACCTTTTAGAATATGCAAGTTGTGTTTTCAAGCTAATATGCAGGTTAAAGCACACTTTGGCCCGACATAAAATCACAGAAATTATCAGAGCACCGATTCAGGCTTAGATGGACCAAAAGTGATGCAAGAACCTAATTCAAACAAGTCAAGACAGGCCAACCCCAACATGGATCAGATAAGGTGGCCCAAGACAGCCTGCCAGAAGAAGTTGGGGGTGGTTGGTGGCCCGGGCAGGCCGACCGACCTACCTGGTCGGCCGACCTGGCCCGTGGGCCCCACCGCCTCAACCAGGGCACGTGGCATCACCCCATTGGTCCCCTGCATCGGTTGTGAAGGCTTCACCCCGTGGCTCCCTGCTATAAATACAAGGGGGTGTTGAGAATAGGACACACACACACACCACACACCTCTCATCTCCTCTCTTGCATTCCTTGCATAGTCTTTAGGCTTAGTGGAGTTTAGGAGAAGTCTAGGAGTCATCGAGTCGCCGGAGTTGCTCGAGAGTCTGGTATGGGTTCATCTCTAGCTCTCTCTTGTAATATTCGGTCGTTTGTAATAGAATTAGACTATGGTTACCGATATCTACTTGAAGTATATTCTGAGTTGTCAAGTATATGCTTCTTGTCATGGTTGCGTTATTATTCAATGCTTGCATTGCATGATCGCCCTGTGCTGGAGATGGTTAGTCTTTTGTTCTTAGAACTCTATCAACTGCTCTAGTATTCATATGATTGCTCTAGTGTGATGTCTGTCCATCCGAAGGGTGGGGGCTCCGCACGGGACACTAGAGTATCCCTTACTAGTGTAGATATGGTGTCTAGATTAGCTAAGAGTTGCTGGATGTCAACTATACCCACAGTTTGTAGAGGTAGCCGGCAGGTGGTGACAACCTTGTTCGAGCCTTTTAGTAATACTCCATGTTCGGTATGGGGGGTAGGAGGTACATGAAGTTGCCGGGGTGTACGGGCTCCTCCTGTTGCTTCGATAGCGATCTCCCTATTGTGTAGTTTAATCTCTGACGAGCTAACCAATGAGAAAGTGTAGATATAGCTAGCCAAGCACAGCTGACTCAAGCTCTGACTTCTACCTTGCTCTCGGCCTAAAGCATCTTTTATCTTTCTTTTATCTTTTATTTATCCAAGAGGGTAGTTTGTGTGTGTGTCACACTACCTCCTTCCATGTTATTATTTAACCCTTGTTTATGCATGAGAATATCCAATCTAGATAGAGTTCACCAACTAATCTATATATCTTCTCACTCATCGCCTTCCCTGCGGAAATATAAATGACACCCCGGTATACTCCCGGGTAAAATGTTATAGCGGTATTCCGTGCGCTTGCGGATTTATTCGTGGTTCATGAAATACTGCCACCCCAAATTGGCGTCTGCGAGCGTCATCGTTGGTGACGTTGGTAGGCGCCAACAGTCGTCAAGCCAGAGGCCGAGGTTCGTCTCCCCAGTGTACTTGGCGATGTTGGTGGGCGGGCGGTACCGTGACAGCACACGCGCGCTGTTGATGTCGACGCTGAAGATCCTGGGACCCGGGGGTTCAGGGCTCATGCTGCGGTCCTTGGTGCTGTCGTAGAGATTGCCTCAGTGCGGCCGGTAATTGCAGTTGACCGACACCGTCCCCTCGTCACCCCTATCACATTTACGTCGACGGGAGTTCATGACATGGCGCGCGTCGTAATTCGCGCCCACCCATTGGCGGACAGGCACGACTGGTCGCTCCCCGCCGTTACGAGGAGGCACAGGTTGCTGTCCTTCGGGATGTGTTGACATTTTTTAGCGCAATCACTAGGAATGGTTAATACATAGCAACATGGCCAGAAATGCCTGTTGACAGTCCTTAGTGCAATCACTAGAAATGAGGGCGCCGAACCCATCCTAGCAACTGCACCCAAGGGGTGCCACTCTCGTGGTATAATCAATATGATTACAGATAGATCCGCAAGCTCATGGATATACCGTTGTAGCATTTCACCCGGAGAGTAAGGGTATCGTCATTTATTTATGTCACAAAGGACGGCAGCGGCAAAGGTATTGTACTCAACATTAACCATGACATTGTGCCTCAAGTAATAGGCAATACTCTAATAGGGGTAAGTACAAATAAAGAATAAGCAAGGGTAATATGATACAGCACACATGCACACTCCAAGAGGAAGGAAATAAGGAGAGAAACTATAAAACAAGGAACTACTCTATCCTACGTCAAGTCAGCTGGAGCTTAGGCTAGGTTAGGTGTCCTAGTGCTTCTATCCAAAGCTGGGGTCATGTTAGATCATGGTTAGGACTGCAGGTGCCAGGAAAATGGGATAGCGGGGTGAAGGTCCCGCACTGGAGAACGACCAATTCCGTTACCTCTTTGCATGAACTCCTACACCAAACCCGAACATCGGGGAGTACGCTAAACACAACACCGCTGTTACGCCGGATGGACAGGGCTGTCACCACCTGCCGTCTACCCCAGTCACACCGTGGAGCACAGTCATATCCGAAGGATCCCGCATACCCGGGCACCACGCTCGTGTATGAAGTCACTACTCTAGTGCCCCCAGGTCTCCCACCCTTCGGATGGACAAGTAAAACACTAGAGCAAGCCCGAAAGCACAACGAACCTCTATCCGTACTTGGATCATCTGGCCTAACCAAGACCGTAGCATAACTTATGAACGATCTAACATTGGATTGATAAACTATCAAGATAGTAAAGCAACCATGGCAGAACTCTATAGTATGAATAGAAGTCTGACAAATTGGATACAAAGCCATACCAGGAGCCGAGGATTTCTCAACGACCCCGAGGATGACTTGCTCGCTAAAGAGAACTAGATTAGCTCCACTACCTAGCTAAGAGAGCAAGAGAGAGGAGAGCCTTCTTGGAGAGAATGAAATGAAGTTTGTGTGTGTATTGAGAGGGGGGGAGAGAGGGGCCCTATTTATACTACTTGAAGGTCGGTTTCCCGCCAACGCATATATGGAAGGTGATCAGGTGCCTTGGCCGTGACTCCTCCTCGAGATGCACCTGGACGTGTTGCAGGCCAAGTTCGGCCGACCCTAGGGGTCGGCCAACCCCACCTGTCAGCAGTTCGTGCTGATCCTTTGCTGGGTGGTTGATTCGTTGGATCTTATCCTTGTCCTCTAGTGTATCTTGCATGGAGGCCCTGTTTCCTCTGACATGTGGGCACTCTTTGTAAGGGTGTGATGCCGGATGCGATATTCTGCGTAGTTATGTGGCGACTGCTGCATGTTTTCGTCTTATTCCGCTCTTGCTCATCTGAAATGTACAAAACTCAAAAACAACTGTGGAGCGAGGTTAGTGATACAAATATGTGAGTAAGGCATGTAGTTTTCCTTTATTATTGAGTATAGTTGACGGGTGAAAATGGCACTTAAGCACCGTCAACAACTCCCCCAAGCTAGCCCTTTGCTCGTCTCGAGCAAAGTTTTAGACTTAGGTTGTTGATCAGGAGTTGCTGCAATATCGCATTCCTAACTTATGCCCAAGGCACAACCAAGTGTTCTTACCTTTATTCTGAATAAGTTGGCCTTGTTCGTACCTTTTACCTTACTCCTGTGGGGCTTATAGAATCATCCTCATCTTTGGCGGTTGAGGGTCAGAACGGCTTGTAGAGTACCACTTACCACTCCTTTGTTCAATCGTCAATCCGGAGGTTTTTATAAAGTTTTTGAAAAGAAATATTGTATTTCCTCGGGTGATCTCTCGGATCACTCAAATGTGTTTCATTCCTCACTAAGGCCTTTTTATGTGCCTTTGTTTTTCCATCCTACTTCTAATGGCTCTTTTTGGTGGATCTGTAGGTATGGAGGATATAATGGCAAACTTGCTTCTCATATTTCGCTAAGTCAAAGACCGGATCCAAAGGAGAAAAAAGTCATAAGCCTTGATCAAGATGTGCAAGTGTGTGGATATTTTTTTGTGGATGGTGGATGAAACTCCTTTATATGATTTCTCTCTCCGTTGTAATATTTTTGGTATGGGCTATATTTTCTATTTCTCCTTTTTTTGACACACCTTGTGGGTGTGCGGCACACCTTCTTTGGGTATGCATCTTTTCTCTTTTTCTTTTTTTTGACATGCCTTGTGGGCATGTGGCATACCTTCTTTGGGTATGCATCTTTTATTTCTTTTTGTATAGCCCATACATCATGATGATAACTTTGGAGAGAGATAAACATGGTACAACATGGAGTTTTATTTGTGGATGAATGGGGGATGTACTTGCTATCTTCCAGGTGTAGAAGTATAGCATGTGAGTGGACGTGTACGTGATCTTGATCATGGGCGTATGAAGTGATTCTCACAAAGGGTCACAACAATTTGACAAAGCTCAATGAGAAGACAAGTTGCATATGTAGAAAAGGCTTTTCAAACTTGTAACTCGTATGGCTCTGGATAGGAATTGCATATCACCGAGGAACTTTATTCTATTTTTTGTATTTTTGAAAAGAAATACTCCGGATATCAAGCATCACGTAGGAGAAGATCATAGCAACTCTTTTCAGCCATATCATAACCCACAACAACCTAGATTCGAATTCTGCTTTTCGCTACCCACAAGTTTCAAGCTTAAGGTTTGAACATCTAGCCACCAAACTTAGAACTTAGGGAGAGCACAAGGTTGTAACTAGGCATATGAAAGGAACTAACATAGCAACTATTCATCATCTCAACAAGGAAAAATTACACATGCTTACTACACATACTGGAAAGCAAGTAAATACTTTTTTGGGTATTTAAAGGTTTTACCAATTTTTATCTGATTTTAGTTATGCAAATTTTTATGGATTTTTAGAATTTTGCAAATTTTTGTCTGGTTTCATGCAAGGTTTTGGAAAGTGGTAAAGGTATAGTTTGATACAAGGTACCTCTCATGGGGGGTCCTCCCCCAAGCTAGCTTCAGGCTCACTGCTGCTGGTTGGGATTAAACCCAGCCCAACGGTAGTAGGCCCTCCACTCCTCCTGGGATTGCTGCTGTTGCTGCTCCAGATTGAGGATCCTCTCGCCTGTGTATCGCTGCCAGTTCTGTGTTGACTCGATGTGCTGGCCCAACGACTCATCGATGTTGGTGGTGCGCACATTTAGCTCACCCATCTGCCGAATCAGAGTGGCGAAACCTCTGGATGATGCTGTACGTCGCAGGGGACCACTGGAGCTGGAACTGGTGGACCGGTGACCTGAGGCCTGTCGTGGCCACTCGGTGGAGCTAGCACTCTGCCATGACGAACCTCCAGCCTCATATTGCTATAGTTGAGGCTGAGGTTGCTGCTGCATGAACTCCTCCCTTCTGGCCCTGCTTCTTGTAACCCTGCCAGGAAGACCAGAAACACTATGCCGGCAGCTCTCCTCTTGTGGAAGAAGAGGGATGGTTAGCGAACGGCAGTTATACAAATGATACCCCGCGTTTGGCAACGAGATTTCATTTGCATATCCAAGCGAAAAGAAAATCAAGGAGTCATCCGGGCCTTTCTTGAGCGTGTGGCCTTGAACCAAGTACGCCTCATCGATCATAACACGGGCCTCCTCAATGAAAGTAACGGGGTTCCCGTCTAAGATTCCCATGTTTGATGTGATGCGGGTAACCAAAGAAGTGCATTCAATAGGACCCATCATCCGAAAATTTGTGAGCCATTGCTTAACCATTGCTTGTGCGGGGGAGATTCGGATCTTGTTGACCATGGCATATAATATCATCAACTCATCGTTGCGCACTGGTCGTGGATCATCTCTTGGAAAGAGAGTGATAGCCACCCACTTGTGCATCAAACGAAGAGTCAGATTTTGAATGTCATTGCACCGTGGTGCAAACTTGCCATGAACAACTTGACCTGAAATCAAACCCCAAAACTCATGTCGATCAAAACCGCGGCAAGCTTTTGCAAGGGAAACTGGCAAACGCGCGCTAAAACCAAGGAGGTGACTGAAATTTCTGCAATTAAAATAGCGTTCAACTCCAAAAAGTCGGAAAGAAACACCATCGTCCACCTCCCGAAGAGTGCAAAGAAACTGGATGGTGAGGAGACGAGAACCATTCTCCTCAACTGGCACAAAACCATCCCATCCAACCGCATGCCAAACACGAGCGAAGTCAATGTCCATACCTGTTTTTTCGAGAAGGTCTGGATCGAAGGCTCTGGTATGACCAAAGCTTCGATTCTTGATCATGGCGTAGGCTTGACGCTCGCGGTCGTCTTGCAAGTCGAGGTACGGTGCATCATCTTCATCTATTTCCATGTCCTCAGCTTGCGGTTCTTCAGCTTGCTCCTGTATTTGTTCCTCTTGTTCATCTTGCTCATAGTCCATCGTGGTCGGCGTTGGTGTAGGTTCGGGGGAATGACGGGAGCTCGACCCACCCCGTGAACGAGATGAGCTTGACCCTGTCATCTTCTTGATAGCTCCAGAAAGTTTCCGACCTACACCCTTCATGCTTGCAACACGAGCGAACAAGAACAAATGAGAACAACTCGGTTCGGGTTACGTTAATGAAATGAAAATGAAACTCTTACCCGAAAGTTGTTCCTCCAATTATGTGATCAATCTTGCAGCAAAGAATTGAGAGAGACAGTGTTCTTGCAATCAAACTTGAGCCAAAATCCAAAGGAAACCCGAGCAAGAATGTGTGAGAGGGAGTGAGAGTGGAGAGAGTGAACATGAGAGCTCATCACCCCTCTCTCGGCCTCTATTTGAAGGAAACTGGGCGAGTGCACCTAAGGAGGAGTCAGGTACAACGGTCAGGAAGCCGTTGGAGAAGGTGAGGCCTAGGAGCCGTTGGCCTTGGGTCGGCCGACCTGTGGTGTCGGCCGGCCCCAGGGTGGGCCCCCTTGTGCCCCCCTTTGGCCAGGTGATTCCTCAATGGTCATAAACTTTGAAAATATGGTGCACGGCCAAAAGTTTGCTCGAAAAGATGTCCAAATTATTTTTCCCAAAGGATTTTAAAACTCAGAAAATATTTTTGGTCTTTTTGTAAAAAGGGAAAAATGCTAGAAAAATTCCAGCATGCAGAAAACAATTTTGAAAATTTCAAACATGCAGTGGAGAAAAACAAATAAGGTGCAAAGAAAATGTTGAAAAGCGGAGAAAGTAAATATGAGATAAATACCAATTTACCTTTGGCAAGGGCGCATCGTTTAAAGTCCGACGTGCACGACTTTTCCCCATCGTTCTTACCATTCGTCGGCTCATCCTGGAGAACTAGACGAGGCCGAACTCTCGACCTTCCGCCACACCTTCTTTTCCTTCTTCTTTCTTTTAGGTGCGGAGGGTCGTTGTTCTGGCTGGGGTTCTGGTGCACCCCAGAGTGCTTGCCCTTCAGTGTCTTGTTGGATCATGCAGCGCTACTCTTCCTTCTTCTTGAACCTAAAAAACATATCCTCCCTTCCGACACGGAAATGGATTTCTCCCTTTCTGACATCAATCCTTGCCTTGGCAGACCTTAGAAAAGGTCGCCCAAGTACGAGGTCGACTCCGAGGTCGCCCTCCATATCCATTACCACAAAGTCGGCAAGGACGAAGGAGTCTCGTACTCGTACGAAAACGTGTTCGGCTATCCCTTCGGGATATCGAATGGTTGAATGTGCAAGCTGTACGAGCATAGTTGTTGGGGAAAGAGCAGGACATTCAAGTGCTTCATATATTACCTTGGGCATTATATTCACGCTTGCCCCCAGATCGCATAGGCATCGCTCGAAGTGTTTGATGTAGATCGAGCAGCTGATCATGGGGACCCCTGGATCCTCTTGCACCGCTACCACCATGCCATCCCAAATGTCGTTCCTTGGGGGAAAGTACATACCTGCATGGTTATTGTGTGGTGGCCTCCGGGACGAGTTACCCCGTTCGGTAGACACCATGCTGACATTTTCAATGGGAGACTTGGGTTGCCCCGGGATCTTCCCGCTCTCAACAGCAGGTAACGAAGCAGCAATTTGTGCAAGCTGGGTTTCGATCATTTTGTTGAAACATAATTGGTTTTTAAGAGTTGAAGACAAAGTTTCAAGCTTGACATTTAAACTTTCCAGGGATTTGTCATTGGCCAAGAGCTTTTTGTTTATATTTTCGTTGATTTTAACTTGGCCAAGAACAAGTTCTCTCAAGGGAGGTTGGTTTGAATTGAAATTCGAATTATAAGAAGGATTGTAGTTATTACCTCCCTGAAAAGGTGGACGTGGTTGGTTCCACCCCTGGCCTCCTTGTCGTGGACGGTACCCGTTGCTGTTGTTGAGGTAGGCGCAGTCTTCACGGGTTTCGGGGCAGTCGTTCCCCGAGTGTCCATCATTACCACAGACTTCGCACGTGAAGTGCGAACCCATGGCGTAAACGAGAGGATGGATCGGTTGTTTGCTCCCTTCCTCCATCTTCTTGATTAGGAGGTCCAGCTTTGCGGCAATCATATCCGTCTCTTTGACGGTATGCATGCCTTTGGTGCGGGGTTGGAGTCATTCATCGCTCCTCCTCTGATTGGAGACCATCTTCTCAACCAATGCTTTGGATTTGGCTATGGTCAGGTCGAGGAAGGCTCCTTCAGCAGCAGCATCAATATTGGCTCGAGATGTCATTGTGAGCCCGTTGTAGAAGCTTTGCAGGACGAGCCACTCGTCCATGCCGTGATGAGGACAGGCCAGGATGTATTCCTGCAGCCTCTCCCAAGCTTCTGGGATGGATTCCATCCCCGTCTGCTGGAAACTTGAAATTTTCCCGCGCAGGGTATTTGTTTTGCCCAGCGGGAAGAATTTTGCGAGGAATGCCTTGGAGCATTTGGCCCAGGTGTCGATGTCTTTTTCTTTATAAAACCACTATTTTTCCTTCCCCAGGAGGGAAAAGGGAAACAGACGAAGCTTGACGACGTCGGCGGTGACACCCCATATGACAATGGTGTCGCAGAGCTCTAGAAAGTTCTGCAAATGTGCATTTGCATCCTCGTTCGGCTTGCCACAGAATAGGCTAGACTGCACCATGTTGATGAGGCTTGACTTGAGCTCGAAGTTCACGTCCCCGACATTGATGTTGGGGCCAGTGGCCACATTGTCGGTGGAGGGGACGGAGAACTCGCGGAGAGTCTTTTCAGCCATAGCCTCAAGAACGAGTGGTGCTTCCGAAATGGGTTTCTGTGCCAGGAGGATAGCGAGAGGAGGAACGACACGAGGTCATGCCCTTCTCACGAGCCTCTCTGGATTGTCTGTGTAGTTTTCCGGCAGGGAGAAACCGGTCATACACTACCCATGTCTTCTTTCAAATCAAAAATAAAAGAAGACATAAAGTGACATTAGCCTGAAAGAGTAAAGATTATATCCTGAGTACAAGGTCTAAGTTAATATCAGCACAATATCTTTGTTCACATGCCGTCCCTGGCAATGGCGCCAGAAATGCTTGTTGACATTTCTTAGTGCAATCATTAGGAATGGTTAATCCTTAGCAACAGCGCCAGAAATGCCTGTTGGCAGTCCTTAGTGCAATCACTAGAAAAAAAAGCGCCGACCCCATCCTAGCAACTACACCCAAGGTCTACCAATCTCGTGGCATAATCAATACGATTACAGATGGATCCGCAAGCGCACGGATATACCATTGTAGCATTTCACCCGGAGAGTAAGGGTATCGTCATTTATTTGTGTCCCAAAGGACGGTAGCGGCAAAGGTATTATACCCAACTTTAACCATGACATTGTGCCTCAAGTAATAGGCAATACTCTAATAGGGGTAAGTACAAATAAAAAATAAGCAAGGGTAATGTGACACAGCACACATCCACACTCCAAGAGGAAGGAAATAAGGAGAGAAACTATAAAAGAAGGAACTACTCTATCCTATGTCAAGTCAGCTGGAGCTTAGGCTAGGTTAGGTGTCCTAGTGCTTCTATCCAAAGCTAGGGTCATGTTAGATCATGGTTAGGACTGCAGGTGCCAGGAAAATGGGATAGCGGGGAGAAGGTGCCGCACTGGAGAACGTCCAGTTCCGTTACCTCTTTGCATGAACTCCTACACCGAACCTGAAGGTCGGGGAGTACGCTAAATGCAACACCGCTGTTACGCCGGACGGATAGGGCTGTCACCACCTACCGTCTACCCTAGTCACACCGTGAAGCACGGTCATATCCGAAGGATCCCGCATACCCGGGCACCACGCACGTGTATGAAGTCACTACTCTAGTGCCCCCAGGTCTCCCACCCTTCGGATGGACGAGTAAAACACTAGAGCAAGCCCGAAAGCACAACGAACCTCTATCCGTACCCAGATCATCTGGCCTAACCAAGACCGTAGCATAACTTATGAACGATCTAAGTATGGATTTATAAATGTTGACGCTCCTTAGCACCCCCGATTTATATACCGCAAGCGCACAGTTTCGTGTAGCATTTCCCTTAGAGTATTCCCCCAAAGTTTATCAATCCACGAAACCAAAGAGACAAGAAACAATCTACTAGCATAGAGATTCCTTTGTGTTGATGTGGTGTAAAACGAATCTAATCTACTAAAAACAACAAACACCGAAGGTAGCGAGAGAAAGTTAGAGATAACCAATCTAGATCACCTAGATCATGCATATGTTGTAGTTCCAGCTAGATGAAGTGAAGTAAGGTAGATGTGAATCTCAATGAAAAGCCTCTTTAAACCCAAAATCTCCAATCCGATCCCTCGATACTCCGCCTACTCTGTGGAGACGGCCTGTCACGACGCCACCCTTTTGAACGAAATACCCTGAAGCAAGTCGAACCCCCTTTGGTAGTTCCGCCATGAACCTCTAGCCACCATGACTACAAGATCATGCTAAGCGATCTATCTCGATAATAGATCTAGGATGAAGCAAACCCAAAGAAAAGAACAAAATCGAAAGAGAGAACATGGTCGCTAAACATTTGGAATCACAAATAACTTCACCATGAATGATTGTACATCTCAAGATCACAACCGGGGCCCTACCTTGATCTTGATGATCCTATCACCAGAACTCCAACGTGGTCTTCCTTGCAAGGTTCCCACATCGGCTAGGGCGAACCCTAGACAACTAGCACGACCCTCGGCTCTCCGAGAGGTGTCCCTCTATCTTCTCTGCTCCTTGGCATCGTCTCCCGAATTGATCTCTCCGTGAACCTTGGGGAGGGGTCTTTAAATAGCCTCAGGGAACCCTCAGTCAAAGGGGAGGTCGAACCGACCTAAAAAAGGGCTGGGCCGGCCGGCCCAATGAGCCTAGGCCGGCCGGCCTGGCTCTTTCCTTCGCCGGCTCATGTTTATCTTTCTCCCCAAGTCTCCTGGAATCTTCTAGAGTTTATGTCTTTCACGATTGCACCCCATTAGACGTCGTTATCTTCGAGATTTCTTTGAGGAGAAGGATAGGATGGAAAATCCTTCCTTAAATATCTCTTTGCTTTGCTTAGCCCCGAAGTATCTTGATCTTATCTTGTGGGCTTTGTCTTTTGGGCTTCATTGGAGGGTGGATGTGCATGAACGGGCCTCTAATCATCATGGCCTTCGATCCTTTGTTCGAGCTTTGGCCTTTGTCTTTCTTCATGTCATCGCGTGATCGTGGGCCTCACCATTTCATGCTCCAAAATTGGTCAAAATCTGCAAAAACGAGATACCTCTAAAATATATGTGCAAACACGAAAACGACCAATAATTGGGCCAAGGTTAGGATGGTTAGTGATTTTGATATTAAATTCATGCCATTATCAAAATTAAACAGGGTATAAAATGCATACTTAAGGAGCGCCAACATTCCCCCCACGCTTAAACCTTGCTCGTCCTCGAGTAAGTCTTTGATAAAAATCAGCGCTGCCTTTCAGTGTCCAATCCCTGCACTTGATCATACACGAGAAAACACAATGCTCCCAAAAAATATTTTCCATAAGTAATGCTAAACCAAGATCAATAATTTAAACCTCATTGCAATGTGCTCATGGAAACTCTCAGCTCATCTTGTCTCTCAAACTTGCTAGAACTACCTCCTTTCTTTCTCTCATATGTATGTGTGAGGCTTTATCTGAAGCTCTGGAAAGGTTAGTCCTAACAAAAGATGTTATAATCAAGATATTATCAAAACAAGAAATACTTCTTATGGATTTACCGAGACTCGTCAAAAAGACCATTGGAAAATAATTTCTTTGTGGAGAGGGAGAGAATGGAACACACGCTTCGGATGGTGGACATGTGCAAATGGCAACGGTTGATCCCAAGGCACAACTAAAGTCCTTGTTATCGGATTGCACATGGTTGGAATATTTGAGTATAGAATAATCTTCAAAGTACCTGGAGTTTAATGAAGCTAAAGGAACCGAGGAGCTTTTCATCATCATTCATTTTTTTTCTTTTCTCTCTTCCTCTTTTTTTTCTTTCTTTCTTTTTGCTCCTTAGAACCATTGGCAACACAATGCACTTACTCCACCTGCCCCCCATGCTTGAACTTTTGCTTGTCCTCAAGCAATGAAGTGATGATAACTTGATGGAATGAGTGCACAAAACCTTTATCAATTCTCTGGACTCAACATTGGAATTTAATGGAGCATCTCCTCGTGAAAGATTGAAGCCAACAGAGGAGGAAAAGGGGCAGGCCGGCCGGCCTAGGGGTGTTGGGCCAGTCGGCCTACTGCCTGTAGGCCTCCACTTCTTCGGATTTTTCTTCGGCGAACTCTTTGATGCTTCCCAGTCTTATGTTTTGCTGAATTTTGCTCTTGATTCCACTGTTTTGTCGTCGAAATAAATATATACTCAATATATAGGTTGTGGTCAAGGAGGTGTTTCACAAAAAGATGTTTTTGGTTAAGGGTGGATATCCAGCGAGGTTTGCGATGTTCCCGGTATAGAAACTCACAATGCATGGATAGAATGGCCAGCAAAAGAGAGATACGCAAAAATACGGAATGGTCAGCTTCTTAGTCTCATACCAAAGAAGATAAATCCTGAATTAATTCACCTGAAAATAATTCTTGCTCTATGGTTTGTTATGATGTATCATTTAGCCTTGTAGAAGGGTAGAGCAATTGCAAAAGGTATCATTGACAAGGTTAGCTCAAAATTAAATTCAAAATAAATTTTCCTTGACAAGCTTAAGTAAGAGAGCAAGAGTAAAAGATATGGGTCTTAATTTATCATAATCTCCACAATTGAATTAGCCGGCATTTAATTAATTTTTAGATCATGTTAGAGACAGCATTAGTTTAATCATGCATAAACCAAGCACAAGAAAGTAGACAAAGCGGCAACGATCATCATATTTTAACATGGGACAAACTTTCTATCATCATCGCTAACCATAACATTAAAGCATGGGTGATGCATTTATTTATCATGGTGATGAAAGCAAAAGAAAACAAATTGCACACATGCTGAAATAAATAAAACAGAAAATTGCTACGCACACACAAGCTTGCACACATGCTGAAAATAAATGAAAAGAAATAGAAAATCCAAACCACACGTGCAAGCATTTTATTCATGGTCTTGCCGTCGATCACTCTCCTTGATTGGCTCTTGCGTTGTATCCTTGGTCATAATACTGCTGAAATGCTCCTCCATTAAATTGTTCCGGTGGCGCCAGGCCTAGAAGTCCCATTTGATATGCGATTCCCGCGGTTCCATCTTCTAGTTGGGTTGTGTGCCTCCGGATGGCGTCTATATCTTCCATGTTTCTTCTTGCATAGGCACCCATGATTCTCATTCCTTGTTCTGGTTGAGGGAGGTCAAAATATTGTGCTCCAAATGACGGCTCGGACATCTCTCCTTGTTATGACGAGGGTGGGTAGCCGTAGTTGCTAAATGGTGGGGGCGCCGCCGCAGCATGCCCCCATGCTTGTTCTTGGCTTCCTTCCCATTGAATTGTCCATCCTTGCGGGTATCCCAGTCCACTTGATGCACCTTGAAATTCATTCCTCCAATAAGCGGAACTTGGCGGTGGAAGGTTTACTTCCAAGTCTTCTTATTGTGCCGATGCCGATGTCCCTTCAATTAACCTTCCTCTTTTTGATTTCTTCACCTTTTTTCCAATATTTTCAACTCGCCAATCAGTCCTCCCTCTTGCAAATAATTTCAGCCTTTGATCGGGGAGGGAAATATCCATCTCAGAAATAGTGAATCCTTTCTTTTCATCCCCTCCGATATAATGACCTTGCCTCAAATGATCAATCCCAATATCTCTTCCCGGGACATAAAATTTTTGGAACACTCATAATCTCGGATTCATGGCTCGGGCTATCATTGTGAGATAACGCCCCGAACCAACTTCTCCCGTACCGGATGATGCTTCACAAATCCACCTTTCAACCATGATGTAGGTGGGATCAATCACTTGTTTCTTCACCAATGCAGCATACATCCAATTTAATTCTTGGTTGGCGACCTTCGATTCTCTCATCCTCCCAAGAATTCTCTTGCTAAACCAAGAGTGGAATATTTGGAGGGTCACATTACTTATATTTTTCCTTTGGCGGTTGACATCTTTTGCTATTTTTGTCCAAAATTCATCAATCTCTCCATCTTCAACTTGCACCATTTCATATGCATTACTTTTGAATCCGAGCAAACTTCCTATTTCTCCATAGGTGATTACTTTCTCTTCATTCTTGAGCCTAAATTTCAGACATGGAACTTCTTCATCATCCACCACTTCCGTTGATTTTTCTAATGTCATGAACATATCAAGAGCCACTTCTTCTTGCATATCTACCGTGACACCGTCGGAAAATAATTTCCATCCGATGTTCTCCAATAGCTCATAGATGTCATGATGGAATCCCAGCTTCTCCAATGCTTCATCATCAAAATCATAATTTGCTCGCAGTCTTCCCTTCATGAACTTGAGCCTTTCTTCTTCTTCCTTCGACAAGATAATAAATCCATATTCTGAATTCTTGGGCTTGTATGGTGGTGGTGTGGATGACCTTGTCGAACGCCGTGGAGGAGGTGGCACCCCTTCAGTGAATCTCATGGAGGAGCTTCTCGGGTCTCTCATCCCACCAAGGAGCAGCATGTCGCTCCTTGGTGCGGGGTTGTCTTCCTCCATGCTCCGCGGAGACTCGGAGACCGAGTGCCTCCGCGAAGAACTTGCCGATGCGTCGGATGTTGATGAACGCGTCCTTCTCCTCCCGGCGATGAAGTTCATGAGGCCACTCATGGTGACTCCTTGCTGCACACACTCAAAAACAAACACACCAGGGGTTTCTTGCCGGCGGGAGAACAATATATCGAAGAGTGGAACAAACTAGGAATTGTGGTGAATTTTCTGAGATTTTTGGAGTAGATTTTGGTGGACGAATTTTTCAGGGCTCTAACTGATGTTTCTGGGCAAAGAACTTGAAGAACATAAGCAAGGAACTGAGTGAGGAGTATACCTGCCAAAGGGGAGCACCAGAGGGGTTAAATAGGGGCCAGGCCAGCCGGCCTAGGGGATTCCTGGCTCCTCTCCACTTCAATTTTCTCTGGTGGCTTCCTGGTGCAATTATTCACTTCTGTCCAGTACATCTTGCATGCTTTGCACCGTCCAAATCCCGTGAACCACTCCTTCTTTGCCTTTGATGTCCACTTGCAATATTATTTCTCCACTTTGTGTCATTCACCTTGTCCCATGCTTCATCATGCATCACATGGTGCCATCTTTGCTGAAAATCACATGTCCTTCCATGCATGGCTGCTCCCTCCTTTGAATTATTTGCATGTGGTGGTAGGTAGAGAGCACTACTCTTTCCCGTGAACTCACTTTGATCAATGGATGTTAATCAAGCACATAAACCCTTTCCAAATCATGCTTAGATGTTTAATCCTCCTCTAACTTCGAAATTTCAGAATTGACTCAAAGCATGCAATGAGTTTAAATGAATAATTAGGGGGGATTGAAACATCTTTACATTTGTAAGTCGAAAAATATTTCCCGACTACATTAATTTTGATTGCACCGGAACCGTTCACTTTCATGAATTAATAGTGAACAATCTCGAATTCAACCGTGGGTCTTGGGTTTAGGTTCTAATTTTTGCCAAAATGAGAGAGAGAATTTTGAAAAAGAGAATAATTAAGGTTACGAAAATTCTAATCCTATGGTGATGAAACTAAAAATTATCTCTATGTTTGTGCGAACCAACGCATCAAGAATTTAAGTAATATAAACATAGCGCGGCTCTACTCATGCGTTTTATCTCAACTTGGTCCGGCCGTCATGGACAGGACGGTCGCCAAAAATAGGTATGGAATTTTGGATGTGGCTTTCTCAAGAAGAGGCAAATAAATCATAGGATGGTTCATGTCATTGGTTTAAAATAAGAAACATCATTGAAATGACCGAGCAAATAAAATCCAAATCGAATTGTTCGACCGAACGACCAATTGTTCAAAAGTGTATCATGTTCTTGCGTAGCAAAATTCTCGACTCACTTACCTAAACTTTTCGCGGGTTGTCCTCCCGGCAGCTTATTCTTGACTCAACGAACGGGTTGAACTCCCGACAGCTTTATTCTTGACTCGACGAACGGGTTGCCTCCCGCAAAGCACTTTGTTTATAGTCTATAGCTAGACTTTCTTCTTCTTCACTTCGGACCAATGCTCGGTGATGGCGCTGCAGTCTTGGGTACCCACTTCCGCACAATCCTTGGTGCGGGTTTGTCTTCAACGTTAGTCGTCTTTTTGGTCTTCACAGGCGGGCTTTTAGCTTTCTTCTTGACGGGTGCAACGATCTTCTTTGTCGTGATGGACACGACGACTTCTATCTCCTTCTTCGCTTCCTTCTTGTTCGGCTCCTCTTCTTTCTTTGGCTTCTCCTTTGTGACACGGCGGTGAGGCGGAACATATTTGACATTGATCATGTTGCATACCTCAAGGCTTGGACGAAACTTGAATTCGCTTGTGGTGCCATTGATGTCGAACTTTATCTTCCCCTTGCCAACGTCGATGTTCGCCCTTGCTGTCTTGAGGAAAGGCCTCCCAAGTATGAGAGGCGCCTTGCTCCCTTCTCCCATATCGAGAATCACAAAATCAACGGGGACTAAGTGTTCTCCAATCTTCACGGGCACGTCTTCGGCGATTCCCAAAGGATAGCGAACGGAATTGTCTGCTAACTCTAGGCACATGGCGGTGGGCTCCAGCTCTGGTAACCGTAGCTTCTGGAACACATTCTTGGGCATGACGCTCACACTTGCACCGATATCACAAAGTGCTCTTTCGAACATAAGAGATCCAATGGAACACGAGATGGTAGGACATCCGGGGTCCCTCTTCTTTTCAGGAGCTGCATTAGCGTTTGCCGCGCTACATTCCTCGGTTAGCTTGACAGTGCTTGGCGGTATCTCGCGCTTGTTTCCCATGATGTCTTTGAAGTAGCGAGAATATGTCGGAACTTGTAGAGCGTCCAAGAGTGGCATATTGATGCTCAACCTGCGTACCATGTCAACAAATTTGTTGAATTGCTCATCTTCATGTTTACCTTTGCAGTATCGTGGCCTTGGCAGTAGAATCTTGGTGTCTATATCATCTAGCTCAAACTCCGGCTCTTCGGTGACTATCTCTGGCATAGGAGTAGGTGTCTTCTCCTTGATGATGGTCTCCACTTCAACTCTTGGCTTAGGCTTCCTTGCTCCCGCCGCATGTTCAGGTTCTTCGGTCTCCTTTCCCGAGCGAGTTTGAATTGCCTTAGCCGTCTCTGGACTTTGAGGTTGCCCGGGCAATTTTCTTTCGTTGCTAGATAAGCGTCCGGCGAGCTGGGCTATTTGTGTTTCTAGCATCTTCATCATGTTGAGTACTTGAAGGTTAGAGCTCCCGACTTCCGTCACCTTGCCATCAATGTTCTCCAAGATCTTGTCCATAGCCTTGAACTTGGTGACGGTGTCCTTCTTGATCTTGCCTTGCTCCTCCATGAACTCCTTCAATTGTATACGAAGAGGCACCGAGTTTTGAATGGAAGAGCTTGCATTAAATTGGGGTCTACCTTGCCCGTAGCGGAAGTTGGTCGGCAGAATCCATTCTCCCTTCTTCATGTAGTCGAGCATCTTGGCTTCCTCCGGGCAATTCTTTTGTACATGGCCGTACTCTCCACATTCTTCACATGTAGACCTCGCTTCGGCCGCCTTCAAATCGATAGCTTGGGATTCTCTCTTTTCCACTTCCATCTTCTCCAACCTTCTCATGAGCGAGTCGATCTTCCCTTCTAGCACTTCTTCGCGTTCCACTTGTAATACACTCTTCGCGGCGCCCACGGCTTGGAGTGGTTGTTGGCCCCCGATGATGCTCATGCGTCATTGTCCGCCACCTTCTTGAAAAGCTTGAAAACTTGAGTAGGCGTGAGTTCAATGATAGAACCTCCGACCGATGCGTCAATGATCCCCCTTGATGCAGTAGTGAGGCCTTGATAGAACTTCTGGACCACATCCTCCCTTGAAAACTTGTGA
Organism: Panicum virgatum; assembly: GCF_016808335.1. Lineage (NCBI taxonomy): Eukaryota > Viridiplantae > Streptophyta > Magnoliopsida > Poales > Poaceae > Panicum > Panicum virgatum. The sequence goes on from NC_053149.1 coordinate 25,860,196, forward strand.
TGAGGCACGGCGCGGATGTAGTCGTTGAAGCGCTCATAGGCTTCCGCAATAGTCTCCGTCGGGGCTTGCGCAAATGTTGCAATCTTGTTGCGCAGAATCTGGGTCTTGCCCGGCGAGTAGAACTCCGTCATGAATTCTTTCATCAAGGACTACCAATTTTGCACCGTGCGCGGTGGTAGAGAATGAAACCATTGCAGCACTCTCCCAAGTAGAGAGAACGGAAAGAGCCTCGCTCTTATTTGATCTTGAGTCATCCCTTGCATTTCGAAGGTGCGGCATAGTTGGAGGAACGCTTGAAGATGTAGATTAGCGTCTTCTTTTCCAGTGAAGGGCGAGCTTTGCACCATCCTTATGATTGAAGTCTAAATCTCGAACGGAACTCCGATGTTGTCGAGATTTAAGATCGGCAAGTCCCGAACGTCCGGAGTGCATAGCTCTCCGATCGTACGCTCCGGCTCCGGTAGCGCCATCCCTTGGTGAAGTGGCGCCTCCTTTGGACTTGTTGGTGGAGTTGCTTGAGGTGAAAACGATGAACTGTCGGCTTCAACTTTTGGATCTACTAGTTCCGGCTTCCTTGATCATGCTTCTCGTCTCCTTTGCCTGTAAATTTTTTCTGGATCATCCACAAAATTTTCGGGTTTGTTGGAGAGGCTCCCGTCCATCTCCTGTTAGGGGTTAGTGAAAAAGAAAAATATATACGAGATCTAAAAGATGAATATACAAGATCTAAAACATAAAAGAAAAATAAAGCAAAATAAAGAAAACTCTAGATTAGATTGATTTTCGTGGAATAGATCCATTTTTTTAGTTAGCTCAGAAAAATAAGAGATCTAAAAAGGTCAAAAATAAAAATCAAGAAATATTTATGAATGCAAGTAAGATTGGATCTTAAATCGATGGTTCCCCGGCAATGGCGCCAGAAAAGCTTGTTGACGCTCCTTAGCGTCCCCAATTTATATACCGCAAGCGCACGGTTTCGTGTAGCTTTTCCCTCAGAGTATTCCCCTAAGGTTTATCAATGCACGGAACCAAAGAGACAAGAAACAATCTACTAGCATAGAGATTCCTTTGTGTTGATGTGGTGTAAAACGAATCTAATCTATTAAAAACGACAAACACCGAAGGTAGCGAGAGAAAGTTAGAGATAACCAATCTAGATCACCTAGATCATGCATATGTTGTAGTTCCAGCTAGATGAAGTGAAGTAAGGTAGATGTGAATCTCAATGAAAAGCCTCTTTAAACCCAAAATCTCCAATCCGATCCCTCGATACTCCGCCTACTCTGTGGAGACAGCCTGTCACGACGCCACCCTTTTGAACGAAATACCCTGAAGCAAGTCGAACCCCCTTTGGTAGTTCCGCCATGAACCTCTAGCCACCATGACTACAAGATCATGCTAAGCGATCTATCTCGATAATAGATCTAGGATGAAGCAAACCCAAAGAAAAGAACGAAATCGAAAGAGAGAACATGGTCGCTAAACATTTGGAATCACAAATAACTTCACCATGAATGATTGTACATCTCAAGATCACAACCGGGGCCCTACCTTGATCTTGATTATCCTATCTCCAGAACTCCGACGTGGTCTTCCTTGCAAGGTTCCCACATCGGCTAGGGCGAACCCTAGACAACTAGCACGACCCTCGGCTCTCCGAGAGGTGTCCCTCTATCTTCTCTGCTCCTTGGCGTCGTCTCCCGAATTGATCTCTCCGTGAACCTTGGGGAGGGGTCTTTAAATAGCCTCAGGGAACCCTCAGTCAAAGGGGAGGTCGAACCGACCTAAAAAAGGGCTGGGCCGGCCGGCCCAATGAGCCTAGGCCGGCCGGCCTGGCTCTTTCCTGCGCCGGCTCATGTTCATCTTTCTCCCCAAGTCTCCTGGAATCTTCTAGAGTTTATGTCTTTCACGATTGCACCCCATTAGACGTCGTTATCTTCGAGATTTCTTCGAGGAGAAGAATAGGATGGAAAATCCTTCCTTAAATATCTCTTTGCTTTGCTTAGCCCCGAAGTATCTTGATCTTATCTTGTGGGATTTGTCTTTTGGGCTTCATTGGAGGGTGGATGTGCATGAACGGGCCTCTAATCATCATGGCCTTCGATCTTTTGTTCGGGCTTTGGCCTTTGTCTTTCTTCGTGTCATCGCGTGATCATGGGCCTCGCCATTTCATGCTCCAAAATTGGTCAAAAACCTGCAAAAATGAGATACCTCCAAAATATATGTGCAAACGCGAAAACGACCAATAATTGGGCCGAGGTTAGGATGGTTAGTGATTTTGATATTAAATTTATGCCGTTATCAAAGTTAAACAGGGGATAAAATGGATACTTAAGGAGCACCAACAATAAACTATCAAGATAGTAAAGCAACCATGTCATAACTCTATATTATGAATAGAAGTCTGACAAATCGGATACAAAGCCATACCAGGAGCCGAGGATTGCTCAATGACCCCAAGGACGACTTGCTCGCTAAAGAGAACTAGCCTAGCTCCACTACCTAGCTAAGAGAGCAAGAGAGAGGAGAGCCTTCTTGGAGAGAATGGAAGAAGTGTGTGTGTGTGTGTGTGTGTGTGTATTGAGAGGGGGGAGAGAGGCCCAATTTATACTACTTGGAGGTCGGTTTCCCGCCAACGTATATATGGAAGGTGATCAGGTGCCTTGGCCGTGACTCCTCCTCGTGATGCACCTGGACGTGTTGCATGCCAGGTTCGGCAGACCCTAGGGGTCGGCCGACCCCACCTATTAGTCGTTCGTGCTGATCCTTTGCTGGGTGGTTGATTCGTTGGATCTTATCCTTATCCTCTAGTTCATCTTGCATGGAGGTCCCTTTTCCTCTGACATGTGGGACCTCTTGTAAGGGTGTGACGCCGGATGCGATATTCTGCGTAGTTATGTGGCGTCTGCTGCGTGTTTTCGTCTTATTCCGCTCTTGCTCATCTGAAATGTATAAAACTCGAAAACAACTGTGGAGCAAGGTTAGTGATACAAATATGTGAGTAAGGCATGTAGTTTTCCTTTATTATTGAGTATAGTTGACGGGTGAAAATGGCACTTAAGGACCGTCAACAGGATGCGGCGCTCCGCCTCGACCACCTTGCGGCTCGGGTGGCGGCGCCTGGCCGCCTTCCACTTTGAGCGCGGAGGAGGCGTGCACGCTGGCCTGAGAGGCCCGAGGGCAGGGGCCGACGCTCCCTCCCTGCTGATCCGCCGCAGTCAGAGGTATCGCTGCATCCGCTCACGGGCCTGCTTTTCTTCCTGCGTAGTGGGCGGATGAAGGCCGTCAAGGTTGGCCACCACTGCCGCCATGCTCTGACTCGCGCAGTCAAAAAGCGAGGGTGCCCTTCTGTCATTGTTGATCTTGTGCTGCACCTCGGTCATGCGAGTGCACGCCGCTCTGCTGAGGGCGCGTCGCTCGGCATCACGCGCAACCTGGGCGCGGTCGCGCTCGGGCGCGAGCTGCGCTTCCTGAAGTTCCCTCTGTTGTGCCTGAAGCCGCTCCAGGGGCGTCTGCAGCTGCGGGGTGTTGTCCCCTAGAGCCGGTGTGGGAGGAGGAGCCGACGGACTCGCTGGCGACTCTCCACCCGGCCCCAGATCCTCCACAAGTCCCTCCTGGAGTTCAGCCATGTGGCACTCCTACGACGGGTGGTGACTCCCATTGCTGTAGACCGATCCTGTATGGCGGAACCACCCAAAAGGTTGGGCCCGAGTGCACTGATCTTTGTTGCTAGGCAACTCTAACCCAATTTGGCACGCACCGGTAGTTCCTCAAGTGAAGCCTCGATAAGAGCCACGCTCTTCCAGGATCGCACAGACAACACCCACACGAAGGTGAGCCCAGAGATTACAACACAGATCATCTCATACATCTCAGAGTTTGCAGCGGAAAGTAAATTTATTACAAAACCATGTTCAGAATAGTAAAGTACTACAGAGTTCCAACTACTCAAAATATTCAAGTATCATAGTCTCAGTGGAAGCAGTAAAAGACATCTAACAAAAACATGTGACACATCGATAAAGCCCGTACGAAACACGTCACTCAGTGGGAGGGTGGTCAGCACTAGCTGAAGGGCCATTCCACTCGACAGAGGCAAAGTACACGACCAAGTCAGACTCGCAATCATATCCTCGAAGTTAGTACCTGAAAATAGTGCCACAAGCAAGGCTGAGTATACTAATACTCAGCAAGACTTACCCGTCACCGGATATACCATAATCCGATAACTAGACATGCAAGTTTTTTTGGTTTGTGAGGTTTATTTTGCCAAAAACGCCTCTAAGAGTTTATCCTTATTTTTAGATTTTATCTTTGCCACATTCTAGTTGGATTAACCGTTCTAAGTTTGCATGTAACTCTACACAAACATGGTAGAGCAACCATTTATTCAATCAGTAGTATTATCATCATCATGTTCCACTTGTTACTCTATGTGACCGAAATTGTTAAGCAGTCTCATGTCGTGAGAGGCGGACGATTCCGAATCGAATTTCAACCTGGCCAGGGGAACCTAATGCACACGCATGGGGATCGCCTTCGCTTTTGCCCACGCTACTGTTCCCCTTTCTTTCCAGTCCGTGGATCCGGGGTACCCTCCCAAATACAGAGTCTGACCACTCTGCACCCGTACGTCGCGACAAAAATTATACCCTACTTCTACCAAGAGGGTGCAAGGTCGTTCCACTCACTGGTCCAATTAGGTACTTAAGCTTACCGATTACCATATTTCTCGGCATGTGGCTAGTACTTTCAAACGCTTAACGAAATGAACCACACACCGCGACCTTAACCAATTTCGACTACACCAGCGGGGTATCACAACTACACAACCCCACCCATTGTCCTTATATTTCAGCAGTAATTAAAGTCAGTCAAACCCTATATTCGCGCGAGAGGCAGAAAACCACTCGACTTCTACCATTCCTAGTTAGCGGGGCAACTAGTCGATAAAAAGATCCAGATGTCAAACATAGGTACCTAGGGATCATGCATCTAAGGTTTTCGATCAACGCCAAAGAAAATGTAAATGCGCAAATAAAATTATTACAACATATATGAATAGTTAGATGAATATAATGCAAAAAATAATAGGTTATGCACCGGGGCTTGCCTTCTTGGGCACTGTCAAGCTGAGAGTCCTCTGGGGCTGAGCCCAGGTCTTGAGTTAAGTTAGTACAATTACAATTAATGTCTATCGCAGCAAGAGAGTCCGAAGGAATCAACTCGTAGTCACCGTCAGCGAGGTTAACCGTTTCTATATGCAATGCAGAAAAGTGTTGTTGCAACATGATATGATCTTTCTTTCCTTCACAATATAGTTGCAGTTCAACAACATGTTAATACAGTGATGACCTTCATGATTTCACTTCCTGGGCAGTCATTTATGGAGTAGTACTTATAACTAACTTACGTCAAGAATGAGTGTGTGGGTGGGTTCAATTTTTAGACTAGCAACCTACGCATGGATTCACAATTTCATAACAGAAAATCTACTGATGAACTGGTGCTGAAAAATTTATGTAAAATATATCAGATAGTCTAGCAGCTACTGTAAAAATTTCAGCTTTTAACAGCAAGGCATTTAACCATGAAAATTCATCTAATCAGATTAACCTAGAAAGTTCACGAATTTGCACAGGTTGTTAGATATCGTTTCTGGAGTTACAAAAATTTTAGCACCATCTAGGAATGATGTACTCAATACTGTAAATTTTCCAGATTTTATCTACTCATAAAACAGGAGTTACATAATTAACAAAACTAACATGCTAGCAAAAAAAATTACCCAGGGAGTTCTCCCACCGTTATGGATCTCAAAATTTTACCAGAGTCTAGAAATAGTCTAAACATGCTTCAAAAATATTATCAAGCATTACTTCCACCAGATTAATTACTTATGCATTAAACTATATATGAACTTGTATATTTATTCGAGATTCAAGATTACCAGTAATGCATATCAAAGTCTTACTACAGAAAGTACTCATACTAACTTAGAACATGTTAAAAGATCATGACCAGATATGAACTATTGCATCCAGATCAAAAATAACAAATCTAGACATGATATACCAAGCATGTTTTATAACTGTAGAAGTACTACGTAAATGGAGTTTAAACTTTGCAGGCATGATTACAGGACTAAAACAGAGTTCCAAAAATAAACCTAGATTTTTCTAAGCACAGGAACTACATATCATGAATTAAGTTCCTAAAACAAGCATTAAATAGAATATATAGCAAACTAGATCTAAAATTTCTTAAACTTGTAGATCAGTAAGGGTTCAGTAACATGTTCATCTAGAAAAAGTTTCAGAGTTAACCCATGTTTACACGTACCAACATTAATATATGAATTTCACTAGTAGATCTAGGAATCTTTACTATTTGAGCAAGTAAATGATTTCAAACTAGATTCATATTTTCACCAGGTGCTTCTAACAACACTGAGATCAACATACCCAAAAATCAAGCCTAGACACTGTTGGTATTTCTTAACGTTCACATAAAGGATCCGCAAGCGCACGGAAGATACCGTTGTAGCACTTCACCCGAGAGTATTCAGGGTATCATATTTTCTCAGGGAACGGATGTGTAACGATCTACTGGCTAGTTTAACCCCAGAGAACAAGAGGTAGGATCAAGGTAAGGTAGACTTAGGCTTTCACTCGTTTACTTCGGGCATACAAGTTATTCAAAGTTTCTCCCAGACTTGTGAACTTTTTAAGTGTCTACCATGCTTATCTTGATAATTAAAACTTTGAACGGTTTAAACTTCAGGTTCCTTAGTCTCCCTTACTCAGAAACTTGGGTTATGTGAATTTTCAAAATCAAACATAGCCTAGCTCCTCAGTTTGTTCTCTCAGATCTCTCTTTTTGCTTTTTGGTTTCCTCACCAAGGGAAATTGTTGCCTTCTTTTTCTCCTACCTCTAGAAAGGCTTTTATGTGGATCTCAGGGCAGGGAGAATGTTGAAGGCATAGCTGTTCCTCATATATTGCTAAGTCAAAAACCAGATCCAAAGGAGAAATAAGTCATAAACCTTGATCAAGATGTACAAGTGTGTGAATATTTTAATTTTGTATGGATGGTGTATAAACTCCTTCTATGGGCCATATCTCTCCGTTTTCTTTCTTTGGACATGGGCTATCTCTTTTCTTTTCTTTGTTTTTTCAAATACTTGGACCTTCATGTGTCCAATAATTTTTTTTCATCATGCTTTCTTGAGCATGTCTTTTATTTCTTTTTGCATAGCCCATGTCCTCTTTCTTGAAATGATAACTTGGAGAGAGTAGTCATGAATAACATGGAGTTTTATTTGTCGATGATATGTATGAATGGGTGGAACATTCTTGCGCAACTTCCGAGGTAGAAGTTGGCAAATATATGTGGAGTGTACATGATCTTGATCATGGGAATATGAAATGTACCTCACAAAGGATCGCAACAATTTGACAAAGCTCAACGAGATAACAAGTTGCATATGTGGAAGGTTTTCAGTTTTGAATAACATATGGCATTGGATAGGAATTTCATAAACAACTGAGGAGCCTTGCTATTGAATTTTTAAATTTTATAAAATAAATCCCAAGTACTTTGCAAGGAAGAATTAGGTTCCATTCGTTTTGAACATATCTCAAAAGTCAATTATTAGATAGCATGGGGTCCCTATCATGTTTTAGTTCACAAGAACAAGATGAAAGTCGAGGAATAAAGAGTATGCAAGTTTATCATGAAGTGCCTGGAGTGCATGAGATTAGCAAGGTTTGTTGAGTTCAATTTTTAGTGATTAGCATTAAAATCAATTAAAATCAAAGACTTTAGGGAGTATGAGGAGTGTGTTTGCACAAACTATCATTCGAAGAGGAAGAAGAGGTAACTGAGGGAAATTAGAGTTGGTTTGATCGAACCAGAGGTTCGGTCATCCTTCTATGAATCCCATCTGTCCCGTTCTTCAGCGTGCTAGACCATCGATGTTGTGCAACATGTTGGGGGAGAGATCTCAAATGACTTTGTAAATGGTGTTTGGAAGATCTCCCCCACACTTATTCTTGTACCTGCTTTTTATTCAAAAGAAAAACAATACAAACAAGGACTCTGACGGTTTTGGATCACCGGGGAGTCAAATTTTATTGAGGTAAGGTGCATGAAATGCTTAAGTGCCCTAGTTTCTTTTTATTATTATTATTTTCATTATATGTATATTTATTATTTTCTTTTTATTATGGCAAGCTAGGCATCATGGGTAACTTTGCTGAGTGAAGAAATGAATGAGGATGCACAAGGTATGTGGAATCTTTACTTGATGGAACTTACCAATCGCTGAACAAAGATGCAAGAGTTAAGCTCTATATTCATAAAGCCAAACTTTGCACTTCATTCTGCTTGGCTCCTTGTGGGTCTGTCTCCCTCTTGGACCAGGAAGGGATGTATGAGTGTTAGGGTGTTCATGATGCACCTTGGTTGCATTCTTTTCATTCCCTACAAAAAGTTAGTGGACAACAAATATTCGAGAAATGCCTAATTTTTTTTGTTTGAAAGTATTCCATCTTTTTTTTTGATTTGTTGTTCAGATCCATGGTTAATTAAGATCATATTCCAAAGTCCAAATTGCATGGATCCCAGGTTGCTTGCCATTATTTCAAAAGGTATTTACTTCTTTTATTGTTGTTCACCAAATTTGTATCTTTAAACAAGGTTGGGATAAAACTTACACAAACGTGAAGAGGCACTCACAATGCTCCTTGGAAAGGTGATATGTGCCTCCCGCGCCTTTATTTATCTCCAGAATGAACTTGAGGACTTACCCATCAATTTTGAAAATTTCCCACAAGGGTTAGTCCACAAAAAGATATGTATCCAAAGTCCATGATAATATAAACTCAACGGTTCATTAACCAAACTCGACACCATGTCTAATTTGATTAAAAAAAGGCTATATTAACATAAGCACCACGCTTAATTCAAAAAGCCTATGGATGCACAACGTTGATACACCCAAACCAGAGCATACGAGCAAAAACAAAGGAAGCATGAATTTTTGAAGATCAAGTTATGTTCAATAGGAGATTGGTGAACTCGGGGTTACATACCTGGGTGCGCTTACCATCTGTATGTAGGATGGATGTCTTGATATTGCTGCAGTGGTGGCATGGTCATATTTGGTTGTCGATGAGTTCTCCATTTTTGATGCAAGCTAAAGTATAGGAGGGCACATGGACCATGCTGACTCAGCTGACAGCAAGGCTGGGTGAGACATTCGGTTACTGTGCAGGACCCTGGGCCTTGGTGGCATGCTCCATTGGCACGATGATTGGAGACGCAAAATATGTCTCTTTTCATGTGTGCGAGTGAGAGCCAAATGGACTGGAGTAGCAAAGCCCCAGACTAGAAAAGGAGCATTCCTCTAGTGTGTGAACTCGGCCTGCTAGAGTGGCGGTTTGCAAAGCTAGAAGCGGATGAGGACTATGGCGAGGCTTTGCAAGCACACGCGAGAGCAAGGATGGGTGGAGCTAGGCGGTAGAATGTTTTTCTGCTAATGTGTAAAGCCACAGCTTGAAGGCATGCGCACATGGTAGCATTTGACTCGTGTGGGTCCTGCAGGCTCACTCTTATTCCCTTCCTCACTCACTTCTCTCTTTTTTTTCTTCTTTTCTTTTTCTTTTCATTTTTTTTCTTTCTATACTTTTTCTTTCTCCTTCTCTCTTTTTTGCACTCTCTCTTTTTTTATAAGTAAACCAAAGCTGATCCTTCTGAAAACTAGGATACTCCTTGAATAGAACTTGCAGTGATTTGTCCAGCAACTTCCCCCAGACTTGAACTTTTATGTGTCGGGATACCAAGAGTCAAGTGTGTGATGTTGATGTTTCCTTCAGAGTAACCCCCAGCATCCAGTTGGAGCAGTTCCCATGTTCTTGGGTGTCCTTCATTCTTTTTAATCTTAACCTGAAAGAGTTAGTGATCAAAAATACCCGAAGGTGCATACTGCCCTACAAACATGCTCTTATTATTATTAATTTTTTAGAGAAACATTTTTTTAATAGTCGGGTTATCTCCGGGTAGTGCTTTGTTTAAGGTCATAAGCTTGACCACAGCATCTTCATCCTGCAGCTAGCAATGGTGATGTAGTTCCCACCATTCATTGATTGCATTTGAGCTGCAAGGTTAGTGCCATAGTGCTTCCACGAAACTTGTAATGCTTACGGTAAACAAAAGCGTCTACAACCACCCTTCTATACATTTAACTAGGAATGATAAAGTGGTGGTTGTGGTCCTGGTGAGAGCACGTGGTACTAGGGGAGATGGACTCTAGAGATTCCTTATGTGGGCACGAATCTTGAGACAACTCAAAGGTTTCGTGTTCATTTGTGGAATTTTTTGTCTTGGGTTCCAGAGTCTGAGGAAGGTCCATGGCACAAAAGTTCTCTTCTTCAAGAGGTTCAATGTGAAACATTGGGCTAGAGGGACAAGTTTTAAATTCACTCGAGGATGATGGAGATCGTTTAGTTTCATAAAGATGAGAGATAGGTTCGGAAGAAACGAACGGGGATACGAACTTCACTTCCTCGAGCAGAACGTGGTCAACACGAAGCTTCGTCATTGGAGTTTTGAAGCAAGGGATAGGAGTAGCAAAAGCACTTTCCCTAAATTCATCATTGAGGCTCCTTTGTGAAGATTTTTGGAGAAATGTTGGTAACTCAAAGGCTTCTTCCTGATCGTCTTCTTGATCTTGAATGAAAAGTTTAGCATCTTTTTCTAAAGAAGACTTATGAGTTTTGGCGGGGAAAATGGCTTGCACTCGGTCAACTTGTTCTTCTTAGGGCGTAGGTTCGGCCAAGGAATCCTTTCACCAAAGGATCGGCGAGCTAAAAGCTCTACCCCAAAGTGTTACGTCAAGGGTTCCTGATGCGGAAATGATTTGGAACAACTGCTCGACGGGTTGCCCGATTAAAACGTCGAAGTCTTGGACATCAAAGACATGGAAATCTAGGGCAATTTCTGCTTTTTTGTACCAAACGGGTACGTTGTGCAAGATTCCGATCCCTTCCATGGTGGAACATGGTCCAATCCATAGGGATCTTGAGGTTGGGAGCAAAGGGTTGTCGCTTAGATGGCTAAGCGCAAAAGATGCGGACATGATGTTTGCTCCAACCGTACAGCTATAGAGAACTGAGACAGCAGTTCCTTGGATGAAACAGGGAAGTGTGCACGAGGGGGTTGGAATTCAAATTGATTCGGGTAACATTTCCCTTTCGTGTACCCAATCGCTGTTCATGATGGTTGTTACCCCTTTGACTGCCTCTTTCAGGGAGGCTCCATCTGGAGGGGTTATTGGGTCTCTAGGAACTGGAGGTCTCTTTTCACGAGGATACATCGAGGTGTTTTGAAAGTTTTGAAAAACATCCTCCTCGATGTTGAAAGCAAACTCTGGAGGTTGAATTTCTTCTTCCTCCGTTGTTTCTGGTTCGGGGGGAGGTTCGGTGGTTGGCTCTAGATGAGTAGGAGATCGGGATGTAGAATCAACCAATGGAACTTCCTCATGGCTTGAGGATCCCGCTACTGGAAGGGTTTCGATGAAGGATGTGTTCTCTAGAATACGATCTAAGAGAGCTTCTCCTTCGGCAGTGGTTTTATGTGTGAACGACCCTCCGGTGGTGCTATCAAGCTGTAGGGCAGATTCCTTGCTAAGCCCTAACTAGAAGTGTTGAAGCATCACGTGGTCAAGGATAGACAAGTTTAGGCTAGCATGAGTTAGCTTGGAAAACCTGGCCCAGGCTGCACCTATGGACTCCTTCTCATCCTGACGAAAGTCAAGGATCTCTTTTCGTAGAGAAGCAATGCGAGAAATCGGGAAGAACGCAAGACAGAACCTGTCTCTTAGCTCTTCCCATTCTCCATTTACCTTCCCCATGTTATGGGCCTACCATTGTTTCACTCTCTCGGCAAGGGAGAAACGAAACAACTTCCACCGAAGAGTTTCTTGTGCCATGCCTACGATTGACAGACATGAGCACAGCTGCTCGAACTCTCGTAGGTGGTGGTAGGGGTTTTCATTGTCAAAACCTGAGAAGGATTGTTCCCAAACCGTGGCTATGAAGCCAGGGCGGAGTTCAAAGCTAGAAGTTGTGATTGGCTTCGAAGATTGTGGTGGCTCTACGAAGTCGCCCTTGGAAGTGGAGAATTGGTGGATAGAAAGGTGATCCATGGAATAAGGATAAAATAAAGAGAAAGGTAAAAAGAAAGGATACACGGGCAAACTAGGTTCGAAGACAACTACAGCAACCGTTCCTTGGCAATGGCGCCAGAAATTCTTGTTGGTATTCCTTAACGTTCACAGAAAGGATCCGCAAGCGCACGGAAGATACCGTTGTAGCACTTCACCCAGAGAGTATTCAGGGCATCATATTTTCTCAGGGAACGGATGTGTAACGATCTTCTGGCTAGTTTAACCCCAGAGAACAAGAGGTAGGAGAGCTTTGGGTAGTGTGGTTTATCTCAGGATAAGGATCAAGGTAAGGTAGACTTAGGCTTTCACTCGTGTACTTCGGGCACCGGTCTGACCCAGGTACTGTTAGGGACCTCCAGCTTGTTGCTCTACGTCGTACCCGGACAGGGGGAGTGCACTAACCACGAAACAGCTTCGTAGCGGACCGACAGGGCTGTCACCACCTGCGGTCTACCCCGCAATACTGTAGAGTACGAGGCAAACAAAGGCAATCTAGGGCCTAGACACCACGTCTAATCCTTTGATTCCTACTCCAGCGTTATACAGGGTTACCCGTCTTTATCAGAGGCCCTCTACCAGAGCATCCGTTACCATAACGGACGATGAACCCGTAAACGAAAGAATAACTTAAGAATACTGAACCAAGAACTTAACAGAAGATGAACTCCAGATACTTACTCAAGTGATTCGTACCCGTTGAGGTACAAGACGAAGAGGGGCCGACAAGTCCGGCTCTTCTCCGATCTTCCTCCTCGCACACTCCCTACTCTAAAGATACAAGTGGAATTCCTACCACTACTTCTCCCACAAGTGAATGTGAATGGAATGGTGAATAAATTGAGAGGGGTGAGGGAGACCCCTTTTATAGTCCTAATAGGTCGGTTCTTGGGTGAGATAAGGGCGGGAACACTGATAACCGCCTTCTAGAGGATAAGAGGGATCTTCCCGCTAAAGATGAGCCTGAACCGCCTCAAAAGGGGGTCGGCCCATCCATGGGTTCGGCCAAACCCCGACTGAGGCGGTTTGGGCCCATCTTTGGCCTGTGCACTCCTTGTGGGCCCCTTGTTCGTGATTCGCGGTGCCCGGCCTTGGTTGGTCCATTTGCTCTATCAAATGGGCCTCTTTTGGATGTGTAACGCAGGCAGCGATGTTCTGTGTATTTCTGTTGTGTCTTCTGCGTGTTTTAATGTTATTCCCGACTTGTGTCCCTGCAAACTAAGAATCACCAAAACTCGTGGAAATGGTTAGCAATAAGCCCTATAACTACATTTGGTATTTGAATGTTATGAAAAGTTGCAGGAGTTGACGGCTTTATTTCTGACTTAAGCACCGTCAACAGCCACTGAACCAAACTACCAGAACATTCATGTGCCATTTAATCTTTTCCTTGATTAAAATGTAGACAAAATCTAAGGATTTGTATGTAACAAAACTTTTAGATTTTAGATTAAGGATTCCAGAATAGTTGAGTTTTCCTTTTTATGATTTTTCTGCGATTTGTTATGCATTTTCAAAGTTCACTACAAAACTTAGGAAAACTCGCACTTAACCCCTTAAACGAAAAAAAGAAATTACAACCGGGTCCTTCACTGGCCTTCTCCACAGCCGCGAGCTTGCCGGTGGTGTTCTGCTGCGCAGGGCTTATTGGAGCTACAACTGGGAGGCATGTCGGGATAGAGGAGTTCAAGAGCTACCTACTAGTTCCGGTGTTCGAGGCTGGGGTGACCGGAAACGAGCTCGCCGGCGTGAATGGCGGCGGCGGCGTTCGGGTCATCGGTGTTGTGGACGAAGGAGGGCTCGGGGTGGCTGAACATCGAGCGTACGAGCACCGTGAGGGCCTGGGGAAGCTGCTGGGCAGATCTCGTGCTCGAAAGTCGCCGGAATCGGCCGGTCGATGGCGAGCCGATGGCTTGCCGGCGATGGCGTGATGTCGCAACGGCGCGTCGGTGGATTTGGAGGGCTTTTTGGGAGCGCGTGAGCTTCACTAGAGCTAGGGAGTACTGCTGGTGATGTTGGATTGAGGAATGTGGGTTGGACGTGGCCGGTCCGCCTGAGCTCAATGTCACCGGCAATGGCGGACGGCGAAGCGGCGGGGGAAGAAAAAGAGGAACGGCGGCGCAGCGACCTTTGGGTCCTATTTATAGGCACAAATGCTTTGGGGCGAAGCGAAAGCGCACCCTGGGAGTGGCTCTGGGGGTCGGACGGCATGGCGATGGCATGTCGACACTGGCGGCGGCGCTGTGTGCATGGGCGGGCGGCGTGTCGGCTCGCCAAGAGGCCTGGGACGCGTGGCAAGTGAAGGCGCGGCCAACTGGGATGCCAGGTGGACTGTTTGGGGACTCGTGGGGGCCCAGACAGTCGTGGACAGCATCCATGGGACGCCGGCGGCGTGCGGCACGGCCGCAGACCCAAAACAGAGAGTGGAGAGGTAGGCAGGGGCGGTTTGGTAATTTTCAAAATTCCAAGGGCCTCTCTGTAATCTAAAATTTCATCCTTGTTAGAGGACTCAAATGAAAAACTTTTGAACACCAAACTTGTTCGGTTTTTCAAGATCTACAACCTTTGTTTTATGCACTTTTTCATTTGAGTAACAGAACTTTAATCATTTTAAATTTTCAGATTTGCATAAAAGGGCCTTGTTTTTAAATCCTATTCTTGGGCTGAAATTGACAAGTTCCCTATTAGTCACATGTTACTAATGGTACTAGTTTTTTATGTAGATTATTTTTGTGGTGTTTTTGTGCCACGACCACATTTAAATTTCATCTCTTTTCTCATGATATGATGAGTTCAACTTTATGGAACTAGATTTAAAGTATTTATTTAAATGCCTTTTGTAAGTAAATTTTTTTTTACTTGCCCTTACTCTTGTCAATTCAGTTTTCAACACCTAGGGTGTCACATCCTGAGTCTAGCGACTCCACGAGCAGGTCGAATACCGACTCCGTGGCGTAGCCGGCCATTGCCACTAACCCGTAGCAGCCGGGCTTCACCACGGGCGGCGTTGCGAAGGAGCGGCAGTAGCTCGCCGCAGCGTTCGGTAGGCCGAATAGATACGTCTCCGTTGCGGCATTGAACACAACATCAGGGGAGAGAGGTTCTTCTCCAGTGAGTTGTGCCGTGACATTCGCGAACGCGAACACGGCGGCGCGCATGTCCTCTTGAGCTGAATGCGGGCCCAAAAAGGTGTGGAGCTGGTGCTCTAGCTGCGCGCTGTCGAAAGCATGCAGCCGCTTGTCCGGGAGGGTGTTGTCCTCTTGGGCGAGCGGCTGCACATATGGCGTGACCTCGTCGGCGATCCCGAGACCGGTGCCGAAAAGCAGGGCCCGGATCCGTTCCAAGGTTCCGTCAAGGGCAATGATGAAGTCCAGGCTACCGAAATGCGCGCGCACCCGGCACCCAATTCCCAACGTGGTAGGGCATCCGAAGCCCGGTGAAGTCGTGTGACGCGCTAGATCCCCTACCTGGCGCGCCAACTGTCGGTGTTCCGTATCACCAGCTAGTAAATTTGCAGGTGTGTCACTACTCCGAATGGTAATGCAAGGATCTAACACGAGGGTTTATATTGGTTCGGGTGGAATGTCCCTATGTCCAATTCGAGCACTCGTGCTCTTGCACTCAAAGTTTGCAGTAGGGGTTACAAACGGGCGAGAGAGGGAATGGGCTTCCCAGGTCTCTGGTGAAACGAGCAAGTGTGTGTGTGTGTGTGTGTGCTTGGTCAATTGGTCGGTTTCGGGTCCCCTGTGCATGGGGTACCACCCGTCCCTTTATAGTCCAGGGCGAACTGGGGGTCAGATACAAAAAGGATGGAAAAGTAAAGAAGGAAAAGCTGCGGGGGTCGGATGCATTCTAGTCTTCCTCTCCTTTGTCCGGATGGCCTGGGTATGGCCCATAGCCACCTATATCTTCGGTGGCAATCCTCCTCCCCTGACTTGGGCCCCTGGCGATCATGACCGGTGGGAGAAAGTCGTGGCGTGCTGTAGCTGTTGTCCCATCGCAGGGATACGTGTTGGTGATCGCTTCACCAGGGGTGCTGACATTGGCAGGGATGGGTGTCCTCTCCCTAACCTCGAGGACGGTCTTCCCATCCTTAGAGCTAACTTTGGGGAGAAAGGGGGCGTGCTCCGTCCCAATGATGTGGCGCTGTCACATCAAAGTACTATGGTGACTGCCCGGGATGGGTGAGTAGTCGTGTCAGCCCCCGCGGGCCTTCCCTTGACTAATGAAGGTCTTTCTACTTGCGGCACGGTCAAGCTGTCATGTGGGCCCGCTCATCCCCCCTTCGTGGGTGTCGAAGCGATGTTTTCCCGCAAGGGTCTGGCGAGGCGGAAGCTTCCCCGTGGGGGTCAGGTGAGGCACAGACCTCCTCGCGGGGGTCAGTCTGAGGAGAGCGGTTCCTCAAGGGTCGACGAGGCGGGACAGGCCTCCAGTGGGCCGGCTACGCTCACCTTGGATCGCGCTTGCCTTAACCTGATTGGGCTTCTATCGCCTAACGGCGGTGTTGGGGGTACCCGTTACTTTCACCCCCATCACCAGGCGACGAGGAAGCTGAGGATGGGGTCGGGGAAGGCAATGCGCGGCGGTGGAGGTGGCTTCACGGCGAGCTTAGCTAATGGTTCCGGCACAGTGGGAATGGAGGGGAGGACAAGTGCAATGGGGCCAGGGGTCCCATTTATAGTGGAGTTGGCTTAGTGGCGAAGGAAAGGAGCTCCTAGGGGCGGTTTATTTGGCCAGGATGGCCCGTCGGCGAGGTAACGGTGCGGCGGACAGCGAGAAGCAGCGTGGAGGCACTACAAGGGGCCGGGGCGCGTGGCGCACGGGGAAATTGGCCAGGGGACCGAGGTGGGGCCAGAGTGTGTAGTTTGGAGCCAGTTAGCCGGCCAGGTGGCGGCCAAACGGCGCGGCCTCGACGTCGCCGGCGTACGGTGCCGATCAGGGGAGGAGGGGAGAGAGGAGGGGACCGAAGGACTGGTTTGCACTTCCCAAAATTCCAGGGACTGAATTGAAAACTAAAATTTTCTCACTCTTGCTGGACTCAAATGAAAAACTTTTGAATACCATTTTTGTTCAATTTTTCAAGATCTACAACTTTCATTTCAGACACTTTTTCATTTGAGCTAAGTTTTGCAAACTAATTTAAATGTTCAAATTTGCAATAAAGAGCTTTGAATTTGAAGCTGATTTATTATGGAAAGGCTGAAAATTGAATTGAGCACATGTCATTTAAGGTACTAGTTTCAGCCACTAATATTTTTGTGTCTAGATTGGGAATTGTTTTAAATTTGACTACTTATGAATGTAATCCCTTGATTTATATTACTTTCAACATGAATCGGGGTTTAAATTGAAATGTGTTGCCTCCCATAATTAAAGACTCTCACTAAAATGGTGTGAATTAATTGAATTGCTCACTTAGGGTGTCACAGAAGAAGAACAACATCGCCCCACTCCGCGAACAGTTGGCCGCGCCCAAGCTTCGTCTTAACAACGTGGACAAGAGCGTGGCGGAGTACAAGATCGATCGAATGGATCTCGATGGTAAGGTGGGCACCCTCTGCAAGGCCAATTGTTCTAAGATCAAGCGCCTTGCGAAGGCGACCGGGAACGAGGATCTTTACAGAGCACCGGACCCGAGGGTCTAGATCTTAGGAAGATTAGAATAAAGTAGAGTAGGAATAGGTGCTGAATTTGCCTTTACAAAATTTTGTTTCTTAGGCTTATATTTGAATTCCAGCAGCACTTACATTTGTTTGCTTCGTCTTGAATGAATAAAGTGAGATTTTGCTCATGGAATGCTAGTGGTTGGTACACACTTGTGTGCCAACCACAACACTATTCTAATGTTTCACTGAGTACCCAGGGAATTCAAATACATGGAACGTTGGACAAGCACCAGAAAAAGCTGAGCGTAGTTCGCCACAGACAAGTGTCGGGCGACCTACACCAGTCCGGCCGGCATACCAATTTTGCAACCTTCAGCAAATTCCAGTGGAATCGTGACATATGCAGCGAACCAGACTTCCTGCAAAAGGACCAACTAAATTGGACACGGGGCTAGGCCGGCCGGCCTCCCTTAGGCTGCCCGGCCCCACTTTCAACAAAACTCTGAAATTTTTCTCGTGGTGCAAGTTTGTGACCTCTGTAGCTCACTTCTCTGAGTTTTCAGTTCAAACGGCTTATGGATTAATTCAAATAAAATTTTGAACATGAAACCAAGAGAGAGATGAAATCTTTTCCTGAATCTCAACTCGTGCCTAAGTTTTATTTCTCATGGAAGTACTTACATGCCTTTGGAACTTATCTTGATATGATCATCTGATCTTTTGTCTATTGGCCCTTATGATACATTGATCCGAAATCAAGCTTGATCTAATTCAAAGTCTAGGAGGAAATTTATTTCAAAAATAAAATTATGGCAACTCTCATGCTCATGACTCCAATCCATTCCAATACCACATACATAGATGAGAAATCGCGTTTTTGATTCCACATAGCTATTTTTTACATTTTGAGCTCGTTCAAACATGTTGCCTCTCAAGTCATGCTTTGCATATCTAGTACCTTGATCATTCACGAACACGACACCAAACACTGTCCGTCAAACATGAAGATCATGCAAAGGCTCGTCATCCCCCTAAAAGAAAAAGATTACAAGAAAGTGGGTCATCATGCTCATGATCTTCATTTAAAAAAATGAGAGGGGAAAGATGACAAGAGCAAAAATATAAATGACAGACATGTGTCTTTGTTTACACTTGCACATGATCAATGTACTTGGATGGCATTGCTACTTAGAGACACATTGTTTGAATTTGCAAAATAAATGGAGAAGATAAGCATATACCTTTATTACCATACACTGTTACACATATACCCATAAGAGGGGCTTTGCAAAAAGCCTTGTGAGGATCAAACACCATGAGTGACCGAGTGAATTGGGCATTCACGAGCTTGCCTTATTTTCAAAAAAGTTTGAAAAACCTCCAAGTTCCGAGAAGGAAGGCTTGCATTGATTCTTGGTGACATGGTCTAAGGATCAATGGATGGAAGTGACGATTTTAGCCACCCAGAATCCAAGGTATGGAAGGAAAGCTAAGAACTAACCCTTATGCATATTTTGGATTCATGAAACCAGTGTTAACGCGAGATGATCACACACCAAGCCCAAGAGCCCCGTACGCCAAGCCCGGACTGCACTTGATTTGAACCAAGGCGTGCCAGTCAATTTGACCTGTAAATTGACAAAGAAACAACAAACAGTCAAATTCAAGAGTGTATCGGCTGGATTTCCGAATCACTCTTACGCGGAGTATCGGCAAGGCCCTGCCGATACAGAAAACGACAAAAGATCAGGTATGATGAGCGTGTAATAAAAGTGATTTGAACCAAAACACCTTCGCGATCCAAATTCAAGAGTGTTATTTTCTGCCTTGCAATTATTGCACCGAACGAACCAAAACACCTTCGCGATCCAAAATCGAACAGAAAATCCAAATCAGATTTGAACCACATGTCTGGATCGTATTTTTGATCTAAGGGTGATACATGTCATATTAGCCACGAAAACACTTGAACGCATTATGATACGATCAAGTCTTTTCTTATTTTTACGCTAAAGGCGATACACTTTCTGTATCGGCTATTTCAAAACCAACCGATCTTCTCGTACAATCGGCTATGCATCTACCCAAACACTTGGGTAATATTTCTTTAAATACTTGCCATTAACTGCGCTGAAAAATTCTTCTCCTTCCAATGTCTCCAGAATTTGGGGTCTTTCGTTAACCTTGTATGGCCCTTCCCACGTTGGAGACCATTTGCCGAATTTGGGGTCTTTCGTTCCTATCAGCAAGACCAGCTTCCACACCAAGTCTCCTTGGTCAAAAAATTTGGCTTTGATTTTCTTATCATACCATCGGCCCACTCTAGCTTTGTTAACCTCGATATTGATGAGAGCGTTCAGCCGATGCCCAGCCAAATCATCGGCTGTTAATTGATCTTGAAGTGTAACACGTCTAGAACCAAGCCATGTCTCCCATGGAAGTACAGCTTCATGCCCATTAACTAGCTGATATGGAGACACTTTAGTAGCCCCATGGCAAGACATTCTTTAGGCCCACAAAGCCTCATTAAGAGTCGTATGCCACTTCTTTGGCTGCTCTTCAATTTTTCTCTGAATCAACTTAATAATCCCTTTATTGGAAGCTTCTGCCTGACCATTGGCTTGAGCATAATACGGAGAAGAATTCAATAATTTAATTCCCATACTTGCAGCAAACTCTCCAAATTCCTCTGAAATAAACATACTGCCTTGATCGGTCGTAATAGTTTGCAGAGTACCAAACCGATAAACAATATGTTCCTTCACAAATTCAATCATCTCTTTGGATGTCACAGTCTTCAGAGGAATCGCTTCAACCCATTTGGTGAAGTAATCCGTTGCTACAAGTATGAACTTGTGATTCTGGATGGTGGATATTTGCCCAATTAAATCAATTCCCCATCCTCTGAATGGCTACGGCTTAATAATGGGATTCATAGCCGATGCCGGTGCTCTCTGCACATTTCCAAATTTCTGACACCCTTGACAACCTTTATAATAAGTGAAGCAATCTTCTAACATGGTTGGCCAAAAGTATCCATTTCTCTTGATTACCCACTTCATTTTGTATGCCGATTGATGTGAACCACAGACACCCTCATGTATCTCTCCCATCAAGACGTTAGCTTCCTCTTTGTCAAGGCATCTGAGTAAAACTCCATCAATCGTCCGATAATATAGCTCTCTTTCAAGCAACACATATTTAGTCGCCTGAAATCTTATCCTTCGGCTTACTTTCTTGGAGGGATTTTCCAAATACTCCACAATTTCTCTCCTCCAATCATCGGCAGGTAATTCCAATGTCATCACTCCTTCTATCGGCCGATAACCAGAAGTATGCTGTGCTAGCCGATTAGCATCTCCATTATAAAGCTTGGGTACATGTTCTATGGTTACCTTTCTGAATTCTCTCAGTAATTGGCAGCATTCTTCATGATAGACCCGTAGGATATCATCTTTACATTCATATATGCCGATCAACTGATTAACCACTAACATGGAGTCCCCAAATATTTCAATTGCATCAGCTCCGGTTTCTTGTAATAGCTGAATTCTTTTAAGCAAAGCCTGGTATTCAGCCTGATTGTTGGTAGCAGTAGCTTCTATTGGAAAAGACAACTCAAATGTTGCCCCTCGAGGTGACACCAAGACAATGCTAATACCAAATCCAACTCCACATGATGAACCATCAAAGAATAATGTCCATGGAACTAGATCAACAATCCCTAATTCTGGCCCACAGTGCTGAACAACAAAATCGGCCATGACTTGTCCCTTAACCGCTTTAGCCGATTCATATCTCAGATCAAACTCAAACAAGGCCAGAATCCGTTTTCCAATTCTCCCACTCAAAATCGGCAACGAGAGCATGTATTTAATAACATCATCTTTGCTTACCACAACACACTCAGCCGATAACAGATAATGTCTAAGCTTGGTACAAGAAAAGTATAAGCAGAGACATAATCTTTCAACAGGAGAATACCTGGTTTCAGCATCCAAGAGTCTTCTACTGACGAAATATATCACGCGCTCTTTTCCCTCAAATTCTTGAATAAGGGCCGATCCGATAGCACGCTCATCAGCCGATAAATATAACTTAAACGGCTTGTGCTTTTGAACCAACACAGGAGGCGATGTTAGATATTGCTTGATCTCATCCAACGCCCTTTGCTGTGCTTCTCCCCATACAAATTTCTGATCGGCCTTCAACTTCAATAGAGGACTGAATGGCTGTATTTTACCGGATAGATTAGCAATTAATCTCCGAATAAAGTTAATCTTGCCGATCAACGATTGAAGTTCAACTTTCGTTTCTGGAGCCACTACTTTGTTAATGGCTGCAATGGTCTTCTGACTAATTTCAATTCCCCTTTCATGAACCATGAATCCAAGAAACTAACCAGCCGACACACCAAATGCACACTTGTTAGGATTCATCTTTAATCCATGTCTTCTGGTACATTCCAAAGCTCTGCGTAGGTCGGTTAAATGTTCTTGGTACCCCTTGGATTTCACCACAACATCATCAATGTAAATCTCAACAATCTTGCCGATGATCTCATGGAAGATGTAGTTCATGGCCCTCTAGTATGTTGCTCCAGCGTTCTTCAACCCAAAAGTCATGACAATCCACTCAAACAAACCAACATGTCCTGGACATCTGAATGTAGTTTTATGAATATCTTCCTCAACCATGAATATCTGATTGTATCCAGCATTTCCATCCATGAAACTGATCACTTTATGTCTTGCAGCAGCATCCACCAACATATCGGCAACTGGCATTGGGTAACCATCCATCGGCGTAGCTTTGTTCAGATTCTTGAAGTCAATGCATACACGCAGCTTCCCATTCTTCTTGTACACAGGAACCACATTGGATATCCATTCCGCATATCAGCATTGCCTGATGAACTTTGCTTCTATTAACTTTGTGATTTCGGCCTTTATGTCTGGCAGGATCTTGGGATTACACCGCCTTGAACCTTGCTGATGTGGCCGATACCCAGGTTTGATGGGCAAACGATGTTCAACAATGGATCGATCCAAACCTGGCATCTCATAATACTCCCAAGGAAATCAATCTTTGTATTCTTTCAACAGCTTTACTAACTCTTGCTTATACTCGGGATCTAACTTAGCACTAATAAATGTCGGCCTTGGTCTATCTCCATCCCCAATGTCTACTTCCTCCAATGCATCGGCCGACGTGAAACTGTGCCCCAACTTCCCTTCATCTTCTAAGAACTCATCCATTAGGAACGGTTGGGAGAACCGACTGTTTGGATCGGTAGAAGCATGGAAGCTATGTTAACCGACGTGGGCAATGGCCCTCATGGCTGCCCTTCATCGGCCTTTGGCTTGACACGCCAAACTTCAGATCTGACTCCTCTTCTGGGAGCCTCTCTCCTTTCTCTCTCCTCCAGTGCCTCTGTCTGACGCAGTCTCTGAACTCGTCTCTTCTGTGACCTGGTCAAATCTCTTGGGCACCATCGAGGCTGATCAATGTTGTCATGAACAAGCTCTCTCTCCGGATCTCTGCGGTGTGGGTATTCATCTGGAACTTGAGCAGCGGCAGCTTGTTCAACTTGTTCGTCGGCAGAAATCCTTCCTCCTGCAGGATCACGTAGCATGGTCCTGCCCCCAGCCGATTGTGACAACCCAGGTTTTATGGGCTAAAACCATCCAGTTAAAATAATAATAATTTTGTGTTTGTTTAAAATTTTAAACCATGATTTTTAAGCAAGGGTATTTTTGTAATTTTGGAAAAGTGCAAAGTCCTTTTTATAAATTAGTTTTGCAAAAGGCAAAGTTTCAAAATTCATGAGGGGTTAAAATGCATATTTTTGTTTTTCACTTCTACCCTCATAAGAGACAAATTTATGTCTAGGGTTACCCTTGCAATTTTAAAACTTGAGTTATGTTTAGTTGCAAATAAAAGATTTGACAGATTTTAAAATAATTTCAAATCATTTGATCTAGTGAAAATTTGCACACCATGAAAGTTGTAGATCTTGAAAAATTGAGCAACTTTTATGTTGAACACTTTTTTATTTGAGCCCTAAAATAGTGGGAAATTTTGTGTTTACAGAAGACCCCCTAGACTTCCTCTAGTTTACAAATAGGTCCACCCACTGTATTTCTTCTTCCTCTGGCTACCGAAAAATAGAGGCGCCACCCCCTTGCCGCCGTTTTGGGCCACCGCCGCCGGTTCCCTGCCGTCCAGCTGCTCCGCGCTGCCCTACGTGTCGCCCAGAAGACCCCGTCGCCACCGAGCCGCCTTTGCCTGGCACCTTTTTCCCGTGCCACGCCACCCTGACCCCCCCCCCCTTGCGCTCCGTCGCCGGCCGGACTGAAACAGCAGCGCCGCCGCACCTAGCTAGCCTCCTCGATGCCCTTATCTCTCAAGCCACTGCCCAGCTCTCTCTTCTCATCTCATGCCTATAAAAGGCAGGGCAGAGCCCTTGTACGCCACAAACCCCCACAGCACCACCGCCTCCTTCCACTTTGGCGAGCTTCGGCCGCCCGTGGAACCTTCTTCTTCGGCCTCTCTTTTTCCCAATTGGTAGCACAGCAAGTTCCCTCTCGTCGCCCAGAGTCTTCTCGGCCCGACCCCCTCCGCCCTATCTCACCGGAGCACCATCTCCACCAGCACAGGGCCGCCGCCGGCCACCCTTTATCGCGGACAAGCCACCACAGGCCACCACTTCCTCTCCCAAGACCACAAATCGGTGCGCCCCGATCTCCTCTTCGTTTCCCCTAAGTTTCCCCTCACTCCCATGGCCCAGGTTCACCGGAACATGGCCGGATCAAATCTCCCACGGCCGGCCATGGCCCTGAGGACTGGATTGCTTTGATTTAGAACTCCTTAGGGTCTTTTCAGCAAAACCAGGGACCCATCTGCAATAATTGGTTTTGTTTTTACCTTTTTGTAGTGAACTTTGAAAATTCACAATAATTTGTATAAAAATCGTAAAATAGCAAATAAATACTTTTTGGAATCCTTATCAAAATCTCTATCTTTTGGAATCAAAATATGATATGTTTTTGTTAGAAATTCTTGTTGCAAAAATAGATTTATGTTTAATAGTATTTTAAGACTAGTTGTTCTTACCTTTTAAATAATTAATGTTTGAAACTATGTCATGCTATGAAATTTTTTATGGTAGCAAGTAAATATAATACTAGTATTAATGTAAAAATTTTGACCTTAATACTTGACTTTTGCTTGTTATTTCATGTGTTTTATTAAACATGATTAAGAAATGCATGTTTTATTTATATCTCATGCTCCAATAATGTGTTGTTTGTGATTTTTTAACCATGTGTTGTTCATGTTTTGAGTAGCATTGTATAAATTTTGTAGGACCAATATTAGCCTCTAGCATGGGTTCTTAAATATTTTGATATTTTATGCTTGATCCATGTTTACTTTGTAAAGTACAACAACTACTCCATCAATGTTTGTTAAATTTAAGTAATTGAATGTTGGATCATGCCATGTTTGCTTTAAGGTCTAAATTGTTTGACTTCTTTTGAATTCAAATTCTAAATTTGAATGAAGACACCTTGATGCTTAAAATAGCCAGGCATGTTATTTTACGGAGTTCCTTTGTGTTTGCTTTTACTCCATAAATGACTGCCCAGTAAGTAGAAAATGAAATGATTGCTTTCTTGGTTTGAGCTATTTTGAATAACAACTTTTTATTGAAGGAAAGCTATACTCAAGCACTTCACTAATTCCAATTACTGCATTGCATATAGAAATAATATCGCTAGTCGACAGAACGTACGAATTCATCCAGGAACCAGACGAGAATATATTTCTGAGGCCCAGACCTACGTTGTGGAATTAACTGAAGACTCGAACTTTATCCGGAAGAATCAAACTCCACTGACTTTATAGACGTCACTAAAGGCAAGCCCCGGTGCATAATCCTATTATTTTATGCAACTTTTTATAGCTATTTTCTTGTGCATTTAAGTTATTGGAATTGAATGAAAACCTAGATGCATAATCTTAGACACCTATTGTTTGAACACTAGAAATAGAGTTCGACTAGATGCTATGCTAATAGGACCGGTAAAAGTCGGGTGATTTCCTGTCACTCGCGAGCTTATAGGAGTTGATTGTTTACTTTATGCAATCACTATAAGGACTGTAACGAACATGGCACCATTTATGCCATTTCGAGTGATTTTGGTGATCGAATGACAACACAACACTTGGACTAATATGATTGTTAAGATGATCATTCTCAGGCTTTTAGGTTCAAGTGATGACAAAGAGAAAGAGAAAATAGGCGTAGCAAGGCCCGAAGGCTCTTCGGATCAGGAGCACCGGAAGAACCGACGCCAAGGGCATCGGTGCATCCGACGCTTGTCGGAAGAACCGACGCCATGGTACTTTGGTGCAGAAGGGAGTCGAAGCCAAGTCAGCCTATAGGCACCGGTTGAACCGACGGGTCAAAATGGGGCATCGGTGCATTGGCCGTCCTTTGTACCAGAGACGATGTCAAGTGCCCAGGAGAAGTGTCTTCAGCACCGGTTCAACCGATGGGGCATCGGTGCATACCACCGGTGTAATGACGTCAGCATCCAGGAGAAGATTCCTTCAGCACCGGTTGAACCGGTGAGGCATCGGTGCAAAGCATCGGTTCAACCGGTGGTCTCTGCGTCAGCCGTCAGGAGTCCAACGGCTACTTCGTGTTATGAGTGACCGGATGAACCGACGCTACCCCCGCCAAGAGGCATCGGTTCTTCCGGTGGTACGCAGATTTTCAGCTAACCGTTGGAGCAACGGCTACAAGACTTGGTGGCCTATATATACGCCTCACCCCGGCCATTTGAAGATTGCTGGAGTTGTTGGACATCCCACACACACCCAAGAACATCTCCAAGCCATACAAAAGCATCAAGATCATATCCTTAGCCCTTAGCACATTTTGAGAGTGTTGTGTAAAGGATTAGCTCTTAGTGAGTGAGATTGCAAGGCCTTAAGCCTTTGTGCTGTGGTTCTTTAGCGAACCAAAACAAGAGCTTGGTGCGCCGGCACCTTGGAGCGTGAAGCTCGCCGGCAACGTCATCGACCCTCCGACTTGGTGTGGAGCGGCGACGACACCTTTGTGCGGGGGACGTGGAGACCCCCATCCTTTGTGGAGAAGCTCCTTAGTGGAACCCGGGGTCAAGGTGACCGTGATTGTGTTCACGGAAGAGACTTGGTGGCCGAGTAGCAATACTCTTAGTGAGTGCTACAACAATGTGGATGTAGGTGTGCCTTTGTGGCTAACCGAACCACGGGATAAACACCCGCGTCAAGAGTTTGTTATCTCCTATCCCGCTCTTTAAGCTTCCGCATTTCATTCTAGTAATTTGTATGCCTTTACTTTCATAGAATAGTTTCTTGATAGGAAAGGCTATAGGTTGCTAAACTCTTTTGGGATAGGGGTTTTACACTAGAACAACCTAGTTGCACATATTGATAGCATGTTTTAGTTTAAGTTTTGTGCAAACTAGTTGGAGCCATAGGTCTAAGTTTTTATTAGTGCCTAATTCACCCCCTCCCCCTCTTAGGCTAGAGCACCCGATCACTTTCAAGGACCATGGACGGATTGGGATACAAGTTTTATGGTGGTAATCCGTCTGTGTTGATAAAATCTTCTAAGCCCGTAGTGTGTGGTAGCGGTGGTTAAGCATTTGAAAGTACTAGCCACATGTCGTAAAGAAGTTACGCGGCAAGCCTAGTAACTTCTCGGCCCGGCAAGTGGATATACCTACCACTCTCTCTTAGGGATTGGATGAATAAAATGGATAAAATAGAATTGGTAGTGCTACACCACGGCTATGAGGGACGAGGTGAAGTGCCCTATAGTGGGGGAGAGTGATCCTGTCCATGAATCGGAATGTGAAGCCAAAGGTTGCTTGGGAGTGACTCGATGGTACTCCAATCATGTGTGCTAGGTTTATCCTTGCAAGGTTGAATTTCGATTCAGAATCGTCCGTCTCTCACGATGTATGAGACTGCTTAATCCCTTTGCTGCATAGAGTAAGAAGTTGAACAATGATGATCTCAATATGATTGGATGGAAATAATTCTACCATGCTTGTATAGATAGGTTCTTACCTAGAATAACTAATGAAACTAGAATCTGGAAGCTAAAACTTGAAATTAAGGACCTACTCTTTGTGGCTTTTCCGCAAAAGTAAACCCAGAGCTTTCATCGGTCTTTGCATGTCTAGTTAAAGGGATATTCTATATC